>NC_057803.1:187480712-187846748 GCF_018294505.1 Triticum aestivum | reverse complement strand
GTCGCCCGCAGCCCCGCGCCCCGCGGCCGCCGCCCTGCCTCCGTGAAGCTCCGGGCGCCCTGCCTCCTCGTCGCCGGCGGCGTCTCCGGCGAGAGCTCCGGCCGCCGCGGCTCTTTTTCTTCCGGCGGTCCTCGAACAGCTACAGTGCAGCGCCGCGCCTCGGTTTCCGTGCAAACCCTAGATCCAGATCCGGAGGTTGAATTTTTCCTAAGTCTCCTGAATTTTTAGTCCAAGTTGCTCTGTTCGCGGCTTCGTAACTTTGCATCTGTAGCTCCAATTCATGCATATAGCATATCAAAATGTTCATCTCAAAGAGTACATCATTTCATTCCACTGCATCATTTTCGTTTGAGCTCATCTTGATGCCCGAAATTCTGTTAGAAGAGGGCTACTTGAGTTAATTGTCAGATCTGTTACTCCGTTTAGCACTTTTGTCATTTTTGCCATGATTAATGTGTGCATGCTATGCCCGTGAGTTATTCATGTGTTTTGTTAAGGGTTTTGTCATCTTTCCAGAGGTGCAACCCATGTATTTTTAGGATGTGTGTGGTGACTAGTGCAATCTTGCAAAGTGGTGCACTTGCTAATTCTGTTTTCAGGGACTTTGTAATTTCACTAAGTCCTGGGATTGTTTATCTCACGATGCCATATGTTCGTGTTGTTTCCTAGTGATCCGTGCCTCTTTTGAGGATGATCAGTAAGGGAGTTTTGTTAATCTTGTAGTGCTCTATCCATCCATGTCTTTGTTTGCAATTATGGAATACCCTAGCTTGAGTCAATCGAGCTCTACTTTTGCTTCGTTGCGAATATGGGCAGATCGTCAACTTGTTTGCGATTCTGCCGACGTTATTGTAGTTGATCTGTGCATGCTATGCTATTGTTCTTGCCATGTCTAGCTTGTATTTTGTGCCTTCTTTATGGATGTATGCTTGTCTTGCCATGACTTGCACCGTGGTGAGTGCATCGAGCTCGTAAACATGCCTTCGTGAGTTATGTTTCAGCAAGTCCCAGTTTTCACTAAGTCTGAAAACTGATTATGTTTTTGCTATGTTCACATGCTTGCAATTGTATTTTCTGCTCCCTTTTGGCTCAAGGTCACTAAGGGACTTTTGTTAAGCTTGTTGAGTAGCTCCATGCGATGTCTTTCTTTGTCATGTTCATGTCCTGTAGCATGTTGTTTTCTTGCTCCGAAGAGGGCTATATGATCTGAAATTCCAGACAAGTGTTAATTTCACTAAGTCTGAGATCTGTTTGTCATTTGCGTTTTTGCCATGCTTGTTTGAACCTGTTAATGGATGATTTGGCTGTAGCTCAGTACTAGACTTTTGTTAAGCATCTTGTGTGCATCCCTGCCATGTATTTTGTTGTCTTGTTTGGGTGCTTTAGCATGTTCATTTCGTTGCATTTAGATGCCTACTTGCTGTAAATCGCAGACCGGTGTCATTTTTGAAACACTTGCCATTTCCAAATCGTAACTCCGATTCCGGCGTTCTTTATATTGTTTTCAAGCGATTTCATCTCATCTTTCCAGTGGCACACTTGGAATTCCAAGTTGAGGCCAGGTTCATGCATTTCCTATCGTACCTTGCATTTTGCATCCCACATCGCATCCCGCATAGCATATCATCATTTCATCATATTGCTTGGTCTTGAACGTGGTTGATTGTATCCTTGTTGCTTGTTTGTCTTCTTTGGGTAGAGCTGGGAGACGAGTTCTCTACCGAGGAGCCCGTTGAGTTTGCTTTCGAGGATCCAGTCAACTCTGACAACTGTGCAGGCAAGATGATCATACCCTCGAAATCACTACTATCTTTGCTATGCTAGTTTGCTCGCTCTTTTGCTATGCCATTGCTACGATGCCTACCACTTGCTTGAAAGACTCCCAAATTGCCATGTCAAACCTCTAACCCACCATTGTCCTAGCAAACCGTTGATTGGCTATGTTACCGCTTTGCTCAGCCCCTCTTATAGCATTGCTAGTTGCAGGTGAAGATTGGAGGCCGTTCCTTGTTGGAACATCTTTTATTTACTTGTTGGGATATGATTATATTGCCATGTTATCTTAATGCATCTATATACTTGGTAAAGGGTGGAAGGCTCGGCCTCTCGCCTAGTGTTTTGTTCCACTCTTGCCGCCCTAGTTTCCGTCATATCGGTGTTATGTTCCCGGATTTTAAGTTCCTTGCGCGGTTGGGTTATAATGGGAACCCCTTGATAGTTCGCCTTGATTAAAGCTTTTCCAGCAATGCCCAACATTGGTCTTACCATTTGCCACCTACCCTTTTCTTTCCCTTGGGTTCTGCAGACTCAAGGGTCATCTTATTTTAACCCCCCCGGGCCAGTGCTCCTCTGAGTGTTGGTCCAAACTAGAGCCCCTTGCAGCGCCACCTCGGGGAAACTCGAGGGCTGGTTTTAGTTGTACGGATTGATTATCTGAGTGTGCCCTGAGAAAGAGATATGTGCAGCTCCTATCGGGATTTGTCGGCACATTCGGGCGGTGTTGCTGGGCTTGTTTTAACATGTCGAAGTGTCTTGAATTACCGAGATACCGAGTCTGATCGGAACATCTTGGGAGGAGGTCTATTCCTTCGTTGACCATGAGAGCTTGTCATGGGCTAAGTTGGGACTCCCCTGCAGGGATTGAACTTTCGAAAGCCGTGCCCGCGGTTATGGGCAGATGGGAATTTGTTAATGTCCGGTTGTAGATAACTTGAACCTTAATTAATTAAAATGAATCAATCGAGTGTGTTACCGTGATGGCCTCTTCTCGGCGGAGTCCGGGAAGTGGACACGGTGTTGGAGTAATGTTTGCGCAGGTTGTTCTCTAGCTTCTCGCTCGTGCTTTGCCTCTTCTTCTCGCTCTCTTTAGTGAATAAGTTAGCCACTATACTCGCTAGGCGCTTGCTGCAGCTCCACTTATATTTTACCTTGCCATACCTATAAGCTTAAATAGTCTTGATGGCGAGGGTGCGAGATTGCTGAGTCCCTGTGGCTCACAGATTACTATTACACCAGATGCAGGGCCTGATGATTCCACTCCAGGAGACCCGTATGAGCTCAAGTGGGAGTTCGACGAAGACTCTCAAAGATACTATGTTTCCTTTCCTGACGATCAGTAGTGGTGCCCAGTTGGGGGTGAACGGGACCATGTCGCATGTTGGGTTCTCTTTCATTTTGGCGTCGTAGTCGGGCCATGAGTGTTTGGATGATGTAATGTTATTTATGTACTTGATTGACGTGGCGAGTGTAAGCCAACTATGTTATCTCCCCTTTATTATTCATATTACATGGGATGTTGTGAAGATTGCCTAACTTGCGACATATGCCTTCAATGCGATTATGTCTCTAACTCGTGCCTCGACACGTGGGAGCTATAGTCGCATCGAGGGTGTTACACATCATATCTTCTGTGCCTTTTTGGCTCATGATCAGTAAGGGACTTTTGATCTATGCATTTGGTAATATATTGCCATGCCTTTTTTGCTATGATATGTACCTGTAGCATGTAGTTTTCTTGCTCTAAACATTGCTTCCTGATGTTATTCCTGGCATGTTAGTAATTTTCACTAAGTCTGGGAAGCTGATATCTTTTGCACTTTTTCCATGCTTGTTTGAACCTGCTCTTGTGTGATTTAGCCATAGCTCAGTGTTCATGTTTTGTCAAGCATCTTGAGTACATCACTACCTTGTGCCTTGTTGATATGTTGGGATGTCGTAGCTTAGTTTCTTGTTGCATTCTAGATGGCATCGTGCTGTGAATCGCAGAATTGTGCCATTCTTGTTTTGCTTGCCTTTTGCAAACCGTGCATCCGTTTCCGGCTATCCTTATATCGATTTCGACCGAAATCATCTCATCTTTCCAGCGGCACACTTGGCTTGCCAAGTTGATGCCTTGTTCATTCTTTTCCTTCCGGAGCATGCATATGCATCGCATATCATGTCTTGCATATCATGCCATGTTTTGCATCATGTTGATTGTGCATTGCACCGTGGTTGATTGTTGTTCCTTTGCTTGTGTTCTTGCTTTGGGCAGAGATGGGAGACGAGTAAGTGATCGAGGAACCTGTTGAGTACGCTAACGAGGATCAAGCTCTCGTCAACTCTGAGAACTTTGCAGGCAAGATGACCATACCCTCGAAATCACTTCTATCTTTGCTTGCTAGTTGTTAGGGATATAACTATCAGTCATGACCCGCCCAGGAAGGGCCGGGTCAACCCCAATGGCGGGTCACGAAGGAAGCCCAGTAAACACTCAAGATGATAGTTTATTAAACCTTATAGAAGGCCTAAAAGCCCGGAGGCGGCTTAAGGCCCAATATTGTAAACCGTCGTATATAAGGGAAAACTTGTATAGAAAAGCATGTAAAAGAAGACACCGAGCTGGACACGTTTTATGAGCCGGCCGGGACTCTGTAGGCCACCAGGCGTCAACCCGTGTATATAAGGGTATGACCCGGTGGCGGTTTAGGGCAAGAAACAAGAGATCGATAATCAAGCCGGCGAACTAGCCTCTTGGTTATCGAAACCCCAGCAATACCAAAACAACTAGACGTAGGCTTTTACCTTCATCGTAAGGGGTCGAACTAGTATAAAACCT
Source organism: Triticum aestivum (assembly GCF_018294505.1). Classification (NCBI taxonomy): domain Eukaryota; kingdom Viridiplantae; phylum Streptophyta; class Magnoliopsida; order Poales; family Poaceae; genus Triticum; species Triticum aestivum. Next base: position 187,842,151 of record NC_057803.1, on the reverse strand, counting down.
CTCGTGTCCTTTGTCCTGATTAACCCCTTTATGCTTCCTAGTTGCGATGGCCCTATGAATAAGTCCTTCCACTAGGACATCTGCCGTGACAATTCCACGACAGTTGGCGCCCACCATGGGGCCAGCGCACGGTGGATTTGAGTTCTTGAAGGGCAACTTCGAAGGGCTCAAGGGATACGCTGTGGGCCAGATGACCAAGATTCGTTGGGGCAAGCTCTACATCGACGACGAAGGCTGGGGCCCCGAGGCCGGCTCAGTCGAGTACGGGTACTGGGTCCCCTTCGGCGGAATTCATGTCTTCATCGGCCGGATTAGCGAGTCGGGCCCTGAGCCGGACGTCCACACCAACGTTGTCGAAACGGCTCAGCGTGCAAGGACCACCCGTGTTCAATTTGTCGTGAAGCATGCTTTCTAGGCTGCGTCCACGGTGGTGAATACTCTGAAGGATCGGTGGATGGTGCTGAGATGGTCATCTGTTCTGACGCTACATCATCAACGGGTGAGACAGACTCTTTGTATCGGCTGCAGGATGGCATGCTCGGGGGCTGTTTCGATTGCAGTAGTATTCCGGACCCCCTTGAGCCGCCGAATTGGGCCAGAGTCTTCATGGCAGGAACACAACCCGGGCAGAAGTCCACAGCAGCAGCAACAACAAATACCAGGTCAGCCGTGGCCAGCTCAGATTCTAATGGACCTCATGGATAAACTGACAACTCTGCTGACTGTTGTGGTAGAGCCAGCGGATAAAGCACAGCACGATGCAGAGGTGGCACGTGTACGAGAAGAGATGGTACAAGCTAAAGAAAATTTAGCAGCAGAGGAGGTCAGGATGGCAGCGGAGCGGGCGGCTTTGGACGTTCATGCTCAACAGCTTCAAGCGGAGACTTTCCGGCTCTCGGTGGATCTGAACGCGTCAAACAAGGTTATGAGAAGAAGGCATCAGAAAACTCAGTCACGTCTACCTCTGACGCTCGATCCTAGGAACCTTTTTCATACACCTGGGGCTGGGGCAAGCAACCCGCCAGAGGCAAGTCGGATCACGACGCCTGGGGCAGCGGTTCAACCGCGCGCCATGGAACCACCTCGTGTACATACCGCTCCACCTCATTATGTGCCAACACCGCCGGGTCACTTCTCCAATCCCTTAGAAAACCTCATTGCAGCATCGGCTCGTTTGGCGGCTCTCCCGATGGAAGGCGACTCGCCGGCGGCAATCGAAACGCGAAGGGTGAGAGAACTTCTTCAAATAGCTCTGGCACAACAGGATGCGTACTCCTACAGTCGAGACAGGATGCATTCAACTCCTCGCCCGAGCCGGAGCCCAAGCTACAGTAGGCCTATGGACTCATCTGACATGTCAAGCAATGCTCAAAGCCGCAATCGGTCGCACAGGCATGAGCCGATATAGGCTGGAGCCCTTAACTTGGCGGATCAGGAGAGGATCAGACAAGAAGCTAAGCAAGCAGCTCAACTGGCAGCGGAGCAGGCGGCTCATCAGACTTTTCCGGCTAATCCAGCAACCTCGGTTGAGGCAGGAGTGGCCACAAGAACCGCAAGCGTCCCTTGCCTAGTGCTAGCCATACGTAATGAGCGTTTGCCAAAGGACTTCAAGGGGCCTCGTAAGGTGCCTAATTACACGACCGACTTGCATCCTGGGGTTTGGATCGAGAGTTATGAGATGGCTATGGAGTTGTTGGAGGTCAGCGATGTGGCAATGGCCAAGTATTTCACTATGATGTTGGATGGAACAGCTCGTACTTGGTTGAAGGGGTTGCCACCCAATTCTATCGGCTCATGGGCAGAGTTGAAGGGCCGGTTCATTCAGAACTTCAAAGACACATGTGAACAACCCATGTCGATTGTGGACCTGACTAATTGTAAACAAGAGGACGGTGAATCTACAACCCATTGGATACGCCGGGTCAAGGAGATAATACATTCATCTGAAAAGATGGATGCTGGCTCAGCAGTCTTGATGTTGGGGAAAAACTGTCGTTTTGAACCTCTGAAACAGAAGTTGGGGCGGCTCAAGGTGACTACAATTACATGGGCCAGTTGATGGCGGCTCTCGTCAGGTATGCCGATTCTGATAGTACCAAGGACCCGGTGTCTGACGAAGAAAATACAATGAATGGAAAGAAGAACGGCAACGGCAAGGGTCACCAGCATAACCCGGAAAATCAAGGAGGTAATAAATGTAAGGCTGATGAGTTTGTCGCTAACACCAACGCGCAGGGCGGCAATCAACAGCGCAAGGGTAGGCAACCCCCTCGGTCGGGGGGTCAGGTCCCACCCTTGAGCAACTATTGAATGAACCTTGTCCAAGACACGACACCCAGGAGAAGCCAGCCACCCACCTGTGGAAGGATTGTACAATCATGAAGGCGTTTAAAAATTCAAATGCATTTGATGGAGGTCACGGCCCAGGCGGCGGTTCAGGTGGGGGCGGTTTCCATGGCCCGGGCACCGGCTCAGGTGGAGGAGGGTTTCATGGTCAGGGCCATCCAGGTAACCAAGGAGGATATAATCCACAACCCGGCCAAGGTAATCAGCAGCAACAGTCCAGATATCAGAGCAACCCAAAACAGCTGAATAGTGGGCAATACCATGTGTTCACCACTAGTTTATGTAAGAGGGACCAGAAGCTTCACAAGAGGGCCGTCAATGCCGTTGAGCCGGCGATTCCAAGTTACTTACGTTGGTCAGAACAGCCTATTGTATGGAGCAGAGAGGATCATCCACCCCGGGTTGATAATCTGGGTCACTTGGCCTTGGTAGTGGCGCCTCAGGTTGGTGGATATAAATTCACTAAGGTACTCATGGATGGAGGCAGTAGCATCAACATCCTCTACTATGAGACGTTTCGTCGGATGGGGTTGACTGATAAGAGTCTTAAGCAATCTAACACTGTTTTTCACGGTGTGGTACCTGGAAAGTTGGCATACCCAGTTGGTAAGATTGAACTAGAAGTAGCCTTTGGGGATGAGTATGACTCCAGTGTAGAAAAATTAACCTTTGAGGTGGTTAAGATCAAAAGCCCAAATCATGCTCTGTTTGGACGGCCGGCTTATGCCAAGTTCATGGATCGGCCGTGTTATGTGTATTTGCAGCTCAAGATGCCGGGTTATAAGGGCACCATTACAGTACATGGAAGCCGAAAAATAGCCTTGGAGTGTGAAGAGGGTGATGCTACATATGCTAAGTCTGCTTGTGCGACAGAGGAGTTAAAGTTTTATAAGGATCATGTTTACCCAGCAGACATGACGTCTTTAAAGAAACCAACAACGGAGCATGAGCCGGTGTTGAAATTCAAATCAGCTGATGACACCAAGATGGTTGACTTTGTGCCTGGCGACTCATCCAAGCAGTTCATCATCAGTGCCAACTTGGATCCAAAATAGGAAAGCGCGCTCATCGAGTTCATCCGTGAGAACTAGGACATCTTTGCATGGAAACCTTCCGACAAGCCGGGTATCCCGAGGGAACTCGCTGAGCACACTCTCAATATTGATACAAAGTTTAAACTGGTTAGACAGTTTCTCCGGCGGTTCAACGAGGAAAGGCGCAAGGCCATTGGAGAAGCGGTGGCCCGGCTCTTGGCGGCCGGGTTCATTGCGGAAGTCTTTCACCCAGAGTGGTTAGCCAACCCGGTGCTTGTACTAAAAAAGAATGGCACCTAGCGTATGTGTGTGGATTACACCGATTTAAACAAGGCTTGTCCAGCTGACCCTTTTGCTCTCCCCCATATTGATCAGATCATCAATGCTACGGCGGGTTGCGCATGTTTGAGTTTTTTGGATGCTTATTCAGGTTATCATCAGATCAAGATGGCACTCAAAGATCAGGAGAAGACAACTTTTATCACTCTGTTTGGAGCTTTCTGCTATGTGTCTATGCCTTTTGGGCTTAAGAGTGCCCAGGCGACTTATCAACGGTGTGTGCAGAATTGTCTTCACAATCAGATTGGGCGTAATGTTCATGCTTATGTGGATGATATAGTGGTAAAGTCCAGGAAAGAGGAAACCTTGGTCACAGATCTGAAAGAGACCTTTGATAACCTCCGGGTCTACAAAATGATGCTTAACCCGGCTAAGTGTGTTTTCGGAGTCCCAGCCGGCAAGCTCTTGGGGTTTTGGTGTCCATATGAGGTATTGAAGCTAACCCGGAGAAGATTAAGGCAATCACATCCCTGGCCAAACCAACATGCATCAATGATGTTCAACGGCTGGCGGGTCGTGTGGCTGCTTTAAGCCGGTTCATAAGCCGGTTAGGGGAGAAGGCGATGCCTTTGTATCAGATGATGAAAAAAACAGATGATTTCGTTTGGAGTGATGGTGCGAACTCTGCTTTTGAGGATCTAAAGAAACAGCTTGCTGAGCCACCGGTTCTTGCTGCTCCAATTGAGAAAGAGCCGCTATTGTTGTATATAGCCGCTAACTCACGAGCTGTTAGTGTGGCAATTGTGGTGGAGCGAAAAGAGGTTGGCAAGGAACATCCAGTTCAACGGCCGGTTTATTACGTTAGTGAGGTACTGATCGAATCTAAACAAAGATATCCACATTGGCAGAAGCTCGTGTACGGGGTGTTCATGGCAAGCCGGAAGCTCAAGCATTATTTTCAGGGTCACCCGATCACTGTGGTTAGCTCTGCGCCTTTGGGGGACATCATCCAAAATAGAGAGGCCACTGGACGAGTCGCCAAGTGGGCCATTGAACTTGGATCTCATGGGTTGAAGTATGTGCCACGTACTGGGATCAAGTCTCAGGCGCTGGTTGACTTTATTAATGACTGGACAGAGATGCAGATGCCGGAGGAGAAACTAGACAACACATATTGGACTATTCACTTTGATGGGTCCAGACAGTTGGAAGGCTCGGGGGCTGGAGTTGTTTTAACCTCCCCTCGAGGTGAAAAATTTTGTTATGTGTTGCGGCTGATGTTTCCTTGCACTAACAACATAGCGGAATATGAAGCCTTGCTCCATGGTCTTCGAGTGGCCAAAGAGATGAGCCTGAGCCGGGTCCGGTGCCTTGGCGACTCAGATTTAGTGGCTCAACAGGTATTAGGCAAGTGGGATTCCAAAGACCCTCTCATGGCGGTTTATCACCGTGAAGTTGATGTTGTTGTAGGACATTTTAAAGGATATCAGGTGGAACACATTGACCGTAGGAAGAACAAAGCAGCTAATGCTCTAAGCCGGTTGGGATCTCAGTGTAAGCCAGTGCCACCTGACACCTTTTTGGATGTTTTGCATAACCCGTCTGTTAAGTTACCCACAGAAGAAGATCTAGCCGTTCCTGACCCGGAGGCACAGTTGGTGGCGGCTCTTTATGTCATCCCAGATTGGACAATGCCGTTCCTGGCTTACATGACCCGGGGAGAGTTGCCAGCGGATGAGACCCTGGCTCGACAGATAACCCGACGGTCTAAGTCAATGATGATTTCTGACGGAGAGCTATATCATCGCAGCGTCTCTGGAGCGTTTCAGCGGTGTGTTTCCCCTGAAGAAGGCCAAGAAATACTTCGTGAGATCCATGCAGGCGATTGTGGTCATCATGCCGGGTCAAAATCTTTGGTGGCCAAGGCTTTTCGTCACGGTTTTTACTGGTTGACGGCTCACGCTGACGCAGAGGATCTGGTCAGTAGATGTGATGGATGTCAAAAATCCGCACGACGAGCGCATGTGCCGGCTCAAGAGCTACGGATGATTCGAATCACTTGGCCATTTGCGGTCTGGGGGCTTGACATGGTTGGACCATTTAAAAGGTCTAAGGACAAAAAGACACATCTTTTAGTGGCAGTTGACAAATTCACAAAGTGGGTTGAGGCAGAGCCGGTGAGTAAGTGTGGTGCGGCCACGACGGTTCAGGTCATGAAAAAGGTGATCTTCCATTTTGGTTTTCCACGCAGCATTATCACTGACAATGGCACTAATCTATCCCAAGGGGCTATGGAGGAGTTTTGTCAACGTGAGCATATTCGGCTTGATGTCTCTTCTGTAGCTCATCCTCAATCCAATGGTCAAGCTGAGAGAGCAAATCAGGAAATCTTAAAAGGTCTCAAGCCCTAGCTTACGGTTCCCTTGCAGCAAACGCCAGGTTGTTGGGTAGAGGAATTACCCTCGGTGCTATGGAGTATCAACACCACACCTAACAGGTCTACAGGTTACACACCTTTCTTCATGGTGTATGGAGCAGAAGCAGTGTTGCCTAGTGACATCCATCATGACTCGCCCCGTGTGGCGGCTTATGTTGAAGCTAATAATGAACAAGTCGGATAGGATGCACTGGACTTGTTAGATGAGGAAAGAGACTTAGCTGCGGCTCGATTAGCAATTTATCAACAGGACATGCGCCATTATCACAGCCGCCGGGTTAAGTCCAGGACTTTTCAAGAAGGCGACCTGGTGCTCCGGCTCATCCAGGATCTGTTAGATGCACACAAGTTATCCCCACCTTGGGAAGGACCCTTTGTGGTCAGTAAGAACTTAAACAACGGGTCATATTACCTCATTGACGTGCGAGAGCACAAAGACTCACGTAAGTCGGAAGAGGAGACCCGTCGACCATGGAACATTGCTCAACTTCGGCCATACTACATCTGAGCCACCAGCTCTTGATAACCCACAAGTTAGGGGATCGCAACAACTTCCGAGGGTAGAGTATTCAACCCAAATTTATTGACTCGACACAAGGGGAGCCAAAGAATATTCTCAAGTATTAGCAGCTGAGTTGTCAATTCAACCACACCTGGAAACTTAGTATCTGCAGCAAAGTGTTTAGCAACAAAGTAATATGATAGTGGTGGTAGCAGCAACAAAAGTAAAGACAGCAAAAGTAATGTTTTTGGTATTTTGTAGTGATTGTAATAGTAGCAGCGGGAAAGTAAATAAGCGAGAACCAGTATATTGAAAACTCGTAGGCACTGGATCAGTGATGTATAATTATGCCGGATGTGGTTCATCATGTAACAGTCATAACATAGGGTGACACAGAACTAGCTCCAATTCATCAATATAATGTAGGCATGTATTTCGTATATAGTCATACGTGCTTATGGAAAAGAACTTGCATGACATTTTTTGTCCTACCCTCCCTTGGCAGCGGGGTCCTATTGGAAACTAAGGGATATTAAGGCCTCCTTTTAATAGAGAACCGGAACAAAGCATTAGCACATAGTGAATACATGAACTCCTCAAACTATGGTCATCACCGGGAGTGGTCCCGATTATTGTCACTTCGGGGTTGCCGGATCATAACACACAGTAGGTGACTATAGACTTGCAAGATAGGATCAAGAACTCACATATATTCATGAAAACATAATAGGTTCAGATCTGAAATCATGGCACTCAGGCCCTAGTGACAAGCATTAAGCATAGCAAAGTCATAGCAACATCAATCTCAGAACATAGTGGATACTAGGGATCAAAACCTAACAAAACTAACTCAATTACATGATAAATCTCATCCAACCCATCACCGTCCAGCAAGCCTACGATGGAATTACTCACGCACGGCCGTGAGCATCATGAAATTGGTGATGGATGATGGTTGATGATGACGACTGCGACGAATCCCCCTCTCCAGGGCCCTGAACGGACTCCAGATCAGCCCTCCCGAGAGGTTTTGGGGCTTGGCGGCGGCTCCGTATCGTAAAACGCGATGATTTCTTCTCTCTAATTTTTTTTCTCTCCGAAAGCAAATATATAGAGTTGGAGTTGGCGTCGGAGGGCATCCAGGGGGCCCACGAGGTAGGGGGCGCGCCCTCGGGGGGGGCACCCTCGTGAGAAGGGTGTGGGCCCCCTGGTCTTCATCTTTGGAGAGGATTATTTATTATTTTTTCTAAGATGTTCCATGGAGTTTCAGGTCATTCCGAGAATATTTGTTTTCTGCACATAAAACAACACCATGGCAATTCTGCTGAAAACAGCGTCAGTCCGGGTTAGTTCCATTCAAATCATGCAAGTTAGAGTCCAAAACAAGGGCAAAAGTGTTTGGAAAAGTAGATACGATGGACACGTATCAACTCCCCCAAGCTTAAACCCTTGCTTGTCCTCAAGCAATTCAGTTGACAAACTGAAAGAAAGAAAAACTTTTACAAACTCTGTTTGCTCTTGTTGTTGTAACTATGTCAAGCCAGCATTCAAGTTTTCAGCATAGATCATAACTAACCACATTTACAATAATTCTCAGGTCTCATAATTACTCATATCAATAGCATAATCAACTAGCAAGTCATAATAATAAATCTAGGATGACAACACTTTCTCAAAACAATCATAATATGATATAACAAGATGGTATCTCGCAAGCCCTTTCTGAGACCGCAAAACATAAATGTAGAGCACCTTTAAAGATCAAGGACTGACTAGACATTGTAATTCATGGTAAACGAGATCCAATCATAGTCATACCCAATATAAATTAACAGTGATGACTGCAAATGACGGATGTGCTCTCCAGCTAGTGCTTTTTAATAAGAGGGTGATGACTCAACATAAAAGTAAATGGATAGGCCCTTCGCAGAGGGAAGCAGGGATTTGTAGAGGTGCCAGAGCTCGGTTTTGAAATAGAGATAAATTGTATTTTTGAAAGTGCAACTATCCCTAGGTGGTTTTGGTAATTCATATCAACATATAGCTCATTGAGCTAATGCTATTCCAAGATGATTATTTCAGGAAAGCTCAATGATTGGCATGGCATGGATGTGAAAGTGGAACCCTCAAAATGCTAAGGACAAAGGATTGGCTCAAGCTCAAAAGCTCAAGACTCTTCATTTTATATTTTAGTGATCCAAGATCACATTGAGTCTTTAGGAAAAGCCAATACTATCAAGGAGGGATGAGGTGTTGCTTAATGAGCCTCTTGCTTCATGTGCTTAGTGATATGCTCCAAAACCCTCAACTACTTTCCCATATCCACATATGACCTAAACCCTAAGCCATACTCGGTCCTACCGATTCTTCCTATCCGGCGCCACCGAGTTTCATTTGTCATAAGCCACTGCCAAACCCTAGCAATTCGGTTCTACCGATAGGGATCTCGGTCTCACCGAGATGGGATTGCAAACTCTCTGTTTCCCTTTTGTAACTTTTCGGTCTCACCGAAAGAGCGAATCGGTCCCACCGAGATTGCAATGTAAATTTAGTGTTTCCTTTTTGTAACTTTTCGGTCTCACCGAAAGAGCAAATCGGTCCCACCGAGTTTGCCTGACCAACTCTCTGGTTAGCTAATTACCAAATTTGGTCTCACCGAGTTTGTGTAATCGGTCTCACCGAGATTACGTTATGCCCAAACCCTAACCATATCGGTCCTACCGAGTTGCATGTCAGTCCCACCGAAAATCTCGAACGGTCACTAGGTTTACATTTTCGGTCTGACCGAGTTTGTTGATTCGGTCCCACCGAGATTGGAAAACTGTGTGTAACGGTTGGATTTTGTGTGGAGGCTATATATACCCCTCCACCTCCTCTTCACTCGTGGAGAGAGCCATCATAACACATACACCATTCCAACTCATATGTTCTGAGAGAGAACCACCTACTCATGTGTTGAGACCAAGATATTCCATTCCTACCATATGAATCTTGATCTCTAGCCTTCCCAAGTTGCTTTCCACTCAAATCTTCTTTCCACAAAATCCAAATCCTATGAGAGAGAGTTGAGTGTTGGGGAGACTATCATTTGAAGCACAAGAGCAAGGAGTTCATTACCTACACACCATTTGTTACTTCTTGGAGAGTGGTGTCTCCTAGATTGGCTAGGTGTCACTTGGGAGCCTCTGACAAGATTGTGGAGTTGAACCAAGGAGTTTGTAAGGGCAAGGAGATCGCCTACTTCGTGAAGATCTACCGCTAGTGAGCCAAGTCTTGTGTGGGCGATGGCCATGGTGGGATAGACAAGGTTGCTTCTTCGTGGACCCTTTGTGGGTGGTTGCTTCTTCGTGGACCCTTCATGGGTGGAGACCTATGTGGACTCGCGCAACCGTTATCCTTTGTGGGTGGAGCCCTCCGTGGACTCGCGCAACCGTTACCCTTTGTGGGTTGAAGTCTCCATCAACGTGGATGTAGGATAGCACCACCTATCCGAACCACGGGAAAAACATCCGTGTCTCCAATTGCGTTTGAATTCTCCAAACCCTTCTCCTTACATTCTTGCAAGTTGCATGCTTTACTTTCCGCTGCCAATATACCCTTTGCACGCGTGCTTGAATTGTGTGATGATTGCTTGACTTGTCCTATAATAGCTAAAATCTGCCAAGAACTAAAATTGGGAAAAGGTTAAGTTTTTATTTGATCAAGTAGTCTAATCACCCCCCCCCCTCTAGACATACTTTCGATCCTACAATTTTGAGTGATATACTTTCATTGTCAACGTAACAACTAAGAGATGGCGATATCTTCCATGCTAAACACATTATAGGCGGCTCCCAAAAAGAATGGTAAATTTTATACTCCCCCTCCACCAACAAGCATCAATCCATGGCTTGCTCGAAACAACGAGTGCCTCCAACATACATCAGGTCCCAGGGGGAGTTTTGTTTGCAATCAATTTTTATTTAGTTTGCATAAAGCATGGGACTGGGCATCCCGGTGACCAGCCATTTTCTCGTGAGTGAGGAGAGGAGTCCACTCCTCTTGAGAATAACCCACCTAACACGGAAGATAAGGACAGCCTTGGTTGATACATGAGCTATTCGGGCATACAAAACAGAATGTTTACTTGAAGGTTTAGAGTTTGGCACATACAAATTTACTTGGAACGGCAGGTAGATACCGCATATAGGAAGGTATGGTGGACTCATCTGGAATAACTTTGGGGTTTGAGGGATTGGATGCACAAGCAGTACTCCCACTTAGTACAGGTGAAGGCTAGCAAAAGACTGGGAAGCGACCAACTAGAGAGCGACAACAGCCATGTACATGCATTAAAATTAATAAACATTGGATGCAAGCATGAGTAGGATATAATCCACCATGAACGTCAATATCGTGAAGGCTATGTTGCTTTTGTTTCAACTACATGCGTGAACATGTACCAAGTCAAGTCACTTAAATCATTCAAAGGAGGATACCACCCCATCATACCACATCATAACCATCTCAATAGCATGTTGGCAGACAAGGTAAATCATTATAACTCATAGCTAATCAAGCATGACACAAGCAACTATGATCTCTAATTGTCATTGCAAACATGTTTATTCATAATAAGCTGAATCAAGAATGAGGGACTCATCATATTTACAAAAACAAAAGAGGTCGAGTTCATACCAGCTTTTCTCATCTCAGTCATCCCAACATATATCATCATAATTGCCTTTCACTTGCACGACCGAACGGTGTGAATAATAATAAGAGTGTACGTGCATTGGACTAAGCTAGAATCTGCGAGCATTCAATAAACAGGAGAAGACAAGGCAATATGGGCTCTTGGTTAAATCAACGATAATGCATATAAGAGCCACTTCAACAATTTAATTATGGTCTTCTCCGACTAACCCCCAAAGAAAATAAAATAAATAAAACTATTTACACGGGAAAGATCCCAACAAGCAAAAGAAGAACGAGAAATATTTTTGGGGTTTTCTTTTTAATTATTACTACTACAACAGAAAAATAAACTACTGATACGTCCATTTTGCATCATGATTTTATATCGATATTTATCGCATTATGGACTGTTATTTCACTTTATGTCACAATACTTATGGCTATTCTCTCTTATTTTACAAGGTTTACATAAGGAGGGAGAATGCCGGTAGCTGGACTTCTGGTCTGGAAAAGGAGCAAATACTAGAGACCTATTCTGCGCAACTCCAAAAGTCCTGAAACTCCACGGAACGTCTTAAAAGAAATAAAGAAAAATCCACGCCAAAGATGAAGGCCAGGGGGCCCACACCCTGCTCACGAGGGTGGGGGTGCCCCCCTATGGCTATTCTCTCCGACGCCCATCTTCTCCTATATGAGGTCTTTCGATGAGAAAAACATAAGGAGGAACTTTTTGGGATGAGACTCCGCCGCCACGAGGCGGAACCTCGGTGGATCCAATCTAGAGCTCCGGCAGAGCTATTCTGCCGGGGATACTTCCCTCCGGGAGGGGGAAATCATCACCATCATCATCACCAATGCTCCTCTCATCGGGAGAGGGCAATCTCCATCAACATCTTCACCAGCACCATCTCATCTCCAAACCCTAGTTCATCTCTTGTATCCAATTCTTGTCTTGAAGTTCGGGATTGGTGCTAGTAGGTTGCTAGTAGTGTTGATTACTCCTTGTAGTTAATGCTAGTTGGTTTAATTGGTGGAAGATCATATGTTCAGATCCTATATGCATATTATTACCCCTCTGATTATGAACATGAATATGCTTTGTGAGTAATTACGTTCGTTCCTGAGGACAAGGGAGAAGTCTTTCTATGAGTAGTCATGTCAATTTGGTATTCGTTTGATATTTTGATAAGATGTATGTTGTCTAGCCTCTAGTGGTGTTATGTGAACGTCGACTACATAACACTTCACCATTATTTGGGCCTAGAGGAAGGCATTGGGAAGTAATAAGTAGATGATGGGTTGCTAGAGTGACAGAAGCTTAAACCCTAGTTTATGCGTTGCTTCGTAAGGGGCTGATTTGGATCCATATATTTCATGCTATGGTTAGGTTTACCTTAATACTTTTGTTGTAGTTGCGGATAACAGCACCCAAGCACCGGTCCACCCACATATCAAATTATCAAAGTATCGAACGCGAATCATATGAACATGATGAAAACTAGCTTGACGATATTCCCATGTGTCCTCGAGAGTGCTTTTCCTATTATAAGAGTTTGTTCCGGCTTGTCCTTTGCTACAAAAGGATTGGGCCATCTTGCTGCAATTTATTTACTTTTTTTACTTGTTGCTCATTACATTTATCCCGTCACAAAACTATCTGTTACCACTTATTTTTAGTACTTGCAGAGAATACCTTGCTGAAAACCGCTTATCATTTCCTTCTGCTCCTCGTTGGGTTCGACACTCTTACTTATCGAAAGGACTACGATAGATCCCCTATACTGGTGGGTCATCAAGACTCTTTTCTGGCGCCGTTGCCGGGGAGTGTAGCACCTTTGCTAGGTGGATTTTGGTAAGGAAAAATCTATATAGTGTGCTGAAATTTACTGCCACTTGTTACTATGGAAAGTAATTCTCTAAGGGGCTTGTTCGGGGTATCTTCACCCCGACCAGTAGAGCAAAGAGTTGCTCCTCAACCTACTGAACCTATTGAAAATGAAATTCCTTATGAGTACCCTTAGGGTATGATAGAAAAACTGCTAGCTAATCCTTTTACAGGAGATGGAACAAAGCATCCCGATGAGCACTTAATATATGTGGATGAAGTTTGTGGATTATTTAAGCTTGCAGGTATACACGATGATGTTGCTAAGAAGAAGGTCTTCCCTTTATCTTTGAAGGGAGACGCATTGATATGGTATAGGCTATGTGATGATATGAGATCATGGGACTATAAAAGATTGAAGCTGGAATTTCATCAAAAGTATTACCCTATGCATCTTGTTCATCGTGATCGCAATTATATATATAGTTTCTGGCCTCGCGAAGGAGAAAGCATCGCTCAAGCTTGGGGGAGGCTTAAATCAATGTTATAGTCATGCCCCAATCATGAGCTCTCAAGAGAAATAATTATGCAAAGTTTTTATGCTCGGCTTTCTGAAAACAATCGCACCATGCTCGATACTTCTTGTGCTGGCTCTTTTATGATGAATACTATTGAATTCAGATGGAATTTATTGGATAGAATTAAATGCAACTCTGAAGATTGGGACCTCGACAAAGGTAAGGAGTCAGGTATGACACCTAAGTTTGATTGTGTTAAATCTTTTATGGATACCGATATTTTCCGTAAGTTTAGCACTAAATATGGACTTGACTCTGAGATAGTAGCTTCTTTCTGTGAATATTTTCCTACTTATGTTGATCTCCCTAAGGAGAAGTGGTTTAAATATCATCCTCCCATAGAAGTAAAAGTAGCTGCACCTATTAAAGTTGAAGAAAAGACTGTCACTTATAATGATCCTATTGTTCCTACTTCTTATATTGAGAAACCACCTTTCCCTGTTAGAATAAAGGATCATGCTAATGCTTCAACTGTTGTTCATAAAAGCAATATTAGAACTTATACACCTCCTGAGCAAGTTAAAGTAGAACCTAATATTGCTATTGTTAAAGATCTCTTGTCTGATAATATTGATGGGCATGTTATTCAGTTCAAAGGTGAAACTGCTAGAATTGCTAAACCTTATGATAAAGATAAACATAGACTTGTGGTAGGCGTGCCTGTTATTTCTGTTAAAATAGCAGATCATTGTTATCATGGCTTATGTGATATGGGTGCTAGTGCTAGTGTTATACCTCATGACTTATACAAAGAAATTAAGAATGAAATTGCACCTGTTGAGTTAGAAGATATGGATGTCACAATTAAACTTGCCAATAGAGATACTATTTCACCAATTGGAATTGTTAGCGATGTTGAAGTCTTGTGTGGGAAAACTAAATATCCTGCTGATTTTCTTGTTCTTACTTCCCCACAAGATAGCTTTTGTCCCATTATATTTGGTAGACCCTTATTAAATATTGTCAATGCTACCATAGATTGCACTAAGAATGTTGTTACTGTTGGCTTGGATGATATGGTTCATGAGTTTAATTTATCTAAATTTAGTAAACAACATCGTGTGGAAGAATTACCTAGTAAGGATAAAATTATTGGTCTTGCTTCTATTGCCGTACCTCCTAGTGATCCTTTAGAACACTATTTGCTAGACCATGAAAATGATATGTTCATGAATGAAAGAAGGGAAATAGATGAAGTATTCTTTAAACAGGAACCTATTCTGCATCACAACTTGCCTGTTGAAATCTTAGGGGATCCTCCTCCACCCAAGGGTGATCCCGTGTTTGAGCTTAAACATTTGCCAGATAATCTTAAATATGCTTATCTTGATGAAAACAAGATATATCCTGTTATTATTAGTGCTAACCTTTCAGAGCATGAAGAAGAAAGATTATTGAAAACTCTGAAGAAGCACCGTGCTGCTATTGGATATACTCTTGATGATCTTAAGGGCATTAGTCCCACTCTATGTCAACATAAAATAAATTTGGTAGCAGATGCCAAACCAGTTCGTGATCCTCAACGACGTCTGAATCCTAAAATGAAAGAAGTGGTAAGAAAAGAAATACTAAAGCTTCTGGAGGCAGGTATAATCTATCCCGTTGCTGATAGTGAGTGGGTAAGTCCTGTCCATTGTGTCCCTAAGAAGGGAGGTATTACTGTTGTTCCTAATGATAAAGATGAATTGATTCCACAAAGAATTATCATAGGTTATAGGATGGTAATTGATTTCCGCAAATTAAATAAAGCTACTAAGAAAGATCATTACCCCTTACCTTTTATTGATCAAATGCTAGAAAGATTATGCAAACATACACACTATTGCTTTCTAGATGGTTATTCTGGTTTCTCTCAAATACCTGTGTCGCCTAGAGATCAATCAAAGACTACTTTTACATGCCCTTTTGGTACTTTTGCTTATAGATGTATGCCTTTTGGTTTATGTAATGCACCTGCTACCTTTCAAAGATGCATGATGGCTATATTCTCTGACTTTTGTGAAAAGATTTTTGAGGTTTTCATGGACGACTTTTCCGTCTATGGTTCCTCTTTTGATGATTTCTTGAGCAATCTTGATCGAGTTTTGCAGAGATGTGAAGAAACTAATCTTGTCTTCAATTGGGAAAAGTGCCACTTTATTGTTAATGAAGGTATTGTCTTGGGGCACAAAGTTTTTAAAAGAGGTACTGAAGTTGATAAAGCCAAGGTTGATGCTATTGAAAAGATGCCATGCCCCAAGGACATTAAAGGTATAAGAAGTTTCCTTGGTCACGCCGGATTTTACAGGAGGTTCATTAAGGACTTCTCAAAAATTTCTCGGCCTCTGACTAATTTATTGCAAAAAGATATACCATTTGTCTTTGATGATGATTGTGTAGAAGCATTTGAAATACTTAAGAAAGCATTAGTCACTGCACCTATTGTTCAACCACCTGATTGGAATTTACCCTTTGAAATTATGTGTGATGCTAGTGATTATACTGTAGGTGCTGTTCTAGGGAAAAGAGTTGATAAGAAATTAAATGTTATTCATTATGCTAGTAAGACTCTAGACAATGCTCAAAGAAGTTATGCTACTACTGAAAAAGAGCTTTTAGGAGTTGTATTTGCTTGTGATAAGTTCAGATCTTATATTGTTGATTCTAAAGTAACTATCCAAATTGATCATGCTGCTATTAAATATCTTATGGAAAAGAAAGATGCTAAACCTAGACTTATTAGATGGGTTCTCTTGCTACAAGAATTTGATTTTCATATTGTTGATAGAAAGGGAACTGAGAACCCCGTTGCAGACAACCTGTCTAGGTTAGAAAATATTCTTGATGACCCACTACCTATTAATGATAACTTTCCTGATGAACAATTAAATGTTTTAAGTACTTCTCGTAGTACTCCATGGTATGCTAATTATGCTAATTATATTGTTGCTAAGTTTATACCACCTAGCTTCACATACTAACAAAATAAAAAGTTTTTCTATGATTTACGACATTACTTTTGGGATGACCCACGTCTTTATAAAGAAGGTGTAGATGGTGTTATTAGATATTGTGTACCTGAGCATGAACAGGAACAGATCCTACGCAAGTGTCATTCCGAGTCTTATGGAGGACACCACGCTGGAGATAGAACTGCGCATAAGGTATTGCAATCTGGTTTTTATTGGCCTACTCTCTTCAAGGATGCCCGTAAGTTTGTTTTGTCTTGTGATGAATGTCAAAGAATTGGTAATATTAGTAGACGTCAAGAAATGCCTATGAATTATTCTCTTGTTATTGAACCGTTTGATGTTTGGGGCTTTGATTATATGGGACCTTTTCCTGCCTCTAATGGATACACACATATTCTAGTTGTTGTTGATCATGTTACTAAGTGGGTAGAAGCTATTCCAACTAGTAGTGCTGATCATAACACTTCTATTAAAATGCTTAAGGAAGTTATTTTTCCGAGGTTTGGAGTCCCTAGATATTTAATGACTGATGGTGTTTCACACTTTATTCATGGTGCTTTCCGTAAAATGCTTGCTAAATATGATGTTAATCATAGAATTGCATCTCCTTATCACCCACAGTCTAGTGGTCAAGTAGAGTTGAGCAATAGAGAGCTTAAATTAATTTTGCGAAGGACTATCAATAGGTCTAGAAAGAATTGGTCTAAGAAACTTGATGATGCATTATGGGCTTATAGAACTGCATATAAAGTTCCTATGGGTATGTCTTCGTATAAAATGGTTTATGGAAAAGCATGTCACTTACCTCTCGAACTAGAACATATGGCATATTGGGCTATTAAAGAGCTTAACTATGATTTTAAACTTGCCGGTGAGAAGAGATTATTTGATATTAGCTCACTTGATGAATGGAGAACCCAAGCTTACGAAAATGCCAAGTTGTTTAAAGAAAAAGTTAAAAGATGGCATGACAAAAGGATACAAAACGTGAGTTTAATATAGGTGATTATGTATATCTATAAAACTCTCGTTTAAGATTTTTTGCAGGAAAACTTCTCTCTAAATGGGAAGGACCCTATGTTATCGAAGAGGTCTATCGTTCCGGTGCCATAAAAATCAACAATTTCGAGGGCACAAATCCGAAGGTGGTAAATGGTCAAAGAATTAAACATTATATCTCTGGTAATCCCATAAATGTTGAAACCAATATTATTGAAACCGTAACCCAGGAGGAATACATAAGGGACACTTTCCGGAACGTTCCAGACTCCGAAAAGGAATAGGTATGTGGTACGGTAAGTAAACCGACTCCAAAACAATTTTTAAGGCAATATTTCTCTGTTTTGGAATATTTAGAAAAATAGAAAAATAAGAAGCAGTTCGGGAAGGACACGAGGGTGGTGGGCGCGCCCTACCCCCCTGGGCGTGCCCCCCTACCTCGTGAGCACCTCGTGTGCCTTCCGGACTCCGTTTTCTTGCACGTTACGTATTTTGGTTGGTAAAAATTCATTATATAACCTCCCAAAGGTTTTGACTCCCGTATCATGCAAATTTCCTCTGTTTTTGTTTTCGAGTTGTTGCTGCTATAGATTAGAGCAAGATGTCTTCTCAAGAGTCAATCGGGGAGAGCCGGGTATCTAATCCAGCACCGGAACCAAGGGCAAACAGCGACGCTGACCACTTTGGGCCAGCCACAGAGGAGGAGATGGAGGCTGACTTGATGAGAGTAGATGCTATGGAGGATCAAGAAGTCACCTCTCGCCTCCGAGCTGGGTTCACGATGGGGGAACTACAGAGCTCAGCTATTCCAAACTCGGTTATCCCTTCTAATGTTAGATTTCTTACCTATGAAAATATGAAGAGGAGTGTCACTTGTTCTCCCGTAGCTATGCAACACCCTTAGGTGCAAGGAGCTTTAGCTGTCACAGGGAAGCTTCATAAGGAAATAATGGACCCCAAGTAGCAAGTCAATAATCTCGAGGAGGAGAACCGTAACCTGAGGGGAATAATCGCCAAGAATATTACACCAACAACAAAGAAGGAGACATAATCACACGGGTATGGGCACTCCCCTTGGCAACTGCCAAGCTTGGAGGAGGTGCCCCGGTATCGTATCACAATCACAACTCCTATCTTTACCTTTTTCCTAGTTCGATCCTATTAGTAGTATCTTGATCTAGTAGAATAAAGTTTATGGCATGATCTAGTTTTGAGTTTTGCTTTATTATCTCTCTATGTAATCGAGTTTGTGAGCTATATATAATAAAGATTAGTGTTGAGTCAAGGGCTTGATTATTTTACCATGATCTTGGGTGAATAAAAGAAAGAGAAAAAGAATAAAAAGAAACAAAAAGTTCATATTGATCTTATTGAGAGTAATGACTTCACATAGAAAGAGTATGACGTTTAAAAGTTGTTGGGAGTTGGCATACATAGCTTTGGTCATTGTTGCAATTAATAGGAAGTAATAAGGAAAGAGAGGTTTTCACATATATATATATATTATCATTGACATCTTTTATGATTGGGAGAACTCGTTAAAATATGACATGCTAAAGAGTTGATGTTGGACAAGGAAGACAACGTAATGAGTTATGTCTTTCTTATATCTGAGACAAAGTATGTTGTCATGGATCCTCTAACTTGTTGAGCTTGCCTTTCCCCCTCATGCTAGCCAAATTCTAAGCACCAAGTAGAAATACTACTTGTGCTTCCAAATATCCTTAAACCAGTTTTGCCATGAGAGTCCACCATATCTACCTATGGATTGAGTAAGATCCTTCAAGTAAGTTGTCATCGGTGCAAAGCAATAAAAATTTCTCTAAATATGTATGATTGATTGGTGTGGGAGAAAAAAGCTTTATACGATCTTGTGATGTGGAAGTAATAAAGGCGACGGACTGCATAATAAAGGTTCATATCACAAGGGGCAATATAAAGTGACGTTCTTTCGCATTGAGATTTTATATATCCAACCATAAAAGCGCATGGCAACCTCTGCTTCCCTATACGAAGGGCATATCCTTTATTATTATCTTCTACCTTATGCAAGAGTCATGATGATCTTCACCTTTTATTGGAAACAACATGATATATATATATATATATATATATATATATATATATATATATATATATCTAGCTGGATGTAGGGGAGCATGAACCATTATTGTTGACATTACCCTTGAGGTAAAAGGTTGTGGGGCAAAACTATAAGCCCCTATCTTTCTCTGTGTCCGATTAAAACTCCATAACCACAAATATCACGTGAGTGTTAGCAATTATGGAGGACTAAATGATAGTTGAGTATGTGAACTTGCTTTTTAGCTCTGACATAGACTCTTTCCGATGTTATGATAAATTGCAATTGTTTCAATGACTGAGATTATAGTTTGTCGGAGCCCAATAAGGTTTATGATTTATACTTTTGCATTGTGAATAGATCATCACTGGAACATAAGTAATCATATGACAAAATCTATATATGTTGTTGTTATGAGAATAACCGTGATGCCTTCATGTCCGTATTTTATTTTTATCGACGCCTCTACCTCTAAACATGAGGACATATTTATTGTTATCAGCTTTTCTCTTGAGGACAAGCGAGGTCTAAGCTTCGGGGAGTTGATACGTCCATTTTGCATCATGCTTTTATATCGATAATTATCGCATTATGGACTGTTATTTCACTCTATGTCACAATACTTATGGCTATTCTCTCTTATTTTACAAAGTTTACATAAGGAGGGAGAATGCCGGCAGCTGGACTTCTGGTCTGGAAAAGGAGCAAATATTAGAGACCTATTCTATGCAACTCCAAAAGTCTTGAAACTCCACAGAACGTCTTAAAAGAAATAAAGAAAAATCCACGCCAAAGATGAAGGCCAGTGGGCCCACACCCTGCTCACGAGGGTGGGGGGCGCCCCCCCCCCTAGGGCGCGCCCCCCTACCTCGTGGGCCCCCTGGTGGCTCTCCGATGCCCATCTTCTCCTATATGAGGTCTTTCAATGAGAAAAAATAAGGAGGAACTTTTCGGGATGAGACTCCGCCGCCACGAGGCGGAACCTTGGCGGATCCAATCTAGAGCTCCGGCAGAGCTATTCTGCCGGGGATACTTCCCTCCGGGAGGGGGAAATCATCACCATCGTCATCACCAACGCTCCTCTCATCGGGAGAGGGCAATCTCCATCAACATCTTCACCAGCACCATCTCATCTCCAAACCCTAGTTCATCCCCTGTATCCAATTCTTATCTCGAAGTTCGGGATTGGTGCTAGTAGGTTGCTAGTAGTGTTGATTACTCCTTGTAGTTGATGCTAGTTGGTTTAATTGGTGGAATATCATATGTTCAGATCCTATATGCATATTATTACCCCTCTAATTATGAACATGAATACGCTTTCTGAGTAATTACGTTCGTTCCTGAGGACAAGGGAGAAGTCTTGCTATGAGTAGTCATGTGAATTTGGTATTCGTTTGATATGTTGATAAGATATATGTTGTCTAGCCTCTAGTGGTGTTATGTGAACGTCGACTACATAACACTTCACCATTATTTGGGCCTAGAGGAAGGCATTGGGAAGTAATAAGTAGATGATGGGTTGCTAGAGTGACAGAAGCTTAAACCCTAGTTTATGCGTTGCTTCGTAAGGGGCTGATTTGGATCCATATGTTTCATGCTATGGTTAGGTTTACCTTAATACTCTTGTTGTAGTTGCGGATGCTTGCAATAGAGGTTAATCATAAGTGGGGTGCTTGTTCAAGTAAGAGCAGCACCCAAGCACCGGTCCACCCACATATCAAATTATCAAAGTATCAAACGCGAATCATATGAACATGATGAATACTAGCTTGATGATATTCCCATGTGTCCTCGGGAGCGCTTTTCCTATTATAAGAGTTTGTTCCGGCTTGTCCTTTGCTACAAAAGGATTGGGCCATCTTGCTGCACTTTATTTACTTTTTTTACTTGTTGCTCGTTACAATTTATCCCGTCACAAAACTATCTGTTACCACTTATTTTCAGTACTTGCAGAGAATACCTTGCTAAAAACCACTTATCATTTCCTTCTGCTCCTCGTTGGGTTCGACACTCTTACTTATCGAAAGACTATGATAGATCCCCTATACTGGTGGGTCATCAACTACTACTAATTTTTTTTGTTTTCTTAAGGTTTAACAAACACACAAGAATAAAGCAGGAAAAAGAAAATAAACTAGCATGGATATTACAGTGAAAAAGTATGAGCACCGACATCTAGCAATGAGTGTGTGTGAACATAAATGTAATGTCGGTGAGAAATATGTACTCCCCCAAGCTTAGGCTTTTGGCCTAAGTTGGTCTATTGCCAGGGATAGCCTGGCGGGTACCCATAGGTGTAGCCGGGGTCGTACTGCGACGAAGAATAGTTGGGATCATACAAATGTGCAGTGGTTATCGCCTGCTGAGCTGCAGCATGGAGTCGAGCTGCCTCTGCTCTCCTCTCTTACTCTTCTGCCTCCTCTCTGGTAATAACATATCTTCTTTTTGTTTGTGAATCAAAGAAGGCAGGAGAAGGGAGAGTAATACGGAAAACACGTCGTTTATCAAAAATTAAATGATATAAGAGCGGTGATTCAAGCCTCTTGACAAACTGGTGCGAAGCCATAGAGTCATAATCTAAATATGCAGGAGGTAATTCCGTATCACCCTCATGAATGTCTATCTCAAGAAAACGAGCTAAGCGGGTTGCATAAATACCTCAAAAGAAATCTCCATTATGTCTATTATGGTGCAACCTACGAGCTACAATGGCTCCCATATGATAAGATTGGTCTCCTAACACAGCACTCATAAGAATGCTAAGATCAGGGACACACATGTGACATGCTTCATCCTTAGCATTTATGCATCTACCGATGAAGAGAGCAAAATAATGTATAGCAGGAAAGTGAATGCTCCCTATGGTAGCCTGCGTTATATCTCTAGATTCCCCTACAGTTATACTAGCAAGAAAGTTTCTAAATTCAGATTTAGGGGGATCCCTCATACTGCCCCATGATGGAAGTTTGCATGCAAGAGTTAAATCCTCTAAGTCCATGGTATAAGATTTGTCATAGAGATCAAACATGACTGAAGGAGAATTACGCGAAGATGAATACTCAAACCTCCTCACAAATGAACTTGTGAGATCATGATACTGGGGGCATTTGTTAGCCTCAAAATCCTCAAGACCGGCATTGCGCAAATATGCTTTGAATTCTTCTTTAATTCCCGCACTGTCCATAAAGTTTTCCAACGGCCATTCGCAAGGCCGTACTGGAGCGTCTCTTGGTGGATCCTCGTCAGCATCGCGCATAGCAATCCTGGGTCCTTGCTTCTTAGAAGAACCACCTTGGAACATCTTCCTAAGCATATTGTTTTTCTCTAAAAAAATCTGAAATTTTTAGTAACTTCAAACAAAAGTGAACCAACTTCAATAAAACTGATAGCAACTACTCCTACAAGTGCCTAGAGCCTATATCATGCATCAAAACTACCTTTCACCATATAAATTTTACATGCAAGCTCAAGAACAGGGTCACCTATGCAGCACAAATTTGCAAGGAATAAAGCACTAGAACAAAAACTAATTGGACCAATGGAGGAGTCACATACCTAGGAACAATCTCCCCAAGCAGTTTTGCGAGAGGTGCTTTGAGCAAGGAGATCGAAAATCACAGCAAAAGTGGCTGGAACTCATGCTTGAGTTGGTTTTGCGGGTTTGTGTGAGACAGAGGAAGAAGATGGGTGCTGGGATAAGTGGAGGAGGGCCACCGTGGGCCCACGAGGCAGGGGGCGCGCCGACCACCCTCGTGGCCAGGTGGCAGCTCCTCCCGCGGTAATTTTTGCACAGTAAATCCTCAAATATTCCCGAAAAAATCATATTAAATTGGCATGGCATTCTAAGGACGTTTATTTTCGGCATATTTTTATATTGCACGGATAAGTCAGGAAACAGATAGAAAAATACTATTTTTACTTTATTTCTACTAATTAACAAACCATATAGAGAGGGTACAGAAGGTTGTGCTTCTAGTTTCGTCCATCTCATGCTCATCAAAAGGAATCAACTAACAAGGTTGATCAAGTCTTGTTAACAAACTCGTTCCGATAATCATGAAACCGGAGAAATTTCGACTAACACTAAGTTACCTCAACGGGGATATGCACATCCCAATAATAAGAATATCATATTTCTTCTTGAAAGTAGGAAGAGGAAATTCAAAACCTCCAAATATAATTGATGGAATTTTTCCAATAGAGTTGATACTATGAACTTGAGGTTGTTTCCTCGGAAAGTGTACCGTATGCTCATTACCATTAACATGAAAAGTGACATTGCCTTTGTTGCAATCAATAACAGCCCCTGCAGTATTAAGAAAAGGTCTTCCAAGAATAATAGACATACTATCATCCTCGGGAATATCAAGTATAACAAAGTCCGTTAAAATAGTAACGTTTGCAACCACAACAGGCACATCCTCACAAATACCGACAAGTATAGCAGTTGATTTATCAGCCATTTGCAAAGATATTTCAGTAGGTGTCAACTTATTCAAGTCAAGTCTACTATATAAAGAGAGAGACATAACACTAACACCGGCTCCAAGATCACATAAAGTAGTTTTAATATAATTTCTTTTAATGGAGCAATGTATAGTAGGTACTCCGGGGTCTCCAAGTTTCTTTGGTATTCCACCCTTAAAAGTATAATTAGCAAGCATGGTGGAAATTTCAGCTTCCGGTATCTTTCTTTTATTAGTAATGATATCCTTCATATATTTAGCATAAGGATTTGTTTTGAGCACATCAGTTAATCTCATATGCAAAAATATAGGCTTAATCATTTCAGCAAAGCGCTCAAAATCCTCATCATCCTTTTTCTTGGATGGTTTTGGGGGAAAAGGCATGGGTTTCTGAACCCAAGGTTCCCTTTCTTTACCATGTTTCCTAGCAACAAAGTCTCTTTTATCATAACGTTGATTCTTTGATTGTGGTTTATCAAGATCAACAGCAGGTTCAATTTCTACATCATTATCATTACTAGGTTGAGCATCATCATGAACATCATTATTAATATTTTCACTAGGTTCATGTTCATTACCAGATTGTGTTTCAACATCAGACATAGAAATATCATTTGGATTATCAGGTGGTTAAGCAATAGGTTCACTAGAAGTTTGCACAGTTCTATCATTTTTCTTCTTCTTCTTTTGAGAAGAACTAGGAACATTAATATTATTTCTTTGAGAATCTTGCTCGATTCTCTTAGGGTGGCCTTCAGGATACAAAGGTTCCTGAGTCATTCTACCCGTTCTAGTAGCCACTCTAACAGCATAATCATTTTTCTTACTATTCATTTCATCAAGCACATCTTTTTGAGCCTTAAGTACTTGTTCTACTTGAGTGGTAACCATAGAAGCATGTTTGCTAACAAGTTTAAGTTCACCTTTAATATTAGCCATATAATCACCCAAGCGTCTAATCATATAAGCATTTTCTTTTAATTGTCTACCAAAATAAGCATTGAAGTCATCTTGCTTAAACATAAAGTTATCAAACTCATCCAAGCACTAACTAGCAATTTTAGTAGGAGGAACTTCAGCTTTATCATATCTATAGAGAGAATTTACCTTTACTACCTGTGTCGGGATAAATAAAGAATTAAGATCATAAGTTTCTTCAACAGGTGGTGAATTAAGACCATGTATTTCTTCAATATGAGGTAAATTCTTAACGTGTTCAACTTTAATGCCTTTTTCTTTCATAGATTTCTTTGCCTCTTGCATATCTTTGGGACTGAGAAATAGAATACCTCTCTTCTTCGGAGTTGGTTTAGGAATAGGTTCAGTAATTGGAGCAGGAGGTGGCTCAGGAGCTGGCTCAGGAGGTGCCCAATTATTTTCATTTGTCAACATATTATTCAATAGAATTTCAGCTTCATCCGGTGTTCTTTCCCTGAAAAGAGAACCAGCACAACTATCCAGGTAATCTCTGGAAGCATCGGTTAGTCCATTATAAAAGATATCAAGTATTTCAGGTTTCTTAAGAGGATGATCAGGCAAAGCATTAAGTAACTTGAGAAGCCTCCCCCAAGCTTGTGGGAGACTCTCTTCTTTAATTTGCACGAAGTTGTATATTTCCCTCAAAGTAGCTTGTTTCTTATGAGCAGGGAAATATTTAGCAGAGAAGTAATAAATCATATCCTGGGGACTACGCACACAACCAGGATCAAGAGAATTAAACCATATCTTAGCATCACCCTTTAATGAGAACGGAAATATTTTGAGTATATAGAAGTAACGCGATCTCTCATCATTAGTGAACAGGGCAGCTATATCATTTAACTTAGTAAGATGTGCCACAACAGTTTCAGATTCATAGCCATAAAACGGATCAGATTCAACCAAAGTAATTATATCAGGATCAACAGAGAATTCATAATCCTTATCAGGAACACAAATAGGTGAAGTAGCAAAAGCAGGGTCGGGTTTCATTTTATCTCTAGGTGATTCTTTGTTCCATTTAACTAATAACCTCTTAAGCTCATATCTATCTCTGCAAGCTAAAATAGAAGCAGAAGATTCCATATCAAAAAGATAACCCTCAGGAATACAGGCATATTTTCATCATCACTATCATCATCATATTCAGATTCAATAATTTCTTTTTCTCTAGCCCTAGCAATTTGTTCATCAAGAAATTCACCAAGGGGCACAGTAGTATCAGGCATAGAAGCAGTTTCATCATTTAGTATCATGCATAGAAGAAGTGGTATCATCAATAACATGCGAGATATCAGAACGAATAGCAGAAGCAGGTGTAGGTGTCGCAAACTTACTCATAACAGAAGGTGAATCAAGTGCAGAGCTAGATGGCAGTTCCTTACCTCCCCTCGTAGTTGAGGGATAGATCTTGGTTTTTGGATCTCTCAAGTTCTTCATAGTGATAAGCAGATATAAATCCCAAGTGACTCAAAGAATAGAGTTATGCTCCCCGGCAACGGCGCCAGAAATTAGTCTTGATAACCCACAAGTATAGGGGATCGCAACAGCTTTCAAGGGTAGAGTATTCAATCCAAATTTATTGATTCGACACAAGGGGAGCCAAAGAATATTCTCAAGTATTAGCAGCTGAGTTGTCAATTCAACCACACCTGGAAACTTAGTATCTGCAGCAAAGTGTTTAGTAGCAAAGTAATATGATAGTGGTGGTAGGAGCAACAAAAGTAAAGACAGCAAAAGTAATGTTTTTGGTATTTTGTAGTGATTGTAACAGTAGCAGCGGGAAAGTAAATAAGCGAGAACCAGTATATGGAAAACTCGTAGGCACCGGATCAGTGATGTATAATTATGCCGGATGCGGTTCATCATGTAACAGTAATAACACAGGGTGACACAGAACTAGCTCCAATTCATCAATATAATGTAGGCATGTATTCCGTATATAGTCATACGTGCTTATGGAAAAGAACTTGCATGACATCTTTTGTCCTACCCTACCGTGGCAGCGGGGTCCTATTGGAAACTAAGGGATATTAAGGCCTCCTTTTAATAGAGAACCGGAACAAAGTATTAGCACATAGTGAATACATGAACTCCTCAAACTATGATCATCACCGGGAGTGGTCCCGATTATTGTCACTTCGGGGTTGCCGGATCATAACACACAGTAGGTAACTATAGACTTGCAAGATAGGATCAAGAACTCACATATATTCATGAAAACATAATAGGTTCAGATCTGAAATCATGGCACTCGGGCCCTAGTGACAAGCATTAAGCATAGCAAAGTCATAGCAACATCAATCTCAGAACATAGTGGATACTAGGGATCAAATCCTAACAAAACTAACTTGATTACATGATAAATATCATCCAACCCATCACCGTCCAGCAAGCCTACGATGGAATTACTCACACACGGCGGTGAGCATCATGAAATTGGTGATGGAGGATGGTTGATGATGACGACTGTGACGAATCCCCCTCTCCGGAGCCCTGAACGGACTTTAGATCAGCCCTCCCGAGAGGTTTTAGGGCTTGGCGGCGGCTCCGTATCGTAAAATGCGATGATTTCTTATCTCTGATTTTTTTTCTCTCCGAAAGCAAATATATAGAGTTGGAGTTGGCGTCGGAGGGCATCCAGGGGGCCCACGAGGTAGGGGGCGCGCCCCCCATCCTCATGAGAAGGGTGTGGACCCCCTAGTCTTCATCTTTGGCGAGGATTTTTTATTATTTTTTTCTAAGATGTTCCCTGGAGTTTCAGGTCATTCCGAGAATATTTGTTTTCTGCAGATAAAACAACACCATGGCAATTCTGCTGAAAACAGTGTCAGTCCAGGTTAGTTCCATTCAAATCATACAAGTTAGAGTCCAAAACAAGGGCAAAAGTGTTTGGAAAAGTAGATACGACGGAGACGTATCAGCTCTCTCCATGTACATACGTTGATGTTATATATATCATGATAAGTAATAAAGCAGGACCATCGGTCTCTTTTTATTTTCAGAAAGATTACACATCTTCATTATTTTTACTATTATTTTCAAATGACTATTAAGGAGATGATCATATTTGAATCATGTTTAACCTTTTTTGGTCCGGCTTATGATCGTATTCGAATCTAGCTGCAACTCTCATGGTCACTTGGGGCTTCCTGTTCAAACATAGGTCGTATTCGAACCAAAGAGAACATAGCTATCGTAACCCTTCTAATCGACTCAAAGCCAAACTCACTAGGGGGCTTTTTGATCGTATCCGAATCACAGCTTAACCTCTTTTGGGTCCGACTTGGATCGTATTCGAATCAGGGTCGTTAAAAACCTCTCAAGGTCACTTGGGGGCTTCCTGTTCAAACATAGGTCGTATTCGAACCAAAGAGAACATAGCTGTCGGTACCCTCTTGATCGGCGCAATGCCAAAGCCACTGGGGGCTATATGGTCGTATTCGAACCTTAGCTTAACCCCTTTGGTCTGGTTTACTGATCGTATTCGAATCAGAAACCCCCAATATTTAGTCACCAGGCTAATGTTGTTTACCACCTGTTATTTGTCTTATTGATTTTTTTGATATCTCATTTTCAAAATAAATCAATCATGGTCTTTTTACCGGATTGGCTATCTGACAACAAGCCGCCAGGGCATGATAATCATCAGGTATTTAGAAGCATTGACTTCTCGCAAATACTTGATTATCAACCTCATCACCCGGGTCATATAAACCGGTGGTCCGGAGGTCAAAAGATACATGTATGGCTATTGTTTATGAATAGTTTCCTTCTGTATTCATCAAAGGTTATTTCAACCATTGCTTTCTTCTTACGTCTGGTTATGTTTTCTACTATGATAAACATATTGGCTATAAACCGGGTGTTCTGACCCGTTCGGTACTAAGCCACCAAGCAAGTTTTTTCCTTTTTTATCTACAGGACCAGAGTTCAAGTATTGCAGGGACAACCAGAAATATGATGCATATATTAACATCAGAAAGCACAGAGTAACACACGGTGTCTTATGCAGGATGGCATAGGCAGAATATGAAGTGTTTTCACAACTAATCTATTACAAGGCTTTTACAAGCCCATGAAGATGGTCATCACTCCTCCCTCGCCGGTTCACCGCCCTCTGCTAATTGGAAGCTGCGTTTTGAACAATCAAAACCGTTCACGGCAATAAATTTTGCCTCTTCGTCAATCAGGCCGACCGGATCAACTTTCGGAGCAAATGTATGTTCACGAACAGGCGGGATTAAATCGGTTACTTTGTAGGAGGGAGTCACCATCTTCTTATTATCCAAGTCAAAACCCAGCTGATATTTATCGATATTCGTTTCATCCCCAAGAATGGTGGCCTGAGGTCGCACCTTCCTCACGCAAGCAACGAAGTCATCCTGTTCAAACAGTGACCCGTCTTCCTTTACCGTGGGGTACCCTCTGGCTACATCAGTCGGGTCTAGATCTCGCACCCAAGCCTTGGAACAGCTCAGGGCAGTCAAAGCTCCGGCTTTGGCACAGGAGCACTTGACTTCTTGGAACCTGGCGGGCAAAATTGACAGCTTCTTTAAAACATCACTGAGCCGGTTGGGTCCTTGATTGGCAGGAGAGATAGCATCGAGTGCTTTTTGTGCGCCAATGTACAACTGCTCTACCAAGGTATAGACCGCCGTCAGCTTAATCATGTGGTCTTGACTCATATTCTTGCTTCGAGGGCCTGCATATGTTTTGAACACGAAGGGTCAGCTAGGGGCTTGTAGTCCGGATCAAAAGAAGGTAAAAAGTCAATACAGATGGCTTACCAAAGATGGCGGACACCATTTGTGACACCCGGTTCTTTAAACCGTTCAGCTCTGTCGTAACCTCTTCAAGGGCTGCTTCAGCCTTCTCGACACGTTATGTTAGAAGCATTTTTTCTTCAGCCCAGGTTTTCTTCTTGGCAGTAAAGCCGGCTTTTAATTTTTCCATCTCAGAGAGACTCACTTGCAGTTTGGAGTCAGTAGACTTGATCTCTGCCTCTTGACTCGCCAGTCGGGGCTTGGCGTCAGTCAGTTGCGAGCTCAATTCAGATAGGGAGTTCTGCAAGACATATACAGGTGTGTCAAAGCTCGAAATTCACAACTTAAGTCTCAAGTGCCTTTACACTGCAAAGACACTTTACACTTGGGGTCTAATGTAGGCCAAAACAAATTCTTATGACTCTACTATACTTCAAGTCCCAAGTGCTTTACAAAGTAACAACACTTGGCACTTGGGGGCTAATGTATGATATTCAGCAAGTATCTCAAGGGTAAGCCGGACTGCAATATTTGTTGAGTTCGGTATGAGACGGTTATGAAAATTCAAAGAACCGGTTCATTTACGGTCAAATGAACCGGCCCTTGGGGACTACAGGTGAAGCTTTGTTCTATTTTGTTGAACTCTAGAGAAATCTAATGGTAAAGTCTAAGCCTATATCATAAAGTCTACAGATCATTCCGGTTTTCTCAAAATCTGAAGACTTGGGGGCTGGCAGCATATAAGTTGGAAGAACGTACCTCGTACTTCAGCTGCAACTACTTGACCATTTCAATCTCCGAGTCACGGCTTGAGTGCACATGGCTGAGATAGCCGGATAATATATCATTGGCATTCAGATGGTCATAATGTGAAATATCAAAACACACTTTTTGTCACTCCAGCGCCTCTTGCTTCGGAGTATGACGAGCCAACACGGTGGGATTCCCCGGCTCAACAAAGCGGCTCTCGGTGATCAAAACGTCTTGTGCAGACGGTGATGGCGGGTTGGCCGAGCTTGATGGTCCAGTTGCGGAAGGATTCACGATGGTATCGTCAACTGACGACTCAGGCGGATTTACTTCATCATTGACAAGCGGGTCTTCTGGAGCTTCAGTTAATGGAGGAGAAGGTGGCCTTGCCAGTTCAGATGCAAGGAATGGCGGGTCTTCCACCGGTTTAGTCACTTTGGCCTTCTTAGACTTAGCTTGACCACTAAGTGAAATATTATAGGACTATTAGTATAAACAGACAATTTGAAAAACACAGAAGAAAGAGGATTTTTCCTTACCCAGGGATAGTCTTGAAGGCCGGAAATTGGGTCTGAGACGAGTCGCCAGAAGAGCGAGACACCTCCTGTAAAGATAAAACAAAGTAAGTAATGCAAGGGAGGAGATCCATTAACAGAAAGTCAACGACAAAGAAATAAACCTCATGCTGGCATTTTTGAGGAGTCTGTTGAAGAATAGCAGGCGGTTCATCTTCGGTCCGGGCTTGACGGTGGCTCTCATGTTGCTGATTTTTCAAAAGAAAATGAGGGTCCAGATAAGCCAAAGGGTGTGAAAACCTTACTTTTCGGGTTACGACTCGAAGTTTCTGTCTTGGCAAATGGGCTGAGTCAGAGGAAATAGTTACCTCTTCTTCCACGGCTTGACTTGCCCAGTGTCATCCTGGTAATGAACAGTGTCAATGAGATTATTAAAAAGTTGGCCAAGGGAGTCAAGGGCTACCTCCGACTCAGAAGTATCGTCAAGCTTCATCATGTCTTCAGCGGTGCTCTTCTTCTTATTTTTGGACCTCTAGGTCGTTTTCTTGGCAGTTATGGCGGCGACTCTCGCTTTCTTGGCAGCTTCGTGGCCATATTTAACTTTCCAGAAATCAGATTTGGCCTGCAGACAGGTAAAAACAAGATGAAAGATCAGGCAAGTATTAAACAATACATATGGGAAAAATATAAAGGAGAGATATCAGAGTTTCCTTACTTCTGGCACCGGGTTAAGCTTGCAGAAGGGGTTTAACCCGACGGTACTGCAGTCTTCATATTTTCCGTGCACCAGAAGGGTTGACATTGAAACAATTTATTCTTTAGTTAATTGAACAGAGTTGTGACGAAGAGAGTCATCTGGGCCTCCACAATACTCGTACATCCATTTTGATCGACGGCTTAGAGGGATAACCCGCAATGAGATCCAGTAGCGGGTCAGGTCAACTTCGGTTAAGCCGTTCCCTAATAAGGCGTTAATCCTTTTTATTGATGGGATCAGCTTCTTGCGTTCGGCAGCAGTAAGCTTGTCAGGGAGTGCGAATTTGGAGTCAAGACGCTCGGCGCGATAACCCGGCAGTGGCTTCTCGTTTGCTAGTGAAGTGTCTTGACAATAGAACCAAGTCTGCAGTCTTTTGGATGACTCGGCAAGACTATGATGGGGAAGACAGCGCCCTGCTGACGCTGAATAGAGATGCCTCCAAGCTCCAAGCTAAGGCCGTTGGTGCACTCGTTCTGCCGGTTCAGATAAAAATATTCTCTAAACAGTTCCACGGTCGGCTCTTCCTGAAGGTACACTTCACAGAGTACTTGGAAGTTGCAAATATTAGATATGGAATTGGGCCTGATATCTTGAGGGTGAAGTTCGAAAAAATGGAGGACATCTCTGAAGAACTTTGAGCCGGGCGGTGAAAAGCCACGGTTCATGTGGTCAGTAAAGACAATGACTTCACCATTTTTTGGATTGGGCCGTTCTTCGTCCGGGTCAAGTGCACGGTAAGACATGACATTTTTTCCTGGCAAAAATCCTATGGAGAAGAAATCCTTCAAATGTTCCTCAGTCATGGTTGAGGGAACCCAGTTGCAGACAGTCGGCATTTTGGATGGCATAGTGTTCAAAAGTGCACTAAAAGGAAGGTAACATGCCGGTTCAATTCAATAAGTATGATGAAAGTACAAGATGATACAGAGGAGTAATTGCGGCTTAATTAAGGGCTAATGTCATATAAGTAAAAGTAAGCCGACACAGTAAGCCGCCATGATGACAGGCATTTGAGAAATACCAGCAACAGAAATAGGCTAAGTATGGAGACAAACAAGTTTCTTAACTTCTGGATATTAATATGGATCAAATGGCCATTCAAAATGAAAAAATTCCTAGACCTAAAAATATAGCCCAGATGAGTTCATCAGCTCTAAGAAGATATCTATGCAAAGGAAAGGGATCTATTAACATCTAAAATGGATGAGAAACAGCTACCGCTTAAGTTCTGCACTACTTTTAGATCAAAAGAGGGTGCGGTAAGAGAAGTTGCAACAAATCTACGACGAACAACGAAGAACACAAGAAGGGAACCTCCTGAACCCTAATGCAGATCTATGGGGGTGAGAAGGTGAGAGCTTACGGGTGCGGAGTTGCTGCGGAGGATTGCCGCCGTTCTCTGGACAGAATCAGGATGATGCAGCGGCCGAGCTTGAGGACGACGATGAGCGCTGCAGTGGTGGTGGAGCTCGAGCGACAGGAGGGTTGCGAGAGGAAGGAGATGAAGAAGAGAGAAGAATGAGAAAAGGCTGGGGTGTGCCTATTTATAAGGGAAAAGGCGAAGAGACGGGCGCGAAAATCGAGGAAGACCTAAATAATGGTTATCTAACTAGATGGATGCCTCGATTCTCGGAAGGCATTAAAGATGAAGATCCGTTGGGAGATGACATCATAAAAGTTTTTCGTGTTTTCCAGAGATGATGTCATGGCGGGTTACAAAAACCTCTGCGAGGATAAGAGGATGGATTTTGTCTAAGTATTAAAGATTGACAAAGAACAAAGTTCGAAGTCAACCTGGGGCCTAATGTTGGGGATATAACTATCAGTCATGACCCGCCCAGGAGGGGCCGAGTCAACCCCAATGGCGGGTCATGAAGGAAGCCCAGTAAACACTCAAGACGATAGTTTATTAAACCTTATAGAAGGCCTAAAGGCCCGGAGGCGTCTTAAGGCCCAATATTGTAAACCGCCGTATATAAGGGAAAACTTGTATAGAAAGGCATGTAAAAGAAGACACCGAGCCGGACATGTTATATGAGTCGGCCGGGACTCTGTAGGCCACCAGGCATCAACCCGTGTATATAAGGGGACGACCCAGTGGCGGTTTAGGGCAAGAAACAAGAGATCGATAACCAAGCCGGCGAACTAGCCTCTTGGTAATCTAAACCCCTACAATACCAAAACAACTAGACGTAGGCTTTTACCTTCATCGTAAGGGGCCAAACTAGTATAAAACCTCTCTTGTCCTTTGTCCCGATTAACCCCTTTAAGCTTCCTAGTTGCGATGGCCCTACGAATAAGTCCTTCCACTAGGACATCTGCCATGACAATTCCACGACACTAGTTGTTCGCTCTATTGCCATGCCGCGCTACCTACCACTTGCTATATCATGCCTCCCATATTTCCATGTCAAGCCTCTAACCCACCTCCTAGCAAACCGTAGTTTGGCTATGTTACCGCTTTTGCTCAGCCCCTCTTATAGCGTTGCTAGTTGCAGGTGAAGATGAAGTTTGTTCCATGTTGGAACATGGATATTGTTGGGATATCTTTATTATATCTTGTTTACTTTAATGCATCTATATACTTGGTAAAGGGTGGAAGGCTCGGCCTTATGCCTGATATTTTGTTCCACTCTTGCCGCCTTAGTTTCCGTCATACCGGTGTTATGTTCCTTGATTTTGCGTTCCTTACGCAGTTGGGTGTTATGGCAACCCCTTGACAGTTCGCCTTGAATAAAACTCCTCCAGCAAGGACCAACCTTGGTTTTACCATTTTCCACCTAAGCCTTTTCCCTTGGGTTCCGTGGACTCAAGGGTCATCTTTATTTTAAACCCCCGGGCCAGTGCTCCTTTGAGTGTTGGTCCAAACTGGGCGATGTCCGGCGCCCCCTGGGCAACCAGGGTCTATGCCAACCTGACGTCTTGCCCATCCGGTGTGCCCTGAGAGCGAGATACGTGCGAATCCTATCGGGATTTGTCGGCACATCGGGTGGCTTTGCTAGTCTTGTTTTACCATTGTCAAAATTTCTTGTAACCGGGATTCCAAGTTTGATCGGGTCTTCCTGGGAGAAGGAATATCCTTCGTTGACCGTGAGAGCTTGTGACGGGCTAAGTTAGGACACCCCTGCAGGGTTTTGAACTTTCGAATGTCGTGCCCGCAGTTATGGGCATATGGGAATTTGTTAATACCCGGTTGTAGAAAACCTGATACTTAACTTAATTAAAATGAATCAACCGCGTGTGTAGCCGTGATGGTCTCTTTTTGGCGGAGTCCAGGAAGAGAACACAGTCTTGTGTTATGCTTGAACGTAAGTAGCTCCAGGATCATTTCTTGATCATCATTAGCTTCTCCACCGTGCTTTGCTTCTCTTCTCGCTCTCATTTGCGTAAGTTAGCCACCATATATGCTTAGTGCTTTGCTGCAGCTCCACCTCACTACCCGTTTCCTACCCATAAGCTTAAATAGTCTTGATCTCGCGGGTATGAGATTGCTGAGTCCCCGTGACTCACAGATACTTCCAAACAGATGTAGGTGCCGATGATGCCAGTGCAATGAACGCTACCGAACTCAAGTGGGAGTTCGACGAGGGTTCGGGCCGTTACTATGTTTCTTTTTTCCGGATGATCAGTACAGGAGCCTAGTTGGGACGATCAGGGATCTAGCATTTGGGGTTGTCTTTCTTTATTTTGGTTCCATAGTCGGACCTTTGATTGTATTCTGGATGATGTATGATATATTTATGTATTGTGTCAAGTGGTGATTGTAAGCCAACTCTTTATCCCTTTCTTATTCAGTACATGGGATGTGTAAAGATTACCCCTCTTGTGACATGCCTACCATTTGGCTATGCCTCTAAGTCGTGCCCCGACATGTGGGAGATATAGCCGCATTGTGGGTGTTACAAGTTGGTAATCAGAGCCTTCCCCGACTTAGGATCCCCCCTGCTTGATCGAATCCCTGACGTTGTTGTGTCTAGAACAAAATGTTTTGAGTCTTAGGATTACATATATCGGAGAGTAGGATTATTTTTACTCCTCAGTCCCTTCGTCGCTCTGGTGAGGCCTCCTGACGTGGAGTTTTGACTCTTCTCTCCTCAAATTTCACGATTTTTTTAGGATCACGCGGGTATCTTGGAATCGTTCTGATTGTTTTGTGACGAGAACATTGTTCTTGGTGCCT
Organism: Triticum aestivum; assembly: GCF_018294505.1. Classification (NCBI taxonomy): domain Eukaryota; kingdom Viridiplantae; phylum Streptophyta; class Magnoliopsida; order Poales; family Poaceae; genus Triticum; species Triticum aestivum. Next base: position 187,806,028 of record NC_057803.1, on the reverse strand, counting down.
CCTAACATTTAGGGGTTGTGGCAGTGTCCCGGGGATTTGAGCTCCGAGGTGTTGTTAGATAACCTCGACGCCACCCAGTACTGGGGCGGGAGTTCGGGAGTATTTCCATAACTCGTATAACGTATGCTTTTCGAAGGTTGAGGTAAATGATTTCCGAAGGTTTCTTGGTTATGTGTTGAAGGATGGATACACCTGGATGTAGGATTTGCTAGTTTTGGGTGAGATATTATGCTTCCCCTGTATCCCCAACACCTGATTGCATAACCAGAAAGTTTCAGGAGTTTCATAGGTGGGAATTCATGTAGCTCTAGTATTTCTTCCCGCAGATATTTGGTTTGTGATTGGGTAATCCTTACCACTTATTTCTTCATATTCGTACCTTGTTGATTTATTCTTCTACCTTTATCTAAGTGGCTTCTCAATTTATGGAAGTGTGATGATTTACTTTAGAATTCATTGGTTCATTCTTGTCGGAATGTTAAGGCTATATGTTGCAATTTCGGTTCATTGATTCAGCTTGAATATATGTCTTTCAAGATGCTAATGCATGTCAACCTCTTCAGGATGGCTCCTCCAACGCGTCAGAATCTGTCGGGGAAACTGATCCACGAACACCTATGGGGCCGGCGGACCGGGCCCCTTTCGGTTCGGCGGGGGGCGGAGGTCGCACGAAGAGCGGATCGAGGCGAAGCACACGAGCAGTTTTACCCAGCTTCGGAGCCCTCCGGAGAGATAACACTCCTACTGCTGCTTGTCTAGTTGTATTATCTTGTGTTCTTGCTCTAGAGAGAAAGCGTAGTGTTCTCTGGGCTACGAATGAATCGAAGCGAACTGTCCGAACTCCCTCTACGTTGCGCATGGGCCTCCTTTTATATGCTAAAGGGGTCACCAACAGGTGGCAACGCAGAGGAGGGTATAAACATAAAAAGTGAGGTGGTTGGTACAGTTGCTTGTACAGTGCACCCTACCTAACCCTGACGGCAGGGGACAAGGGCATTAAAGGCCCATCTGAGTCACCCAAACAGTGCAGAAAAGGACCGTTAGGGGCGCCACCGTTCGCCACGATGGCGATCTTGTCAGCTTCGCATGCCACTGCGCACCGCTGGCTGCACAGCCTCCCGCCACGCGTGCCTGGAGAGGCCCCCAGAGTGACACGTTGGTGGATGCACTGGAGCACGGGCACAGAGTGGCCGCCTGCCGCGGCAAGCGCCTTGCCGCTGTTGTTATCTTGTCGGGTCCGGAAGCTTGTCGCTCTCCGGCCCTCGAGGTACCTTGGTTGGTCTTCCCGGCAAACTCCTCTTGCCGGGGCCTTGTTGCCTTGCCGGAGCACGTGGCGCGTCGCGGCAAGTTCCTTGGAGTGCCTTGGTTGGCCTTCCCGGCAAGCTCCTCTTGCCGGGGCCTTGTCTCCTGAGCTTAAATACTTTGTTCTTGAATGGCTCCAAGGGAACCATGGAGGATCTTGGCGTTCGCCCGGCAAGCCTTGCCGCGGGGTGCTGCAACTGCCCGTGCACAAGTTTGGGGTACTAGGGTACCCCTATTCTAGTACACCGACAGGAGCCCCCGGGCCTGGGCTAGACATGGTGCCGAGCGCTGTTGGGCCAGGCCCAAGACAGGGCATGGGCACACGCGGGCTGGGCCACGCTGAATCTCGCTCCGTATCCACCACGCTCTCCCATAACGGCACGCGTTGAATGCGGCATCGTGGGAGAGATCGTGGGTGGTTGTTTATTCGGAAGGGCGAAACGTCCGCCCCGTCCCTCTTTATAAGCAGAGGAAATAGGGGCAGTTCGTTCCCCCTCGCTGGTTGCTGCTACTTCATCTTCAAGAAACTCCACTGCTCCCCCCTTCTTCTCGAAGCCAAGAGAGCAGCGCTCCGCCCCCCATCGCCACCAGCATCACCAACGCCATCGACCTTCCCCACCACCTCCGTCATGGCTCCGAAAGCCGACAAGGGAAAGGGCGTGAAGTCGGCCGAGGCGCAGCGGCTCGCGGCGCTGCAGAAGGAGCAGGCGATCTTCACCCCCCAGCTCGGCACAAAGGAGCTGAGGGAGTACTTCGTCCTGTTCTGGGCGACGGAGACGCGGGCACATCCGCGCACGAGGGTACTCCCGGCCGCTGCTTCGGAGCTGGCTCCAAACGGGTACCCGTTCTTCGCGCTATTCTTCTATTGCGGGCTCTGCCCGCCCTTCTCGGAGTTCTTCTGTGATATTATGAACACATATGGCTTCCGCCTCCTTGACTTCACCCCCAACGCTGTCCTGACCATGGCAGTTTTTGCACATTTGTGCAAAAACTTTGTCGGAGTCCACCCTAGTGTTGCCCTTTTCCGCCACTTCTTCATACCTCGGGTAGAGAGAGGAGAGCCGCTTGCCGGAGGGATTGCTTGGATCTCGAGAGTCGGCAAGAAAGAGACGTACTTGGAGGGTGAGCTCCGCAGCAAGTGGGAGGAGTGGAGAGCGGAGTGGTGCTGGATCGTTGAGGAGAATCCGCAGCCCTTCACCGCCGTGCGCCAAGCTCCAATAGTGCGCGGCAATGACTGGAGCAACGTGGCCTCGGAAGATGAGAGGCTGAAGATCGCCATCACTAGGATTCTTCGCCTCAGGCTTGTCGGGCTCACTGTAGGTGCTGTCGGGGCAGATTTCCTCCGCCGCCGCATTGCCCCCCTGTAGGAGAGGGGGAGGCCCGCCTGGGAATTCAAGAATTCGGCGGACATCATGAGGCTGCGGCCGGGCCTCAACTACAACTTCACCATCCTGGAGCTGGATGTGATGCTTCTGGAGTTGTTCAAACGCGACCCCCAGCACCCATTCACACTGCCGAGGGGCGTAGTTCCTTTGTTCAATAACTCTTCGCTTGACCGGATCCACGCCATGATGCCGTTGTGCGATTCACACGGAATCGTCCCAACTTGGCAAGAGCCTGCGGATGACGTTGTGCGAGCGTTCTTCGACATCTTGGAGGAAGTGCCGGTCTACGCTGACGAGCAGAAGAGCCTCACCCGTGACACCACCGACGAGGAGCTGCAGCGCATCGCCACTAGGGCAGAAGAGGTTGCGGCCGCAGCTGCCGCAGGCGCGTTTGGGTTCACTGTGGAGGAGGCGGAGGCTGCAGAGGCGGCAAACCTTGCCGAGCGCGCAGAGTTCATTGGCTAGGAAGAGCTTGCCGGTTCTGAAGCCGAGCCGAGCAAGGCCGGCGAGGAAGAGCCCGAGCCCTCAGAAGGCTTGCCGCAGGCGGAGCCCCCGGCCCCGCCAAGAAGGCGTCTTCGCAGGGCCGCGGACGTAGCGGGGCGGCAGCCGGCTCAACAGCCGCCAAGCCGTGCGACACGCTCTACTGCGGCAAGTCATGTTGCCGCGGGAGCGCCTCACGCAGCAGCGGCAACTGGAGCGGGATCTTCCCGGGCCACCGCCACCGCCCCCGCCAAGCGGGCAAGGGATCCTACTCCTCCGCCTCGCCGCACCAGAGGGGAGCCGGACTTCGATCTTTCCGCGCTCAGCTCCGACGAGGAGGAAGAAGAGTAAGCTTCTTTGGTGCTCTTATAGTTCTTCAATCTTGCTGTTTTATATCTTGTCTCTGACTTGCTCCAATCTGGACTCCTTTCTTTTCAGGACGCTGGCCCAGAGAGCGGCGAAGAGGGCCAAGGCCGCGGTGATCGTCATCGATGATGACCCCATCGTGTCAGCAGGAGGTGGGTCCGAGACCACCTTGACGGACCCAGCAATCACTCCTCACACCAGCCCCCAGCGCAGCCCCCAGCGTAAGTTCATAGTTTAGCCTTCTGCTGCCGGGCGTGCTTGAGTGCTTTCTTGTTGATATCTTGCTTGTTGACTTGTGCAGGAGCAGAGCAGTCACATCAGGAGCGCCCGGAAGCTGGTCCCGAAGTGCCACCTACTTCGACTGCACCGCCAAGGGAGGAGTCCCCGGCAAGGGAGCGCTCTCCGGCAAGGGGGAACTCTCCGGCAAGGGACGGCACCGTTGATCCTGCGGCGATCGAGGCCGCAACTGTAGATCTTGGCACAGGTAATCCACTTGTCCAGAAACTTTCCCTTGGGTTCTTCTTCTTCTGATTTTCTTCCCTTGGATTTTGGATTGATTTTTCCCCCTTCTTCGTTCTTCAGACCCATCTACGGCTGAGCCAATGGAGACAGAGGGCGCCGGCGAGGAAGGGACCGGTGTTGATGAGGCCGCCGGCGAGGAGGCCGCTAGGGCTGCCGCTGCAGAAGCCGGCGAGGGGTCGGGCGATCGCACTGACGACCCTGAGGCCGCAGGAGCGCCAGGCGCTGCACCGACCGCCGATCCCTCTGCCGCTTCTGCGGAGCCAGGCTCCGAGGAGCCCCAGCCCGGCGCCTACTTGAAGGCCGACGACGGTATCTTCATCAAGCTACCCTGGGCGTCGAGCTCCAGGGCGCCGGTCGAGGGGGAGACTTTTGATGAGGAGGTGCTCGCCTCCGCCGGGCTGTCGTTGGTTGAGGCGCCCGGCAGCAGCAGTGGCGAGCCTGAGGAGGAGCAGCTGCTGCGGAAGCTGCTGTCACTCTACCGCGCCCGGCAAGCTAAGCTGGCTTCCCGGGAAGCGCTTGTCGCGAAGGCGGGAGTTGACATGGAGAAGCGCGCGGAGGAGCTCCGGGGCCACAATCAAGAAGCTCTCCGGTCCCTGGCGCAGGAGCGGGAGCGACTCGACGAGGAGCGCACGGCCTTCCTTCTCGAGAAGGCCGAAGCTGAGGGGGGGGGCAAAGGTTGGCCGCCGAGAAGCAGTCCGCGCGGGAAGGTGAACTAGTGCAGCGAAAGGCCAACCTCGACAGCTACGAGGAAGAGCTCGCCGAGCGCGAGCAAGCACTTGGCGGGGCGCTCAAGGAGGCGAAGGACGCTGCGGCAATTGCAGAGGCCGCCAAGAAAGAGCTGGAGGAGAAGGTGGCGCAGCTAGAGGCCGACATTGGAAAGAGCGGCGAGGAGCTTGCCGCGCTCAAGCATGAGCGTGAGAAGGATGCTGCCGCCCACAATGAGCTGCAAGGTCTTCTCGCTGAGAGGGGCAAGGAGCTCAGCGCCGCCAAGGATTCCAAAGCAGATCTGGAGCTGAAGCTGGCCACGCTGACGCAGACGCTGGAGGCTGCCAAGGAGCGGGAGAAGACCTTGTCGGAGAAGGTCAAGGCTGACGCGGCGCTGCTGGAGAGCATTGCAGTTACCCAGAACTCGTTCAGAGACACTGTGGAGCACTGGACCGAGGGTCTGGTGAACATTGCCGCAGTCATCAACGAGGAGCTGGCGCAGCTGGGGATGGAGGACTTTGGGTATCCTTCCGACGAGAGTCTTCAACCCAGTGCCAAGCTCAGCCTGTTCTTCAAGGGCGTGGTGACGGCACTCCAGCGGCTCCAGGAGAGGATCCCGAAGCAGCTGGCTGACGAGTCGCACAAAATTTGCGCCGGGGTTCTCCAGAAGGTGTTGATGAAGGTGGCCTTCCGCAATCCAGGCCTCAGCTTCACCAACGTCCTCAGGTCCTTGCCGCCTGACGCCAATCTGGATGCACTCAAGGCCCTTGTCGCACCCATTGTGGACAAGGTGAGCGAGATCAAGAGGGTCAAGGGCGGACGCGTAGACTAGGCCGTCCATTTCTTCTTTTCCCTTGCCACTGCTAATCATGTTATGAAAACATTCTGTTAGAGCTGCGACAAGTTATCTTGTAATATAACTTTATTTCTGTTATTAATTGCTATGTTATTTCCTCTACTAGATTCCTTCCTTTGTATGTTTTTACCCTATGCTTCTAGGGAACTTGTCGGCGTAGGCGCCCGAGCCGCAAGCGCTGAGTGCGGAACTTCAGCAGCCTGCTGGCGGCGCTGCTTCCGACAAGAAACCTTGTCGCGACTAGATGCAGCACGCTTAAGCTGTTGAGCGGACTCGAAACAAAGTAAGGGCGCAACTAGCCACGAGTTGGTTCCTCCGCGCACAGGTTTTCCATACAAAGCAGGGTCGTTCGAGGAAGATAACTCAAAAATTTAAAAAGTGATTGCTCAAACTTTGGCAACTTAGCTTTTCTGTCGTTTGCTTCCCGGCAAGGCAGGACTTCGCTTGAACGACGCCTGGTCCATACCACAATCTTCTCTTTCCCCCCGGCAAACATGTGTGCGGGGGAACCTTCTTTTCCTTTGTTGAAAAGAAGAAAGAAGAGAAAGTAATGATATGGAGCCCTTCGGCTCGTTAGTGCTTACCGGATGTAGGTGCTGCACAAAGTGTCAGATAATCGTATGCAAGAAAGAAACTAATGCATGAAATGGACAAGTTGTGCGGAGCACATGAGGTTTTACTTATGCACGGGATCTGCGCCCGATTACATGCAACAGCGGCAAGACTTGTACAAAAGGTGGTTGCCGGAACGGGTTCCAGCAACCGCGCCCTACGGGAAAAACTTACGAAGATGTTCTATGTTCCAGGAGTTGCTCACCGGAATGCCATCTTCGGTCTCAAGGCGGACAGCGCCGGGCCTTGTGACTCGTTTCACCCGATAAGGGCCTTCCCACTTCGGCGTCAACTTGTTGGAATTCTTGGCGGACTGAATGCGCCGAAGAACAAGGTCGCCTTCCTCGAAGCTTTTGGCCTTAACTTTGCGGCTATGGTAGCGGCACAAAGCTTGCTGGTATCGAGCAGCTCATACAGCAGCCTGAAGACGATCTTCCTCAAGGAGCAGCGCGTCATCTTGTCGCAGCTGTTCTTGCTCAAACTCATCATAAGAGAGCACTCGAGGCGATCCGTATACGAGTTTCGTGGGGAGAACTGCCTCTGCTCCATAGACTAGAGCGAAAGGTGTCTGGCCAGTGGCTCGATTTGGCGTTGTTCTGATCGACCAAAGAACCACCGGCAGCTCCTCGATCCAGTTCCTTCTGCACTTGTGCAGCCTATCGAAAGTTCTGGTCTTGAGCCCGCGCAGCACTTCAGCATTTGCCCTCTCTGCTTGACCGTTGCTTCTCGGATGAGCAACAGAAGCGCAGCAGACCTTGGCGCCAAGGTCTTGGACATACTGCATGAAGGTGCGGCTCGTGAATTGCGTGTCGTTGTCGGTGATGATCCTGTTAGGGATCCCGAAACGGCAAACAATTGACCTGAAGAACTTGACTGCTGACTGTGCTGTCACCTTCCTCACTGGCTGCACTTCCGGCCACTTTGTGAACTTGTCGATTGCGACGTACAAGTACTCAAAGCCCCCGACAGCTCGGGGGAAGGGGCCGAGGATATCGAGCCCCCAGACCGAAAATGGCCAGGATAAAGGGATCGTCTAGAGAGCTTGAGCTGGCTGGTGTATCTGTTTGGAGTGGAACTGGCACGCTTCACACTTGGTTACTTGTGCAGTTGCATCCTGGAGGGCTGTAGGCCAAAAGAAACCTTGCCGGAAAGCTTTGCCGGCAAATGCTCTTGCGCCAATGTGGTGGCCACATATGCCTCCATGTATCTCTGCCAACAGCTTTTGTCCATCTTCCCGACGAATACACTTCAATTGCACACCGTTGAGTCTTCTTCTGTACAGTATGCTATCGACAAACTGGTACATACTTGACTGCCGGGCTACTCTTTCCGCTTCTTCTTGTTCTTCAGGAAGTTCTCCTGTCTGAAGGAAGTGGACAATCTGTTGTGCCCATGCTGGAGCTTGTGGCTCGACAACAAGGACTAAAGGCACATCTGCTGCTGCGGGAACATCCGCTTCCACGGCAAGGACTTGTGGTCCTGCCGGAGCTTGATGTTCCCCGGCAAGCTTCAACAGAACAAACCATAAGGCTTGCCGGAGCAGACTGCCCCTCAGCCTCCTTGGTGTTGATCTTGGGGACTTTCTTGGCGGCGGCTTCGGGGAGCTCTGCCGGAAAGTAGTCACCAGAAACCAACTTCCTCTTCTTGCTTTGTCCAGTTGATGGTGTTACGGATGGTTGAGTCAACTTAAGCACAAAGATCCCTGGTTCCACAGGTAACTTTAGTGCGGCGCACTTTGACAGGCCATCAGCAATGTCATTCTGAGCTCTTGGGATATGCTCCATTTGTAGGCCGTCAAAGTGCTCTTCTAGCTTCCTCACTTCATCAACATATGCTTCCATCAACGAACTCTGGTAGTTCTTGTTCACTTGTCGGACGACAAGCTGTGAGTCACCCCTGACAATGAGCTTCTTGATCCCAAGGTCTGCTGCGATTCTGAGACCGGCAAGCAATCCTTCATACTCTGCAGTATTGTTGGTTGCTTGCTCTTTGGGAAAGTGCATCTGGACTACGTACTTGAGGTGCTCTCCGGTGGGTGTGACAAGCAGCACGCCTGCACCGGCGCCTTGCAGCGAGAAGGCACCATCAAAGTACATCAGCCACTCTTTGCTTGCCTCTTTGACAGGGATGCTCGTCTCTGGAATTTCTTCATCTGGGGTTGGCGTCCACTCTGCTATGAACTCTGACAATGCTCTGCTTTGGATAGTTGAAGTGCTCTCAAATTTGAGGCTAAAGCTTGACAGTTCCAACGCCCACTCGACAATCCTGCCTGTTGCTTCTGGATTTTGCAGTATCCTCTTCAGCGGAAAGCGAGTGACAACTGTGATCTCATGTGCTTGGAAGTAATGGCGCAGCTTTCTCGAGGCCATGAGGAGGCCGAAAAGCAACTTCTGCACTCCAGAGTACCTTGATCTAGCCCCCTGCAGAAGAGAACTGACAAAGTAAACTGGGCGCTGCACCATTCTCTTCGGCATTTTATCATGCTCCTGCACAGATCCATCTTTGTCGGGACCAGAGCTTGTCGGCGAAGCCCCCTGCTTGTCGCTGGATGCATCTGCCATGGTTGCTGGCTCATCATCCGCCTCCCTCTCTGCCACTAACGCAGCACTAACCACTTGATTGGTCGCCGCTATATACAGCAGCAACTTCTCTTGTGGCTTAGGTGCGACAAGTGTTGGAGTGGAGGACAGGTATCTCTTCAAGTCCTGCAGCGCAGCCTTCGCCTTCGGAGTCCATTTCATTGGACCTGCCTTTTTCAGAATTTTGAAAAATGGCAGGGCGCGCTCAGCAGATCTAGAGATAAACCTGCTGAGAGCAGCCACGCAACCGGCAAGCCTTCGTACATCCTTGACGCGCTTTGGTGCTTCGATCTGCTCAATGGCCTTGATCTTGTCGGGATTGGCTTCAATTCCCCGCTGAGACACGAAGAACCCGAGAAGCTTGCCGGAGGGGACCCCAAACACGCACTTCTTGGGGTTAAGCTTGAGGTTGATCCTGCGCAGATTTGCAAATGTCTCATCTAAGTCTTGAATTAGGGTCGCCCTGTTCTTGCTCTTGACCACTATGTCATCCATGTAGGCTTCCACATTTCTGTGCATCTGCGGCTCAAAAGCGTAGTGGACTACCCTTGCGAATGTTGAACCAGCATTCTTCAAACCGAAAGGCATCCGTACGAAGCAGTACGTGCCACACGGGGTGATAAATGCGGTTTTCTCTTCATCTTCTTCTGCCATGAAGATCTGATGGTATCCTGAGTATGCATCAAGAAATGAAAGCAAATCACATCCGGCTGTGGAGTCAACAATCTGGTCAATACACGGCAAGGTAAATGGGTCTTTGGGACAAGCTTTATTAACATCAGTGAAGTCAATACAAAGTCTCCATTTCCCGTTAGCCTTGCGCACAACAACAGGATTGTCCAACCACGTGGGATGGAGCACTCCTCTGACAAGGCCTGCTGCTTCCAACTTCTTGATTTCTTCTGCGATGAATTCTTGGCGCTCCACTGCCTGCTTCCTGACTTTCTGCTTGACGGGCCGCGCATGAGGACAGACGGCAAGGTGGTGCTTAATTACTTTCCTGGGAACACCGGGGATATCAGACGGTTGCTATGCAAACACGTCGACATTCGCCCGCACGAAAGCAACGAGCGCGCTTTCCTATTTGGGGTCAAGAGTGGCGCTGATGGTGAAGGTACCACAAGTGCCGTCCTCCTTGGCAGACACCTTCTTGGTCTCAGGTGGAGCTGCCATTGCCTTCTTACGCTTGCCGGTGGAGCTCGATGGTGCGTCCTCGACGGTAGCGCAGCACTCCGAAGAGGTGCGCTTGCCGGAGTGGGCATCAAAGCTCTTGCAGGACTTGGTCTTCTTCTTCCCCCCGGGAGCTTCAGTGGCAAGTGTCCTGTGTTCTGCTGCGGCTGCTGCTTCCCGGTAGATCTTGTCGGCACAGACAAGAGCATCCTTCTTGTCGCCAGGGACAGAGATGACACTTATCGGGCCTGGTATTTTCAGTACGTTGTACGCATAGTGAGAGGCTGCCATGAACTTGGCGAGTGCCGGACGGCCAAGGATTCCATTGTAAGGTAATGGAAAGTCGGCTACATCGAATGTGACCCTCTCAGTCCTGAAGTTCAGTTCGCTGCCAAATGTTACCGGCAACGTGATCTTTCCCTTCGGCTTGCTCCTTCCCGGGTTGATTCCTTGAAATGTACCGGTCTCTTCGAGCTCGCTGTCAGGGATCTGGAGTTTCTGGAGCACCACGGAGGAGATCAGGTTCAAGCCGGCCCCGTCGTCAACTAGCATCTTAGTGACCTTGAGGTTGCGGATTGTTGGTGAAACCAACATCGGCAAGCACCCGACCGCAGTTATGCGATCCGGGTGGTCCTCAATATCAAAGATGATAGGTGTGCCGGACCATTTCAGAGGCTTGCGTGACTCAACGGGTGGTTCTGCTGCATTAACTTCCCGCACCCACTGCTTGAGCTGACGGTGCGAGGTATGCAGAGAAGCACCACCGTCAACGCACAGGACCTCTATGGCTTTCTGGAACTCCTGCTCATCAGTCTCCTCGTCATCCATGTCTTCATCGTCATTGTCATCTTGATCTTTGTCGCAGCCGCGGGGAGGTCTGTCTCCTTGCCACTGCTTGGCCTTGCCGCGGCGTCCTCCTCGGCCGGGACGTTTCTTGCCGGATCCCCCAGCACCTTCCTGGGCCTTCTCCTTGTCGCGCCGCTCGTATTCAGCTTTCTGTTGCTCAACAAGCTGCTCGACTTCCTTACAGTTCTGGAGATCATGGCCCTTGGTGCGGTGGATCTTGCAATACTGTTTGTTGGTGCCGTCCTGCTTGTCGGCGACCGCCACCTCCGCGGCAACCTCCTTGCCGGAGTCAACAGCTTTGGCTTCCTTGGCGCCACCACTGTTGCCGGACTGCTCAACAACTAGCACCTCTTTGCCTTTCCTCTTTCTGTTGTTCCGCCGCCGGTTTTTTCTTGCCGGGGCAGCATCCTCACTGTCAGATCCTCCCGCTCCTATATTTTCTCCGGGGAGTCTCCTCCCTTCCTCAGCACGTGCACACTTGTCGGCCAGTGCATATAACTCACTGACGTCCCTGATCTTGCACATCGCCATTTCCTCCCGCATCCTGCGGTTTCGCACGTTCTGATGGAACGCGCTGATCACCGCGGCAGGGTGGACGTCTGGGATGTTGTGCTGCACACTACTGAATCTCTGAATGTACTTGCGCAGGGGCTCTCCTTCCTTCTGGGCGAGCAGATGAAGATCACTCTCCTGGCCATGAGGCTTGTGTCCGCCTGTGAAGGCGCCGACAAACTGATGGCACAGGTCAGCCCAAGAGGATATTGAGTTGTCCGGCAAGTGCATGAGCCAATATCTGACGTTGGGCTTGAGCACCAGCGGGAAGTAGTTGGCAAGGATCTTGTCATCCCGTCCCCCGGTAGCCTGCACCGCGATGGTGTAGATGCTGAGGAACTCTGATGGATGCATCTTGCCGTCGTACTTCTCCGGTACGTCTGGCTTGAAGTTCTTTGTGCTGGGCCACTGGACTTGCCGCAGCTCACGAGTGAACGCAGGACAACCTACCGCGTACGGCAGATCGCCTAGTTCCCCTGGCGCATGCATGTCAACAGAGGGCCCAGCGCGCTTATCGGATTGACGTCGCGCTTCTCTTTGGCGCTCGATGCGGGTTCGAGCGTCTTCTTGTTGTCGATCATGAAGAACTTGGTGCTGATCGCGACGAGCTCGTGGATCCGATGATGCAGTGGAGTCGCTGTCGAGGTGGATCCGGCGAGTCGGCGATCTTGGCCTTCGGGGCGGTGATTGCATGGTAGTTGCACCTCCGCCCGTTTCGTCGCCACCGGCTCGCGTCCGGCAACCCTGCCGCGGCGGCGACGTGCTCGGCCGCCGTGGAGTGTCGCCGTTGGCGTAGCCGATGAGACTCTGAATGGTGGCCCTCCATTCGTCGATCTTGTCCGACGTCGGAGGGTAATCTAGGAGAAGTTGAGCTCGTGCCAAAGCTTCTGCTGGAGTGGTGGGTGGCAGTGGCGGACGGCGCGAGGAGCGGGACGTGCTCAAACTTCTAACTATGTTAGAACGAGCAGTATCCCGTCCAGGCGACCGTGCCCCGCTCGTGCCAGCATGCTGGCGTGCATGCTGGTCTTGAGTGCCCCGAGATCCACCCGCTTGGTCTTGGCCTATCATGCGTATGGCACTGCAAGTGCCATGACGCTGTTGGTCTTGCGCCTCTTGAGAGTGGCGCGGGACATGTACAGTCACCGAGGTTTGTGCAGCCTTGTCCTTGGACCTGGCAGCATCATGAGCTTGTTCGTCGACGTCCATTCTTCCGCCGGCGTCCATTCCACCACCCGTTTGTTCCAACGGTGGCGGAAGTGCCGTGGACGGAGAGGCTGCCGCCGAAGTCTTCTTCTTCGATGGCATGTCGATGAAGGGAATGAAGATCTAGCTCGCGTGAACGCCGGATCGGATTCACACAATCTCGACGCCCCCTACCTGGCGCGCCAAAGATGTCGGGGAAACTGATCCACGAACACCTATGGGGCCGGCGGACCGGGCCCCTTTCGGTTCGGCGGGGGGCGGAGGTCGCACGAAGAGCGGATTGAGGCGAAGCACACGAGCAGTTTTACCCAGCTTCGGAGCTCTCCGGAGAGATAACACTCCTACTGCTGCTTGTCTGGTTGTATTATCTTGTGTTCTTGCTCTAGAGAGAAAGCGTAGTGTTCTCTGGGCTACGAATGAATCGAAGCGAACTGTCCGAACCCCCTCTATGTTGCGCATGGGCCTCCTTTTATACGCTAAAGGGGTCACCGACAGGTGGCAACGCAGAGGAGGGTATAAACGTAAAAAGTGAGGTGGTTGGTACAGTTGCTTGTACAGTGCACCCTACCTAACCCTGACAGCAAGGGACAAGGGCATTAAAGGCCCATCTGAGTCGCCCAAACAGTGCAGAAAAGGACCGTTAGGGGCGCCACCGTTCGCCACGATGGCGATCTTGTCAGCTTCGCATGCCACTGCACACCGCTAGCTGCACAGCCTCCCGCCACGCGCGCCTGGAGAGGCCCCCAGAGTGACACGTTGGTGGATGCGCTGGAGCATGGGCACAGAGTGGCCGCCTGCCGCGGCAAGCGCCTTGCCGTTGTTGTTATCTTGTCGGGTCCGGAAGCTTGTCGCTCTCCGAGCCTCGAGGTACCTTGGTTGGTCTTCCCGGCAAACTCCTCTTGCCAGGGCCTTGTTGCCTTGGCGGAGCACGTGGCGCATCGCGGAAAGTTCCTTGGAGTGCCTTGGTTGGCCTTCCCGGCAAGCTCCTCTTGCCGGGGCCTTGTCTCCTGAGCTTAAATACTTTGTTCTTGAATGGCTCCAAGGGAACCATGGAGGATCTTGGCGTTCGCCCGGCAAGCCTTGCCGCGGGGTGCTGCAACTGCCCATGCACAAGTTCGGGGTACTAGGGTACCCCTATTCTAGTACACTGACAGAATCCGAACCCTCCGCCACCACCTCCACCTCCGGAGGCATGGCAAGCGGTCATGGCCGCCACCAATGCCAACACTCAGATGCTTTTGCAACTCTTGCAAGAGCGCAACCAAGGGCAAGGAAACCAAGGAAATCAAGGCCAAGGCAACAATCAACCTCAGTTTGCTACCCTCAATCAGTTCCTCGCAAACTAGCCGAAGTCCTTCAGCAACTATGTCGAGGCCACAAACGCCGACGACTGGTTCATGGATATCTACAAACATTTTGAGTGTAGCAATTTCAGGCCTGGGGACTTTGTCAAGTTTGCTTCGTTTCAACTCAAAGACCAAGCTGCTGAGTGGTATCAACAATACAGAGATTCCAGAGGAGGTCGTGTGATTACCTAGGATGATTTCCGCCGAGACTTCAAAGCTCATCACATTCCACAAAGTGTTACTGAAAGTAAGCGTGAGGAGTTCCGCAATCTCAAGCAAGGCAGCATGTCTGTATGTCAATACAATATCCAGTTTCAGAAACTCGCTCGCTTTGCTAAACAAGACGTCCCTGATGAAAAGAGTATGATTTATCAATTCAGAGGCGGCCTCAGAGAAGATATGCAATTAGCTCTCGTGCTTCTTGAACCGACTAAGTATGATGAATTCTACAACATCGCACTAAAGCAAGAAGCTGCTCAGATTAAGTGTGATGCTACTAAGAAGAGAGTCAAGGATGCAGCTCAATCTTCTTCTTCAACTCAAGTGGCAGCTAAGCAACAGAAGTTTTGGTTGCCTCTTCCTCCTCCGTTCCATCAGCCCTATCAGCAGAAGAGTAAAGGTGGCAATGGATCCTCCCACCCACCCAACCCAGGCTATCAGAACAAAGCTCAGTCTCATACTCCAAGGTCAAGTGCTCCTTATCACCGTCTGCTCTTGGAGGTTACTTGCAACAAGCGTCAGCAGAAAGGGCACTATGCAAACAAGTGCTTCAACCAAAGGCGCCTTCCGTCTCCTCCTCCTATGAGATCTGCCAGCAATGCAGTGGTCAAGCCTAATTCCAAGTCAGCAAGGGTGAACATGATGAACGCAGCTCAGGCAGAGGATTCTTCAGAAGTGATCATGGGTAATCTTCTAGTTAATGATATTCCTGCAAGAGTCTTATTTGATATTGGTGCATCTATTTCATTCATATCAAAGCCTTTTGCATCCATGCATGATTTGCATACTATCGATTTGCCTAAGCCGATAGCAGTTTCTTCTCCGGGTTCGTTCATGAACACCAAATTGATGGCTCCGGTTGTTTCCATCAAGCTGGGAGACTAGAGATTTCTGTCTTCTCGAAAGGTTCTTGGTGACTCAGATATTGATCTAATTCTCGGCATGGACTGGCTTTCTAAGCACAAGGCTTAGCTTGATTGTCCTACCAGGCAGATTCAATTGACACACTCTTCTGAGGATGTGATCATCTATGCCGCTCGTGATGATACCATTCTACTGTTTTCTCTCAATGAGAAGGGCGAGTTGAATGCCATCTCTCAAATTCTAGTCATTTGTGAATATCAAGACATCTTTCCAGAAGAGCTTCCAGGAATGCCTCCTCACCGGCCAGTTGAATTCGTTATCGATCTTGAGCCTGGCACGAAACCTGTTTGCAAACGTCCTTACAAGCTTGGACCAGAAGAGTTGAAGGAGTTAAAGAAACAACTCGATGAACAAGAGCGCATGGGTCTGATCAGACCGAGTTCATCTCCATGGGGTTCTGGTGTTCTTTTTGTCAAGAAGAAGGATGGAACGGAACGACTCTGCGTCGACTACTGTCCATTGAACAAGAAGACAATAAAGAACAAGTATCCACTTCCCAACATCAATGAGCTATTCGAGCAACTCAAATGTGCCCAAGTATTCTCCAAGCTTGACCTCCGTATGGGTTATCATCAGATTCGCATTCCTGAACAAGATATTCCCAAGACAGCATTCAGAACAAGCTATGGTTCTTATGAATATATTGTCATGTCTTTCGGCCTTGTCAATGCTCCTCCAACGTTCTCTCGCATGATGAACTTCATCTTCAACCCTTACACAAATGATTTTGTCCTGGTGTATCTCGATGATATTTTGGTCTTTTCCAAAAATAAGGAGGATCATGCCAAGCATTTGAGATTGGTACTCGACAAACTCAGAGAGCATCAATTCTATGTGAAGTTTTCCAAGTGTGAGTTCTGGCTTGATGAGGTTCTTTACCTTGGCCATATCATCTCCGCCAAGGGCATCGCTGTTAATCCCGAGAAGGTGTATGCAATTGTGAATTGGGAACCGCCTCAGAATGTCAAGCAGCTCCGCAGTTTTCTTGGGCTTGCAAGCTATTGTCAAAGATTCGTTGAGAATTTCTCTAAGATTGCAAAGCCTCTTTCCAACCTTGTCCAGAAGCATGTCAAGTATGTCAGGACGCCTGAGTGTGACGTTGCTTTCAACACCCTCAAAGAGAAGTTAGTCACAGCTCCTGTCTTGACTCCTCCTAATGAATCCAAACCATTCAAAGTTTTCTGTGATGCCTCCCTGCAAGGTCTCGGTGTTGTGTTAATGCAAGAGAAGAAAGTTGTGGCTTATACCTCTCGCCAGTTGAAGCCCAACGAAAAGAACTACCACACTCATGACCTCGAGTTGGCGGCAGTTGTCCATGCATTATTAACATGGAGATATCTCTTGTTGGGAAGGAAAGTGGACATCTTCACTGATCATAAGAGCCTTAAATACATCTTCACTCAACCCAACCTCAACCTTAGGCAGACTCGTTGGGTCGAAATGATTCAAGAATATAATCCAAGTATTGAATATACTCCAGGCAAGGCCAATGTCATTGCAGATGCTTTGAGCAGGAAGGCTTACTGCAAAAGCTTAATTCTCAAGCCCTTCCAACCGGACCTTTGTGAAGCTTTCCGCAAACTGAATCTCCAAGTTGTTACTCAAGGCTTTCTTGCCAATCTCCAAGTTTCTCCTACTTTGGAAGGTCAAATTCGTGAGGTACAACTTCTTGATGCCATGGTGAAGAAGGTGAAAAATGGGATTGCCAAGAGCCAACCCAAGTACAAGTGCTATCGCGTTGATGACAAAGACACTCTATTCTTCGAGGATCGAATTGTGGTTCCTAAAGGTGATCTACAGAAAGTCATTATGGACGAGGCTCACAATTCCCTTCTATCCATTCATCCTGGTAGTACAAAGATGTACGATGACCTCAAGCAGTTGTATTGGTAGACTCGAATGAAGCGAGAAATTGCTCAGTTCATGAATGAATGTGATGTCTGCAGAAGAGTGAAAGCAGAACACCAATGTCCAGCTGGTCTCCTCCAACCTATTGCCATTCCAAAATGGAAGTTTGACCATATTGAGATGGACTTCGTGACTGGATTTCCCAAGTCCAAGCGTGGAAATGATGCTATATTTGTTGTCATCGACAAGCTTACTAAAGTGGCTCATTTTCTTCCTATCAAAGAATCTATCACGGCAGCTCAGTTGGCAGAGCTATACACCTCCAGGATCGTCACCTTGCACGGCATTCCACAATTGATATCTTCAGATCATGGAAGCATCTTCACTTCTAAGTTCTGGGACTCCTTTCAGAAGGCCATGGGCACCAACATTCGCTTCAGCACAGCCTTCCATCCTCAAACTAGTGGCCAAGTCGTGCGAGTCAATCAAATCCTTGAAGATATGCTCAGGGCTTGTGTCATTTCTTTCGGTATGAAGTAGGAAGATTGTCTTCCATATGCCGAGTTCTCCTACAACAACAGCTTCCAAGCGAGTTCGGGCAAGGCCCCATTCGAGATTCTCTATGGCAGAAAGTGTCGTACTCCTCTTAATTGGTCAGAGACTGGTGAACGCCAACTTCTTGGCAATGACTTAATCATAGAAGCTGAAGAAATGTGTAAAGTCATCTGTGAAAATCTCAAAGCCGCGCAATCGCACCAGAAGAGTTACTATGATAGCAAGCACCATGACTTGGCTTTCGAGATAGGAGACCATGTCTACCTCTGCGCCTCTCCAATGAAAGTCACTCGTCGCTTCGCTATCAAAGGGAAGCTTGCCCCTAGATACGTGGGTCCTTTCAAGATCATTGGAAAAAGAGGCGATCTTGCCTACCAACTTGAGATTCCGTCCAACTTCGCAAACGTGCACGACGTGTTTCACGTGTCACAGCTTCGCAAGTGCTTCAAGACTCCTGAGCGCACCATCAACTTCGAAGAGATTGATCTCCAAGAAGACCTATCTTATCATGAGCATCCCGTTGCTATTCTTGAAGAAACCGAGCGCAAGACTCGCAACAATTCTATAAAATTCCTGAAAGTAAAGTGGTCACACCATTCCAACCGAGAAGCCACCTGGGAATGCGAGGATCACCTCCGTTCCGAATATCCGGAGTTCTTTCAGTCCTAGATCTCAGGACGAGATCCTTTCGTAGTGGTGGAGTGTTGTAACACCTCGAATGTAACTTACCATATTTTGTAACTCCAACTCTTGCCTTTTTCGGCTTTAAGTTATGAGATTCCCTTCATGGTTGGGTTTTTGTCTTTGTTTTGCATTTTGTTCATGTCATGCATTTCATATCATGTCATCATGTGCATCTCATTTTGCATACATGTTCGTCTCATGCATCTGAGCATTTTCCCTGTTGTCCGTTTTGCAATCCGACACTCCTACGTGCACCGGCGTACCCCGTTTGCCTCTTTTCGTGAGCGGGTGTTAGACGTTCTTGGAATGGACCGAGATTTGCCAAGCGGCCTAGGTACACCACCGGTAGACCGCCTGTCAAATTGCGTGCCATTTGGAGTCCGTTTGATGCTCCAACGGTTAACCGGGGAACCGTAAAGGCCTCTTGTGTGTTGCAGCCCAACACCCCTCCAAAACGGCTCAATAACCCTTCCAAACCACTCCCATGTCCCCCGTCATCGGATCACGATCGTGTAGGCGAAAACCGCACCTCATTTGGACACTCCCACCTCCTTCTACCTATATATATGTGATCCCCTTCGAATTCGCGCAGATGAAACCCTAGCAACTTCCCACTCCGCCGCCGGACGTGTCCGCCCGCGCCGGACGCGTCCACCGGCCGCGTCACCCCGACGAATCAGGGAGCTCCACGTTAGCTCCACCGCCGCC
Source organism: Triticum aestivum (assembly GCF_018294505.1). NCBI lineage: Eukaryota > Viridiplantae > Streptophyta > Magnoliopsida > Poales > Poaceae > Triticum > Triticum aestivum. Next base: position 187,787,166 of record NC_057803.1, on the reverse strand, counting down.
CGAGCCAACCGCAGGGCGCCACATCGCCTCCACCGCGCCCCACTTCGCCGCTGGGCCCGCGAGCCCAGATCTCGCCCGCGGGGCCCATCTCTCCGCCACCGGGGCCGCGCCTCACGCCCGAGTGCCCAGCCGCCGCTTCGCCGGATCCCTCCGCCGCCGCCTCCTTCACGCCACCGCGCTGCTCGCCGCCGCTAGCCCTGCTCCATCGACCGTGCCACACGTCGTGCCTCGCCGCCGCCGCCCTCACGCACCACCACTGCCGCCCTCGCGTACCACCTCCAGCGCGCTCCGTCTGCCGCCTCCCTGCTCCGCCGCATGCCGGAAACCACCCGCGCCGCCCCATCTCCACCAGATCCCGCTGGCGAGCGCCGCCCTACAGCGTTTGTCGCCTCCTGCCTCCCCGATCTAGGAGGGTTCGGGAGGAGGACGACCTCCAAGTGGGCCCCGCCCTGCATCCGGCCCGTCAGGCCCACCTGCTTCCTCCTCTCTGGGCCAAGCCCATCTGGTGAGCAATCCCCCCCAGATCCCCGCTCGCGCGCAGTTTAGTTATCCAACGCTCATCCATTATTTTTCAAAGTCCTCAGATCCAATAATTTGTATGCCTCTGTTCATTGCATGATAACTCCATGACCATAGCTCAGTTTCATGCGCATGATATATCAAAATGTTCATTGGGAGATGTTCCTCATTTCATTTCATTGTGACATGCTTGTTTGAGTCCATCTTGATGCCCAAATCATTGATACAAGAGTGCTATAAAATGTTTACTCCTGTTACTTATCAGATTATCAGGATTTTTCATTTTTGTCACATTTGATGTGTGCATCATATGGGCATGAGATCTACATGTGTTTTGATCTATGCCATGCCATCTTTACAGGCGTGCTTGCCATGTATTTTTGTGATCAATGTGGTGACTAGAACAAGCATGCAAAGTAGCCTTCGTGATATTGTTGTTTTCAGGGACTTAGGATTTTGTTAAGTCCTTGTTCTGCTGTTATTTTTATACCATGTAAACATGATGCTACAGTGAGATACATGCTTGTTTTAAGTTGCTTTAGTAAGGATGTTTTGGACATATGGTTATGCTCTATCCATCCATGCCCCTGTTTGCAATTATGGAGTGCCCTAGCATGTCTTAATCTTGCTCTACTTTTGCTATAAAATATTCCTGGCAAATTGTTTACATGTTAATCAATTTTGCCATGGTTATTGTAGTTGATCCATGCATGCTATGAACTTGATCTTGCCATGGTTAGCTTAATGAACATGTCATATTGCTGTTAGTATGCTTATCTTGTCATGAAATTCCTTGTGGTGAGTGATTTGATCTCGCAAAGATGCCTTCATAATTCTATTTATGCCATGCTCAGTTTTCTGCTAAGACTGAAACTGTTAATACAACTTGCTATGTTTATATGGGTGCCATCATATCTGTGCCTTTTTTGGCTCATTATCAGTAAGGGACTTTTGATCTATGCATTTAGTAGTATATTTCCATGCCTTTGTTTGCTACAATATGTTCCTGGCATGTTAGTAATTTTCACTAAGTCTGTGAAGCTGATATCTTTTGCACTTTTCCCATGCTTGTTTGAACCTGCTGTTGTGTGCTTTAGCCATAGCTCAGTGTTCATGTTTTGTAAAGAATCTTGAGTATATCACTGCCTTGTGCCTTGTTGATATGTTGGGGTGCAGTAGCTTAGTTTCTTGTTGCATTCTAGATGGCATCGTGTTGTTAATCGCAGAATTGTGCCATTCTTGTTTTGCTTGCCTTTTGCAAACCGTGCATCCGTTTCCGGTGATCCTTATATTGATTTCGACCGAAATCATCTCATCTTTCCGTCAGCACACTTGTCTTGCCAAGTTGATGCCTTGTTCATTCTTTTCCTTCCGAAGCATGCATATGCATCGCATATCATGTCTTACATATCATGCCATGTTTTGCATCATGTTGATTGCGCATTGCGCCGTGGTTGATTGTTGTTCCTTTGCTTGTGTTCTTGCTTTGGATAGAGCCGGGAGACGAGTACATGATTGAGTAACCTATTGAGTACGCTAACGAGGATCAAGCTTTCATCAACTTCGAGAACTTTGGATGCAAGATGACCTTACCCTCGAAATCACTTCTATCTTTGCTTGCTAGTTGTTCGCTCTATTGCCATGCCGCGCTATGTACCACTTGCTATATCATGCCTCCCATATTTCCATGTCAAGCCTCTAACCCACCTTCCTAGCAAACCGTTGTTTGGCTATGTTGCCGCTTTTGCTCAGCCCCTCTTATAGTGTTGCTAGTTGTAGGTGAAGATGAAGTTTGTTCCCTGTTGGAACATGGATATTTTTGGGATATCTTTATTATATCTTGTTTACTTTAATGCATCTATATACTTGGTAAAGGGTGGAAGGCTCGGCCTTATGCCTGGTGTTTTGTTCCACTCTTGCCGCCCTAGTTTCCGTCATACCAGTGTTATGTTCCTTGATTTTGCGTTCCTTACGCGGTTGGGTGTTATGGGAACCCCTTGACAGTTCACCTTGAATAAAACTCCTCCATCAAGGCCCAACCTTGGTTTTACCATTTGCCACCTAAGCCTTTTCCCTTGGGTTCCGCGGACTCAAGGGTCATCTTTATTTTAAACCCCCGGGCCAGTGTTCCTTTGAGTGTTGGTCCAAACTGGGTGATGTCCGGCGCCCCCTGGGCAACCAGGCTCTATGCCAACCCGACGCCTTGCCCATCCGGTGTGCCCTAAGAACGAAATATGTGCGACTCCTATCGGGATTTGTCAGCACATCGGGTGGCTTTGCTGGTCTTGTTTTACCATTGCCGAAATGTCTTGTAACCGGGATTCCGAGTCTGATCGGGTCTTCCTGGGAGAAGGAATATCCTACGTTGACCGTGAGAGCTTGTCATGGGCTAAGTTGGGACACCCTGCAGGGTTTTGAACTTTTGAAAGTCGTGCCCCTGGTTATGGGCAGATGGGAATTTGTTAATATCCTGTTGTAGAAAACCAGACACTTAACTTAATTAAAATGAATCAACCGTGTGTGTAGTCGTGATGGTCTCTTTTCGGCGGAGTCCGGGAAGAGAACAGGGTCTCGTGTTATGCTTGAACGTAAGTAGCTTCGGGATCACTTCTTGATCACTATTAGCTTCTCGACTGTGCTTTGCTTCTCTTCTCGCTCTCATTTGCACAAGTTAGCCACCATATATGCTTAGTGCTTTGCTGCAGCTCCACCTCACTACCCCTTTCCTACCCATAAGCTTAAATAGTCTTGATCTTGCGGGTGTGAGATTGCTGAGTCCCCGTGACTCACAGATACTTCCAAACAGATGCAGGTGCCGATCATGCCAGTGTAGTGGACACTACCAAACTCAAGTGGGAGTTCGACGAGGATTCAGACCATTACTATGTTTCTTTTCCGGATGATCAGTAGAGGAGCCCAGTTGGGACGATTGGGGATCTAGCATTTGGGGTTGTCTTTCTTTATTTTGGTTCCGTAGTCGGACCTTTGATTGTATTCTGGATGATGTATGATATATTTATGTATTGTGTGAAGTGGCGATTGTAAGCCAACTCTTTATCCCTTTCTTATTCAGTACATGGGATGTGTAAAGATTACCCCTCTTGCGACATGCCTACCATGCGGCTATGCCTCTAAGTCGTGCCCTAACATGTGGGAGATATAGCCGCATTGTGGGTGTTACAACATATTAACAAAATCTAAAGGAGAAAGAATGGAGATCCATTTTGAGGCGGGTTTAAAAAGGCCACGTGATGTTATAGAGCCAGCCAAGTTAGTATGAGAGGTAGCCATTGCCGTTAGATGTCATGCACGTATCCTCCCAATGTGGATCCCGTACAGGAATGAGAAAGACAATGTCAGATTTTGGGTTCCGGCTGACCCTTGAGGTTCGAACACTGGGGTGCGCGCAGAGATTTCGCCTCCTACCTACCTGCACCCCTCCGCCATGCTAAGATCTAAACTAAGGAAAGAACAACACAAGAGACACAGGGTTTATACTGGTTCGGGCCACCGTTGTGGTGTAATACCCTACTCCAGTGTGTGGTGTGTGGATTGCCTCTTGGGCTGATGATGATGAACAATACAAGGAAGAACAACCTCACGAGGGTTTGTTCTTGGCTGAGGCGATGAACTGCTGGGAGGAGTTCAGCCACCTTTCTCTCTCTCTCTCTCTGCCCTGCTCTCCTTTGGCCGACCGATCCCCTTTGCTGTGTGGGTGGCTGGTCCTATTTATAGAGGCCCTGGTCCTCTTCCCAAATATTGAGCGGGAAGGGATCCAACAATGGCGGGATAATTTGAAGGGGGACAGCAAGTATCAGCTATCCTGACAAAAGTAGTCTTCGCCTGCGCAAAGATCTGGTGATGACACCGTCTTGGGCTCCACGGTGACCTCCATCTCGTAGTCCTCCTAGTCTTGGTCCCGTTGCACCGAAATGGCAACCTTTGCCTGATGCCTCGGTACTCCGCGGCTGCGCTTGCCCCCTTTGCACCAAAGAGGAAAGGAGGACGCTGCGCGGGCTGGCACCCGCCTGGCGCCCTGAGTTGTCATGGCTTGCGTCATGGGCACCTCGTGAGGTACCCCGCCTTGATCTCTCCGCCTCCTCTGAGCCAGCCTGACGAGGCCATGCCTGAGGAAGCTTCGCGTCGTCCACCTCGCGAGGCTTGGCCCCCCGCGAGGGTCTTGGGTTTGTGTTGGTGAAGATGGGCCGTGCTGGGCCCCCCTTTGAGCCACGCCGCAGGCCGCAGGCAGGCATGTCTGGGGACCCCGTTCCCAGAACGCCGACAGTAGCACCCGGGCCCAAGGTGCGCCCGGGCTTGGCCGTGCAGGGAGGCGGAAGGGCAAGAGCGAAGCGCCGCGGGCCCTAACAGCCTACGGCCTTGGGCACCGCGTGGCGGTTGACTGGACGTGGGTGCCTAAGCAACCGCGCGAGTTGGTAAAGGAGTGGCATCCGCCTAGGCCCTGCTTCTTGCTTCCTCCGGCTGCTGCTCAGATCCCCTTTCTTGCGCCTCTCCTTCCTTCCTCCGAGATTTCCAGATCTGCTCTGGCCGCGCGGCCTAGGGAGCCATGGCGCCTCATCAGCCCCCGGGCGCAGCTTGGTACTCATCCGCCCTGGACACGCCGAACGAGTCAGAGGCGGGCCTTGCCCGGTTGCGCCGGATGGCGATGGCGTGGGGCACCAACTGGGAGAAGGTGTTCAAGGCCGGCTCCGCCACCCCTGAGGGTCAAAGGAGCACCTTCTATCCGCTCTTCGTAAGTGCCATTGTTGCTAGCCTGGTGCCTCCCTTCTCCGAGTTCTTCTTCTCTGTCCTCCGCCATTACAAGCTACAGGCTCTGCATCTCCATCCCAACTCCGTCCTTCTCCTAGCAATCTTTGCTTATTATTGCAAAGCACATGTTGGGGTGCAGCCCTCAGTGGCCTTGCTGCGCCACTACTTCTACCTCCGGACCTCTCGTGGGACCACTTCCGCGTGTGAGATCTTCGTCGCGTCCGGCGGCGCCATTGCCATCTCGAACTCTGGGAAGAGGATTGAGGGCTTCAGAAGCAAGTGGATCTTGGTGGATGCTGGGCGCATCCACCCTCGGCTGATCCTGCCCATGGAGCAACCCACGAGCTCCAGCGACTGGGGTCGAGCGGAGCTCACGGATCCCCATGTGAAGACGGTGTTGGAGAAGATGGACACGGATCTGAGGCCGGCCGACATGGCGGCAGCGAAGCTGATCGGCGCGTCGCTGCTGAGGGAGTTCCTGGAGCACCGGCTGGCTCCGCTTTGGCAGTACTCACTTCCAATGTGGAGGCCCTGTCCGAACCCCGCGGCCTTAGCCACCGGAGACCTGGCTGCGGTTCTCCAATCTCTGGTTGGGGGCAATGTGGCGAGGCTGGAGGGCGCTCCTACGCCCTTGTTCCTCCGCAACGACTGGGAGCAGATGGTGAAGTCCATGCCCGTCTTCAACGGGGATGGGCCAGTGCCCCTGGAAGCTCCCGAGGAACCGGTGGACGTGCCCTCCGGCGACTCCAGCGAAGAGGAAGAGGGAGGGGAGCGCGGAAAGGGGCCTGACCCCAAGGCGACTGATGGAGAGTCGAGGGCTCCCCTCCCCCGGCGCAGGTCCCGCGTTCTCCGCCTCTCTCCGAATGATGACGACGAGGATGACGACGAAGACGACGACGAGCAGGACGGTGGGAGCTCGCCCCGGATCCCTAAGAAGGACAGGACCGGGCTGATCTCCCGCGGGTCTCCTCCGGCCCCGGGGCAAACCGCAGACGCACCTTCTGCCTCCAAGCTTCCCGAGGTCGACCCTTCCAGCCGACTTTCAGGCTTCAAATTTGGCCGGAGGCCGCTTGAGCTCACTGGCGACGACCCGTAAGCATTTGATTCTTGTCTTTATCTCTTGATCTACTTCTGAGGCTTGATGTCCGCATCTTTGGATAGGTTGGCGCCTGCAGCAAAGAAGCCGAAGGGGGCTCCCGAGGTCCCATCCGTGGCGGCGGTTCTGCCTGCGAAGGAAGGTGACCACGACGCACAGGCTTCTCCTGCCCGGTCGTCCTCGCGAGGTTTGGCTGGGCCGGCTGGGGCGAGCTCAGCCCCCACGGCCCAAGTGGCTCCCGAGGTGCTCTTGCCTGCCGTCGCCACTACAGCTGTCGGGGCGCGGCAGACTCCGCCTCAGGATGCTGCGGCTGCGCTGCCGCCTTCTCCTCCTACTCCACCGGCCGCTGTCCCTCCGACTCCTTCTGCCATTCTGGATCGTGCTGTTGCTGACCTAGACCGACTGTGGCAAGATCTTCTTGGCGCCGACCCCCGCTTGATGGCCGGGCGTTTGGAGCTGGCTTCTGGATGGGTTCACTCCGACGCCTCGATTCGGGCGGTGCTGGTCCAGGCCTCGACGGCATGCGACAAGGAGAAGTAGGCCGTCCTGGAGGCGAAGGCTGCCCGTGATGTGGCCTTGGGGGAGGTGGTCGACGTCTGCGGTCGCTGCAAGGCGCTGGAGGGCGAGCTGCAAGGCCTGCGGGATCGGCTCGCGGAAGAGGTCTGCCTTCGCCAAGAGCAGGAAGAAGGCGTGAAGGCTCGCGAGGCAGCCATCGAGGGCCGGGAGGCCAAGCTCAGGAAGCGCCGCGACCGCCTAGGCGCGCTGGAGCAGGAGTTGGGGGCGAGGAAGGCCGAGCTGGACGGCAAGGCCCTGGTTCTAGCCGAGGACCGCGCGGCCTTCATGGAGTTGGAGGCGAAGGCTCGCTCCTCGCTGAGGATGCTTCACGACAGCGGCCTGGAGAGCCCGCTGGCTGGCACCGAGTACGGCCCCGCCAAGCTGCTTCCCTTCCTGGTTCACGCTCTTGAAGATGTCGCCCTTGGTCTTGGTCCCACGGCCGAGGCCGAGGCGCATGTCCTGTCTTCTGCAGCACTGACGCGGGTCCTCACCCACATCTACCTTCGCGATCCCGGTGTCGACCTCGACAGCCTGCTAGAGCCAGTGAGCGGTGAGCGTGCCGCTGCCGCTGCCGAGGCCATGAAGGGTCGTGCGGAGGTTCTGATGGGGAAGTTTCGGGCCTTCAGCACCAAGCCGGAGCAAGGCGCTGCCGACCCCGCTGCTCCATGAGGCGAACCCGCTCTGTGCTGCTCCCCCACCGCCAAGTGACTCCTTCGTGGCTCCTATCCTGCTTTTAATTCCTGCACACGTATCATGCCTCGGGGAGGCGTTTAAACTTGCGTTTGGCATTGAAATAACAGTGTGGACTGTAATATTTGCTTTTGAATTCCTTGAGATTAGCGCTTTTCCTTCCTACTTGCTTACTTTCTACGTCGGCAGAGCCTGGCCCCGCGCGTACCTCACCCAGCAATAGTCCCGACCAGAAACCAGGATGGGACCAAGGAGTGAGGGGCTACGTGACAAGTTAGGCTCCTGAGTCGCGATGCTCAGGAGTCCCCCTTGGCGCATGAACAACAAGTAGGGAGGTGTGATGCGGGTGGATCCATCGTTCTACGTCTGCAGGGCCCGGCCGCGCGCGTGCCTCACCCAGCGATGGTCCCGACCGGAAACCAGGACGGGGCCACAGAGTGAGGGGCTACGTGACCAGTTAGGATCCTGAGTCACGATGCTTAGGAGTCCCCCTTGACGCTCAAACGGCCTTCGTAACTTGGCTTCGCTCGGGGAGAGACGTGCGACTAACCAGGCCCGGGGGGACCTGGCCGGGCGGCATGCGTCTGGGTGTGACCCAGGCGCAGCCCCCGTGCCCAGCCCCCTCGCGCGGCACTCCCGAGGGGAGGCGTTATGATGAGGCTAGACACTAAGCTCTGGGTTCCCTGAGGTTGATGCAGCCCGGGGGCCACCCTCAGTTGTTTATCACCAGCGCGGAGCATAGTGCTACCGTATGTGTACGGGCATAGCCGCTCCTCAGCAGTGTCGTCAGCCAGCGCGGAGCATGGTGCTTGCACTGGTACGTGGGAGGGGGGCCCCCTCCGGGAGGAGCCCCCGGGGCGTGTACATCCCCGCCCTGACACGTGGCTGGCACGGTAGGGCCTGGCGAGGTGTATCTGGGCACCCGTGAGCCAGCGCGGGACTCACGGGGCCCTACCTCTAGGCGGGTTGCGCCTGGCACTGGGCCTTATCTTGTGATGTGTCCCTGCAAATTTGGTTAGATGTCGGCACTCTACGTCCTCGGGTCCCGGCCCTCGAGCTGGTCTCAACCGTCGTTGGTATGCTAGGTCGCGATGCCATGGACAATGCCAGAGGGTGAGGGCTGGAGAGCCAGTAAGTGCCATGATTCGCGATGCTCAGGTGCCCCCCTTTAACGTGCAAGTGGTCGGCATGGAGGAGAAGAGGTGCCGTGGACCAGCGTCAAATAATCAAGTATGGTGGGTCTAACGCATGATCGGAAATAAACGCAAATGGGATACATGCCACTGGGCCTGGCCCGAGCGGCTTGGGGATCATGCAGCCTGAGGGGCGCCCCCAACAAGGTAAGCTAACAACAAGGAATAAAGGGATACACGCCGCAGGGACGGACCCATGCGGCCTGGGAATAATGCAGCCCTGGGGGTGCTCCCAGCTGGAAGTAAAACTCGAAAGATGTCACCTGATGATGTTGAGGACGAAGGGGTGTTGGTGTAGCAGGCTCGAGGGGCTGCGGGAGCCGATCCTCACGAGCCCCCAGGCCCAGGGGCCTCGGGAGGCTTCGGAGGCGCTGGCGGCTCCTCGTGGGCCATCTCCATCTCTGCCAGGGCTGCGGAACGCCTGGCCTCTCGTACCTCCGTGATGCCCCTCATGAGGCGTTGGTACGCATCAGCCGCGTTCGGCAAGCCGTAAGGCATGCGAACGTAGCTGTGGGGTGGACCTCCGTAGCGCCCCACTCGCGAGGGCCAGAGGCGCTCCAGAGAGACGACTCGGTTGAGCCCTGGTATGTCGATGCAGACGCGCAGCCCACCATCCTCGCCTGGATGGGGGGCCACTGCTGGTAGGCGGCGGGCGCCTCTCATGACTCTTGACTCCTGTAGCTCCTGAATGGCCTTGCTGACGAACTCCTGTGGGTCTGGATCTCCTTGCCTTGCTCCTTCTTGAGGGAAACGTGCTTCAAAACACTCCTCCATGTGGTGCCCAAGCGCCTCCCTCATGACCCTAGCTAGGTCGGTGGCCCTCCAGGGGGGAGCCCCCGAGCCCTGCCTGGGGAGGGTGCCAGGCGCGATTTCCTAGGCGATGGAGGGAGGTTCCCCCTGGGCAGGCGCGGGCCCTGAGGGGCCTTCCTCCTGAGGGGACGGGCCGGACGATGTCTTCTTCTTCTTGGGGGCGATCTCAGGAAGCCTCCTGCTTCCGTGATCCGGGTCTTCCAGTGATGCAGCCTGAAAGGCTCGTTCCAGGGAACACACCGCGTCCTTCTCTTCACAGGGCACCGTGATGACTCCGCCACTTCCTGGCATCTTGAGGACGTTGTAGCCGTGGTGAGTTACGGCCATGAACTTGGCCAGCACTGGGTACCCAAGGATGGCGTTGTACGGCAGGCGAATGTGAGCGATGTCGAAGTCGATGAGCTCGGTGCGGTAGTTGTCGCGTGCCCTGAAGGTGACAGGGAGGCGGACCTGCCCAATCGGGACCGTGGAGCCGTCAGTGATACCGGAGAAGGGCTTGGTTGGCTGAAGCTGGCTGTAGGGCACTTGGAGGTTGTTGAACGTCTCCACGGACAGGACGTTGAGCCCTGCCCCGCCATCGATGAGGGTCTTGGTGACCACCACGTTGCTGATGATTGGGGAACAAAGCATCAAGAGGACTCCGGCTGTTGCCGCACACTTGAGCTGATCCGCTGAGCTGAATGTGATGGCGCACGCCGACCACCTGAGAGGGCGTGTGGCTTCGAGTCTAGGGAGTACTACGTTCACTTCGCCGGCGAACTGCTTGAAGATGCGCTGAGAGGCTGGGGCTTGTGCTCCGCCCAAGATGCAGGCGATCGTGCGCGGCTCCTGGAAGCCCCCAGCCTCCTCGTCCTGATGGCGGTCCTCGTTTCTCCTTGGCTGCGGCGGCAGCGGTGGGAGGCCTGCGTAGCCTAGCGGGCGATCCTTGCGAGGCTGATCCCTCCATCCTCTCTCACGAGGCGGGTCTTGCCAGCGATCCTCGCGAGGTTGGTCGCGCCACCCTTGGCGCGGCCCACGATCTTCCCAGCGTCCTGCGTTTCTTCCTCCTCCTCGACCGTAGCCCCGGTCACCGCGGTCGGGGCGACGGCCGATCCTTCCTTCACGCACAGCTCGGAGTTCTTGGCATTCATTGGTGTTGTGGGTGTGGAGGTCGTGGTACACGCAGTACTAGCTGCCCTTGGGAGGTTCGGGCTGATCTCTGCCCCGCTTGGTGTCTGGTTCTGCCGCGAGCACTGCAGCCCCCTTGCGCTTCACATCCTTAGCCTTGAGCTTCTTCTCTTCTGGGTCTGCGGCAGGCAACTCGAGGAGGGAGAGACGCCCCTCCTCAGCCCTGGCGCGCTTGTTTGCCAAGTTGAACAGCTCCAAGGAAGTGCACAGGTCTTCATGCATCGCCAGCTCCTCCTTCATCTTGACATCGCGCACTCCGTCGGAGAAAGCTGAGATGATGGCCTCCTCAGTCACCTTGGTGATCTTGAGGCGTGCGTTGTTGAAACGCTGGATGTACTTCTGCAAGGTCTCCCCGGGTTGTTGCTTGATGCGGCGCATGTCGCTCACGGCGGGCGGCCGGTCGCGAGTACCTTGGAACTTGGCGATGAAGCGGGTGCGCATCTCTTCCCAGGAGGAGATTGTTCCTGGAGCCAGGTTCAGGAGCCAGGTGCGGGCCCCGTCATTGAGCGCCATGGGAAACCAATTCACCATGACCTTCTCGTCTCTGTTGGCAGCTTTGATGCCCAGTTCGTAGAGCTAGAGGAACTCCGCAGGGTCGGCCGTGCCGTCGTAGCGAGGAGGCAGGTCTGGTTTGAACTTGCCGGGCCACGCGACGCTGCGTAGTTCGGTGGTGTAGGCGCGGCAGCCTGCTGTGGCCACGGGAGGCCTTAGGTGACGGAGAGCCTGGTCTTGCATGTCCCCACGCGCTGGAGCAGGGGGATGGTCACGACGTGCTGGAGCAGGGAGCACCCGGGCAGCTTCTGGCGGGCGAGGGACTTCTTGGCAGCTCTGTTCTTGCTGCGCTGGCCATGGCGTCTTGGAGCCATGGCGTCTTCTTGAGGAGGAGGCGGCCGGGTGCCACCGGAGCCTCTTCGCCCGCGCGGGGCAGGGTGCGGTGCAGCGGAATGGACGGTGCGGAAGAGCCCCCTGCAGTGCGGACGAGCTCGACGACGTGGTCAAGCCATTCTTCATAGACGTCGTCGACGGGACGGTAGCACAGGAGCTCGTTTGCCACGATGAGTGCGGCCCGAGCCTCCATGGGCGCGCGGAGCGCGCGGGGCGAAGATCCAGCTGGGGCGAGCGAGGGGGTTGCGGTGCGGCCGTCTTGCCGCACGGACGGATGCTGGAACGATGCTTGCCGCTCGTCCCCTGCCGGGCCGGTGGCGGCGTTGACGGCAGGTGACGGGGAACGGCGTGGATGCCCGCCAACAGGGGCCGTCTGGGCGACGCGAGAAGCGAGTGCGGCCCGGCGCTCGGCGCGGGCCCGACGAGCGTCAGACATGGGCGTGACGGTCGGAGGAGAACGGGGCGGTGGAAGACGAATTCCGGCGCACCCCTACCTGGTGCGCCAAATGTCGGATTTCAGGTTCCGGCAGACCCTTGAGGTTTGAACACTGGGGTGCGCACAGAGATTTCGCCTCCTACCTACCTGCACCCCTCCGCCATGCTAAGATCTAAACTAAGGAAAGAACAACACCAGAGACACAGGGTTTATACTGGTTCGGGCCACCGTTGTGGTGTAATACCCTACTCCAGTGTGTGGTGTGTGGATTGCCTCTTGGGCTGATGATGATGAACAATACAAGCAAGAACAGCCTCGCGAGGGTCTGTTCTTGGCTGAGGCGATGAACTGCTGGGAGGAGTTCAGCCACCTTTCTCTCTCTCTCTCTCTGCCCTGCTCTCCTTTGGCCGACCGATCCCCTTTGCTGTGTGGGTGGCTGGTCCTATTTATAGAGGCCCTGGTACTCTTCCCAAATATTGAGCGGGAACGGAGCCAACAATGGCAGGCTAGTTTGAAGGGGGGCAGCAAGTATCAGCTATCTTGACAAAAGTAGTCTTCGCCTGCGCAAAGCTCTCGTGATGACGCCGTCTTGGGCTCCACGGTGACCTCCGTCTCGTAGTCCTCCTGGTCTTGGTCTCGTTGCACCGAAATGGCAACCTTTTCCTAATGCCTCGGTACTCCGCGGCTGCGCTTGCCCCCTTTGCACCAAAGTGGAAAGGAGGACGCTGCGCGGGCTGGCACCCGCCTGGCGCCCTGAGTTGTCATGGCTTGCGTCATGGGCACCTCATGAGGTACCCCGCCTTGATCTCTCCGCCTCCTCGTGAGCTAGCCTGACGAGGCCGTGCCTGAGGAAGCTTCGCGTCGTCCGCCTCTCGAGGCTTGGCCCCCCGCGAGGGTCTTGGGTTTGTGTTGGTGAAGATGGGCCGTGCTGGGCCCCCCTTTGAGCCACGCCGCAGGCCGCAGGCAGGCAAGTCTGGGGACCCCCGTTCCCAGAACGCCGACAGACAATACCCAGTTTAACACCTTCCTTGACCATTTATACGTAAGTAATGTTATTCATCGCAATTTGTAATATTGTCTTGCTCTATCCCATACTTTCTAGCTTCCTCCTAATAAGACTCACATTCTTTTTTCAACAAATGAGGTTCAAGTTGCATCTGAAAGATGATGCAACTAAACAAGGATGCAGTCAGTGCTACCTCTTGAGCTTGCGTTGGTTTTTTCCCTTGAAGAGGAAAGGGTGATGCAGCAAAGTAGAGTAAGTATTTCCCTCAGTTTTGAGAACCAAGGTATCAATTCAGTAGGAGACAACGCACAAGCCACCGAATACCTGCACAAACAAACACCAACCTTGCACCCTACGCGATAAAGGGGTTGTCAATCGCTTTGCAGTTATTTGCAATGTGAGATCTGATTGAGATGGATAAACGACAAAGTAATGTTTTTGGTATTTTTAGTTTATGGAACGGAAAGTAAAAGCATGCAAAGAAAGTAAATAGGAAACTAAAAGTGTAGATCGGAAACTTATAAGATGGAAGATAGACCCAGGGGCCATAGGTTTCACTAGAGGCTTCTCCCGAGATAGAAATTATTACGGTGGGTGAACAAATTACTGCCGAGCAATTGAGAGAAAAGCGCAAAGTTATGACGATATCTAAGGCAATGATCATGAATATAGGCATCACGTCTGTGTCAAGTACATCGAAACGATTGAGCATCTACTACTATTACTCCACACATTGACCGCTATCCAGCATGCATCTAGAGTATTGAGTTCATAAGAATAGAGTAACGCTTTAAGAAGATGACATGATGTAGAGGAATTAACTCAAGCAATATGGTGAGAACCCCATCTTTTTATCCTCGATGGCAACAATACAATACGTGTCATTTCCCTTCTGTCACAAGGATCGAGCACCGCAAGATTGAACCCAGAGCTAAGCACTTCTCCCATTGCAAGAAAAACCAATCTAGTTAGCCAAACCAAATCGATAGTTCAAAGAGACTTGCAAAGATATCACATCATGCATATAAGAATACAGAGAAGATTCAAATAATATTCATAGATAAGCTGATCATAAATCCACAATTCATTGGATCTCGGCAAACACACCGCATAAGAGTATTGCATTGAATAGATCTCCAAGAACATCGAGGAGAACTTTGTATTGAGAATCAAAGAGAGAGAAGAAGCCATCTAGCTACTAGCTATGGACCGTTAGGTCTGTGGTAAACTACTCGTGCTTCATCGGACAGGCAACTGTGTTGATGTAGAAGCCCTCGGTGATCGAATCCCCTCCGACAGGATGCCGGAAAAGGCCCCTACATGGGATCTCATGGGTACAGAAGGTTGAGGCGATGGAAATGTGGTTTCGTGGCTCCCCTAGAAGTTTTGGGGGTTTAAGAGTATACATAGGAGGAAGATCTAGGTCAGGACATCACTGAGGGGCCCACAAGGTTGGGGGGCGCACCCGACCCCCTGGCGCATCCTCCACCCTTGTGGCTGCCTCGTGGCTCTTCTGACTTGCACTCCAAGTCTCCTGGGTGTCTTCTGGTCCAAGAAAAATCATCGCGAAAGTTTTATTCCGTTTGGGCACCGTTTGGAATTCCTTTTCTGTGAAACTCTAAAACAAGGAAAAAACATGATGTGGCACTGGGCTCTAGGTTAATAGGTTAGTCCCAAAAATAATATAAAATAGCATATTAATGCATATAAAACGTCCAAAACAGATAATATTATATCATGGAACAATAAAAAATTATAGATACGTTGGAGACGTATCAAGCATCCCCAAGCTTAATTCCTGCTCGTCCTCGAGTAGGTAAATGATAAAAATAGAAGTTTTGATGGGGGATGCTACCTAACATATTTATCCATGTAATTCTCTTTATTGTGGCATGAATGTTCAGATCCGTAAGATTCAAAACAAAAGTTTAATATTGACATAAAACAATAATACTTCAAGCATACTAACAAAATAATTATGTCTTCTCAAAATAACATTGCCAAAGCAAGCTTATCCCTACAAAATCGTATATTCTGGCTATGCTCCATCTTCTTCACACAAAATATTCAAATCGTGCACAACCCCGATGACAAGCCAAGCAATAGTTTCATACTTTTGATGTTCTCAAACTTTTTCAACTATCATGCAATACATGAGCGTGAGCCATGGACATAGCACTATAGGTGGAATAGACGATGGTTGTGGTGAAGACAAAAAGAAGGAGATAGTCTCACATCGACTAGGCATATCAATGGGTTATGGAGATGCCCACTAATAGACATCAATGTGAGTGAGTAGGGATTGCCATGCAACGGATGGACTAGAGCTATAGGTTTATGAAAGCTCAAAAAGAAAACTAAGTGGGTGCGCATCAAACTTGCTTTCTCACGAAGACCTAGGGCAATTTGAGGAAGCCCATCATTGGAATATACAAGCCAAGTTCTATAATGAAAATTCCCACTAGTATATGGAAGTTATATCATAGGAGACTCTCTATCATGAAGATCATGGTGCTACTTTGAAGCACAAGTGTGGTAAAAGGATAGTAACATTGTCCCTTCTCTCTTTTCTCTCATTTTTTTGTTGGGCCTTCTCTAAGTTTTTTGGCCTCTTTTATTTATTTATTTTTTCCGTCTGGAGTCTCATCCTGACTTGTGGGGGAATCATAGTCTCCATCATCCTTTCCTCACTTGGGACAATGCTCTAATAATGAAGATCAGCACACATTTATTTACTTACAACTCAAAATTTACAACTTGATACTTAGAACAAAATATGACTCTATATGAATGCCTCCGACAGCGTACCGAGATGTGCAATGAATCAAGAGAGACATGTATAAAAATGATGAACGGTGGCTTTGGCAAAAATACGATATCAACTAAATGATCATGCAAAACAATATGACAATGATGGAGTGTGTCATAACAAACGGAATGGTGGAAAGTTGCATGGCAATATATCTCGGAATGGCTTTGGAAATGCCATAATAGGTAGGTATGGTGGCTGTTTTGAGGAAGGATATGTGGTGGGTTTATGATACTGGCGAAAGTTGTGTTGTACTAGAGAGGCTAGCAATGGCAGAAAGGTGAGAGTGCGTATAATCCATGGACTCAACATTAGTCATAAAGAACTCACATACTTATTACAAAAATCTATTAGTCATCGAATCAAAGTACTATGCGCATGCTCCTAGGGGGATAGATTGGTAGGAAAAGACCATCGCTCATCCCCGACCGCCACTCATAAGGAAGACAATCAATAAATAAATCATGCTCCGACTTCATCACATAACGGTTCACCATACGTGCATGCTACGGGACTCACAACCTTCAACTACTTACTAGCATGACTCTAATATCACCATCTTCATATCTCAAAACAATCATAAGGAATCAAACTTCTCATAGTATTCAATGCACTTTTATATGAAAGTTTTTATTATATCCCTCTTGGATGCCTATCATATTAGGACTAATTTTATAACCAAAGCAAATTACCATGCTATTTAGAGACTCTCAAAATAATATAAGTGAAGTACGAGAGTTCATCAATATCTATAAAATAAAATCACCGCCGTGCTCTAAAAAGATATAAGTGAAGCACTTGAGAAATTTTGCCTAGCTCAAAAGATATAAGTGAGGCACATAGAGCATTCTAATAAATCACGATTCATGTGTGTCTCTCCCAAAAGGTGTGTACAGCAAGGATGATGGTGGCAAACTAAAAAGCAAAGACTCAAATCATAGAAGACGCTCCAAGCAAAACACATATCATGTGGTGAATAAAAATATAGCCTCAAGTAAAGTTACCGATAGACGAAGACGAAAGACGGGATACCTTCGGGGGCATCCCCAAGCTTAGGCTCTTGGTTGTCCTTGAATATTACCTTGGGTTGCCTTTGGCATTCCCAAGCTTAGGCTCTTGCAACTCCTTATTCCATAGTCCATCAAATCCTTACCCAAAACATGAAAACTTCACAACACAAAACTCAACAGAAAATCTCATAAGCTCTGTTAGTATAAGAAAATAAATCACCACTTTTGGTACTGTTGTGAATTCAATCTTTATTTATATTGGTGTAATATCTATTGTATTCCAACTTTCCCATGGTTCATACCCCCGATACTAGCCATAGATGCATCAAAATAAGCAAACAACACGCGAAAAACAGAATCTGTCAAAAACTGAATAGTCTGTAGCAATCTGGATATTTCGAGTACTTGTGTAACTCTCAAAATCCTGAGAAAATAGGAAGTCCTAGAAAATTTGATTATTATTCCTCTGCAAAAAGAATCTGTATTTTATCGCACTTCTGTAAAAACTTAAAACTAATCTCATGGGCGCAAAAGTTTCTGTTTTTCAGCAGGATCTAATCAACTATCACCATAAGCTATCCCAACGGTCTTACTTGGCACAAAAACTAATTAAAAATAAAACCACATCTAACCAGAGGCTATATGAAATATTTATTGCAAAAAAGAACCTAAAAACAAAACAAAAATAAAATCGGGTTGCCTCCCAACAAGCGCTATTGTTTAATGCACCTAGCTAGGCATAAAACACAAATAGATCTAAGTATTGTCATCTTTGGTATGCAATCCATAAGTGGATCTCATAATAGATTCATAAGGAGATTTAATTTTATTTCTTGGAAAGTGTTCCATGCCTTTCCTTAACGGAAATTGAAATCTAATGCTTCCTTCTTTCATATCAATAATTGCACCAATCGTTCTAAGGAAAGGTCTACCAAGAATAATAGGACATGTAGGATTGGAATCTATATCAAGAACAATGAAATCTACGGGCACATAATTCCTATTAGCAGAAATAAGAACATCATTAATTCTTCCCATAGGTTTCTTAATAGTGGAATCCGCAAGATGCAAATTCAAGGAACAATAATCAAATTCTTGAAAACCTAACACATCACATAAAGTTTTCGGGATCGTGAAAACACTAGCACCCAAATCACACAAAGCATATCATTCATAATATTTAATTTTAATCTTAATAGTAGGTTCCCACTCATCATAAAGTTTTATAGGGATAGAAACTTCCAATTCAAGCTTTTCTTCAAAAGATTGCATCATAGCATCAACGATATGTTTAATAAAAGCTTTGTTTTGACTATAAGCATGAGGAGAATTCAACATGGATTGCAACAAGGAAATACAATCTATTAAAGAACAATTATCATAATTAAATTCCATATAATCCAAAAGAGTGGGTTCATTGCTACTTAAAGTTTTGACCTCTTCAATCCCACTTCTATCAATTTTTGCATCAAGATCAAGAAACTCAGAATCATTGGGACGCCTTCTAACTAAAGTTGACTCAACTCCAGTCCCATCTTTATCAATATTAACATTGGAAAACAAAGATTCGATAGGAGTCACATCAATCACTTTAAGATCGTCATCATTATTTTCACGGAAACTAGAAGAACATGCTTTTATAAACCAATCTTTCTTAGCGTGCATCTTAGCGGTTCTTTCTTTGCACTCATCAATGGAAATTATCATGGATTTGAGAGACTCATTGATATCATGCTTAGGTGGAATAGATCTGAGTTTCAAAGAATTAACATGAAGAGAAATTATATCCACGTTCCTAGCCAAACCATCAATCTTAAGCAATTTTTCTTTAATCAAAGCATTGAAATTATTTTGCGAACTTATAAATTGTTTAACACTATTCTAAAAATCAGAGGGAATCTTATTATAATTTCCATAACAATTGTTGTAGGAATTACCATAATTATTAGAGGAATTACTAGGAAACAACCTACGAAAATTACCTCTATATGCGTTATTACCAAAATTGTTCCTACCAACAAAATTCACATCCATAGATTCATTATTGTTTTCAATCAAAGTAGACAAAGGCATATCATTAGGATCAATAGGAGCACTCTTATTAGCAAACAATTTCATAAGCTCATACATATTTCCACTCATAACATTAATCTCTTCAATTGCATGCACCTTTTTACTAGTGGATGATCTTTCGGTATGCCATTGAGAATAATTAACCATAATATTATCTAGGAGTTTATTAGCTTCTCCTAGGGTAATTTCCATAAAAGTGCCTCCTGCGGCCGAATCTAAAAGATTTCTAGAAGCAAAATTCAATCTGGCATAAAAATTTTGTATAATCATCCACAAATTCAAACCATGAGTAGGGCAATTTCTAATCATCAATTTCATCCTCTCCCAAGATTGTGCAACATGTTCATGATCAAGTTGCTTAAAATTCATAATATCGTTCCTAAGGGAGATGATCTTAGCGGGAGGAAAATACTTGGAAATAAAAGCATCTTTATACTTGTTCCATGAATCAATACTATTTTTAGGCAAAGATGAAAACCAAGTTTTAGCACAATCTTGAAGCGAGAACGGAAATAGCTTAAATTTAACAATATCATTATCCACATCTTTTGTCTTTTGCATATCACACAAACCAACAAAATTATTAAGATGGGATGCAACATCTTCATAACAAGATTTAGCAAAGAGGTATTAATTTCACAAGATTCCGCATTAGCATCGGGAGCAATCGAAGTACTAATAAAATCATTGTTGTTGGTATTGGAAAAGTCACACAATTTGTTATTATCATGAGCCATCGTGACAAAGCAAGCAATCCAACACATGCGCACACAAGAAGCAAACGAAAGAGATGAACAGAAGAGGGGCAAAGAAAAGGTGAATATTATCGAAAATCATTTTGGAAGTGGGGGATGGGAAAACGAGAGGCTAATGGAGAATAATGTAATGCGAGGGATGAGAGTTTATGATGGGTACTTGGTATGTCTCGGCTTGGCATAGATCTTCCCAACAACGGCGCCAGAAATCCTTCCTGCTACCTCTTGAGCTTGCGTTTCTTTTTCCCTTGAAGAGGAAAGGTTGATGCAACAAAGTAGAGTAAGTATTTCCCTTAGTTTTGAGAACCAAGGTATAAATCCAGTAGGAGACAATGCGCAAGCCACCTAATACCTGCACAAACAAACACCAACCTTGCACCCAACGCGATAAAGGGGTTGTCAATCCCTTCACGGTTATTTGCAACATGAGATCTGATAGAGATGGGTAAACAAAAAAGTAATGTTTTTGGTATTTATGGTTTATGGAACAGAAAGTAAAAGCTTGCAAAGAAAGTAAATAGGAAATTAAAGTGTAGATCAGAAACTTATAAGATGGAAAATAGACCCGGGGGCCATAGGTTTCACTAGAGGCTTCTCTCAAGATAGAAATTAGTACGGTGGGTGAACAAATTACTGCCGAGCAATTGATAGAAAATCACAAAGTTATGACGATATCTAAGTCAATGATCATGAATATAGGCATCACGTCTGTGTCAAGTACATCGAAATGATTCTGCATCTACTACTATTACTCCACACATCGACCGCTATCCAACATGCATCTAGAGTATTAAGTTCATAAGAACAGAGTAATGCTTTAAGCAAGATGACATGATGTAGAGGAATTAACTCAAGCAATATGATGAAAACCCCTTCTTTTTATCCTCGATGGCAACAATACAATACATGTCGTTTCCCCTTCTGTCACTAAGATCGAGCACCGCAAGATTGAACACAAAGCTAAGCACTTCTCCCATTGCAAGAAAAACCAATCTAGTTGGCCAAACCAAATCGATAGTTCAAACAGATTTGCAAAGATATCAAATAATGCATATAAGAATTTAGAGAAGATTCAAATAATATTCATAGATAAGCTGAGCATAAATCCACAATTCATCGGATCTCGGCAAACACACCGCAAAAGAGTATTACGTCGAATAGATCTCCAAGAACATCAAGGAGAACTTTGTATTGAGAATCAAAGAGAGATAAGAAGCCATCTAGATACTAGCTATGGACCCATAGGTCTGTGTTAAACTACTCAGGCTTCATCGGAGAGGCAATGGTGTTGATTGCTACCTCTTGAGCACTGCGTTGGTTTTCCCCGAAGAGGAAGGGATGATACAACAAAGTAGCATAAGTATTTCCCTCAGTTTTTGAGAACCAAGGTATCAATCCAGTAGGAGGTTACGCGCGAGTCCCTTGCACCTACACAAAATAAATAAATCCTCGCAACCAACGCGATAAGGGGTTGTCAATCCCTACACGGCCACTTATGAGAGTGAGATCTGATAGATATGATAAGATAATATTTTTGGTATTTTTATGATAAAGATGCAAAGTAAAATAAAAGAAAAGTAAAAAAGCAAAGGAAATTACTAACTGTTGGAAGATTAATATGATGAAGATAGACCCGGGGGCCATAGGTTTCACTAGTGACTTCTCTCAAGAGCATAGATATTTTATGGTGGGTGAACGAATTACTGTTGAGCAATTGACAGAATTGAGCATAGTTATGAGAATATCTAGGTATGATCATGTATATAGGCATCACGTCCGAGACAAGTAGACCGACTCCTGCCTGCATCTACTACTATTACTCCACTCATCGACCACTATCCAGCATGCATCTAGAGTATTAAGTTCATGAAAACAGAGTAACGCCTTAAGCAAGATGACATAATGTAGAGGGATAAACTCATGCAATATGATGAAAACCCCATCTTGTTATCCTCGATGGCAACAATACAATATGTGCCTTGTTGCCCCTACTGTCACTGGGAAAGGACACCGCAAGATTGAACCCAAAGCCAAGCACTTCTCCCATTGCAAGAAAGATCAATCTAGTAGGCCAAACCAAACTGATAATTCGAAGAGACCTGCAAAGATAACCAATCATACATAAAAGAATTCAGAGAAGATTCAAATATTGTTCATAGAGAGACTTGATCATAAACCCACAATTCATCAATCTCAAAAAACACACCACAAAAAGAAGATTACATCGAATAGATCTCCACAAGAGAGGGGGAGAACATTGTATTGAGATCCAGAAAGAAAGAAGAAGCCATCTAGCTAATAACTATGGACCCATAGGTCTAAGGCAAACTACTCACACTTCATCGGAGAGGCTATGGTGTTTATGTAGAAGCCCCCTGTGATCCATGCCCCCTCCGACGGAGCTCCGGAACAGGCCCCAAGATGGGATCTCGTGGATACAGAAAGTTACGGTGGTGGAATTAGGGTTTTGGCTCCGTATCTGATCGTTTGGGGGTACGTAGGTATATATAGGAGGAAGGAGTACGTCGGTGGAGCAACAAGGGGTCCACGAGGGTGGAGGGCGCGCCTGGGGGGAGGGGGTAGGTGCGCCCCCTACCTCGTGGCCTCCTCCTTTGTTTCTTGACTTAGGGTCCAAGTCTCCTGGATCATGTTCGGTGAGAAAATCACGTTCCCGAAGGTTTCATTCCGTTTGGACTCGTTAGATATTCCTTTTCTTCGAAACCCTAAAATAGGCAAAAAAATAGCAATTCTGGGCCAGGCCTCTGGTTAATAGGTTAGTATCGAAAATAATATAAAAGTGGATAATAAAGCCCAATAATGTCCAAAACAGTAGATAATATAGCATGGAGCAACCAAAAATTATAGATACGTTGGAGACGTATCAAGCATCCCCAAGCTTAATTCCTGCTCGTCCTCGAGTAGGTAAATGATAAAAACAGAATTTTTGATGCGGAGTGCTACTTGGCATAATTTTAATGTAATTCTTCTTAATTGTGGTATGAATATTTCAGAACCGAAAGATTCAAGATAAAAGTTTAATATTGACATAAAAATAATAATACTTCAAGCATACTAACAAAGCAATCATGTCTTCTCAAAATAACATGGCCAAAGAAAGTTATCCCTACAAAATCATATAGTCTGGCTATGCTCTGTCTTCATCACACAAAGTATTTAAATCATGCACAACCCCGATGACAAGCCAAGCAATTGTTTCATAATTTGGCATTCTCAAACTTTTTGAATCTTCACACAATACATGAGCATGAGCCATGGATATAGCACTATAAGTGGAATTGAATGGTGGTTGTGGAGAAGAGAAAAAGGGAGAAGATAGTCTCACTTCAACTAGTCGTATCAACGGGCTATGGAGATGTCCATCAATAGATATCAATATGAATGCGTAGGGATTGACATGCAATGGATGCACTAGAGCTATAAGTATATTAAAGCTCAAAAGAAACTAAGTGGGTGTACATCCAACTTGCTTGCTCATGAAGACCTAGGGCATTTTGAGGAAGCCCATCATTGGAATATACAAGCCAAGTTCTATAATGAAAAATTCCCACTAGTATATGAAAGTGATAACAGAGACTCTCTATCATGAATACCATGGTGCTACTTTGAAGCACAAGTGTGGTAAAAGAATAGTAACATTGTCCCTTCTCTCTTTCTCTCTCATTTTTTTGGGGCCTTTCTCCTTTTTGTTATGGCCTCTTTTCTTTCTTTTTTTATTTTTCGTCCGGAGTCCCATCCCGACTTGTGGGGGAATCATAGTCTCCATCATCCTTTCTTCATTGGGACAATGCTCTAATAATGATGATTGTCACACTTTTATTTTCTTACAACTCAACAATTACAACTCGATACTTAGAACAAAATATGACTCTATATGAATGCCTCCGACGGTGTACCGAGATATGCAATGAATCATGAGTGACATGTATGAAAGAATTATGAATGGTGGCTTTGCCACAAATACGATGTCAACTACATGATCATGCTAAGCAATATGACAATGATGGAGTGTGTCATAATAAACGGAACGGTGGAAAGTTGCATGGAAATATATCTCGGAATGGCTATGGAAATGCCATAATAGGTAGGTATGGTGGCTGTTTTGAGAAGGTATATGGTGGATGTATGATACCGGCGAAAGGTGCGCGGTATTAGAGAGGCTAGCAATGGTGCAAGGAAGAAAAGTGCATATAATCCATGGACTCAACATTAGTCATAAAGAACTCATATACTTATTGCAAAAATCTACAAGTTATCGAAGCAAAGTATTACGCGCATGCTGCTAGGGGGATAGATTGGTAGGAAAAGATCATCGCTCGTCCCCGACCGCCACTCATAAGGAAGACAATCAAAAAATAAATCATGCTCCGACTTCATCACATAACGGTTCACCATGCGTGCATGCTACGGGAATCACAAACCTTAACACAAGTATTTCTCAAATTCACAACTACTCAACAAGCATAACTTTAATATCACCATCTTCATATCTCAAAACAATTATCAAGCATCAAACTTCTCATAGCATTCAACACACTCATAAGAAAGTTTTTATTATTCTTGAATACCAAGCATATTAGGATTATTTAAGAAAATTACCATGCTATTTAAGACTCTCAAAATAATCTAAGTGAAGCATGAGAGATCAATAGTTTCTATAAAACAAATCCACCACCGTGCTCTAAAAGATATAAGTGAAGTACTAGAGCAAAACTATATAACTCAAATGATTTAAGCAAAGCACATAGAGTATTCTAACAAATTCCAAATCATGTATGGGTCTCTCAAAAGGTGTGTGCAGCAAGGATGATTGTGGTAAACTAAAAAGCAAAGACTCAAATCATACAAGACGCTTCATGCAAAACACATATCATGTGGTGAATAAAAATATAGCTCCAAGTTAAGTTATCGATAGAAGTAGACGAAAAGAGGGGATTCCTTCCGGGGCATCCCCAAGCTTTGGCTTTTAGGTGTCCTTAGATTATCTTGGGGGTTCCATGGGCATCCCCAAGATTAGGATCTTGCCACTCCTTGTTCCATAATCCATCAAATCTTTATCCAATACTTGAAAACTTCACAACACAAAACTTAAAGTAGAAAATCTCGTGAGCTCCGTTAGCAAAAGAAAACAAAAGACCACTTAAAGTTACTGTAATGAACTCATTATTTATTTATATTTGTGTTAAACCTACTGTATTCCAACTTATCTATGGTTTATAAACTATTTTACTAGCCATAGATTCATCAAAATAAGCAAACAACACACGAAAAACAGAATCTGTCAAAAACAGAACAGTCTGTAGAAATCTGTAGCTAGTGCAAGATCTGGAACACCAAAAATTCTAAAATAAATTGCTGCCCGTGAGTAATTTATCTATTAATAATCTTCAAAAAGAATTAACTAAATATAACTTTCCAAATAAAAATGGCAGCAGTTCTCGTGAGCGCTAAAGTTTCTGTTTTTTACAGCAAGATATCAAGACTTTCCCCAAGTCTTCCCAACGGTTCTACTTGGCACAAACACTAATTAAACACAAAAACAGCACATAAAAAGAGGCTAGATAAATTATTTATTACTAATCAGGAGAAAAAAGCAAGGAATAAAAATAAAATTGGTTTGCCTCCCAACAAGCGCTATCGTTTAACGCCCCTAGCTAGGCATAAAAAGCAAGGATAGATCTAGGTATTCCCATCTTTGGTAGGCAATACATAAGTGGCTCTCATAATAGATTCATAAGTAATTTAATTTTATTTCTAGGAAAGTGTTCCATGCCTTTCCTTAACGGAAATTGGAATCTAATATTTCCTTCCTTCATATCAATAATTGCACCAATCGTTCTAAGGAAAGGTCTACCAAGAATAATAGGACATGAAGGATTGAAATCTATGTCAAGAACAATAAAATCTACGGGTACATAATTCCTACTTGCAATAATAAGAACATCATTAATTATTCCCATAGGTTTCTTAATAGTGGAATCCGCAAGGTGCAAGTTTAGAGAGCAATCATCAAAATCATGGAAACCTAAGAAATCACACAAAGTCTTTGGAATCGTGGAAACACTAGCACCCAAATCACATAAAGCATAGAACTCATGTTCTTTAATCTTAATTTTAATAGTTGGTTCCCACTCATCATAAAGTTTTCTAGGGATAGAAACTTCCAATTCAAGTTTTTCCTCATAAGATTGCATCAAGGCATCAACGATATGTTTAGTGAACGCTTTATTTTGACTATAAGCGTGAGGAGAATTTAGTATGGATTGCAACAAGGAAATACAATCAACCAAAGAGCAATTTTCATAATTAAATTCCTTGAAATACAAAATAGTGGGTTTAGCAACATCTAGGGTTTTAATTTCTTCAATCCCAGTTTTATCAATTTTAGCATCAAGATATAAAAACTCTGAATTCTTGGAACGCCTTCTAGGCAAAGGTGGATCATATTCAGTCCCATCATTATTAATATTCATATTGCAAAACAAAGATTTAAGGGGGACGCATCAATAACTTTTAGATCTTCATCTTTATTTTCATTGGAACTAGAAGAACACGCTCTTATAAAGGCATCTTTCTGAGCATGCATCCTAGCGGTTCTTTCTTTGCACTCATCAATGGAAATTATCATGGCTTTGAGAGACTCATTGATATCATGCTTAGGTGGAATAGATCTAAGTTTCAAAGAATCAATATCAAGAGAAATTCTATCAACGTTCCTAGCCAACTCATCAATATTAAGCAATTTTTCTTCAATCAAAGCATTGAAATTCTTTTGCAAAGTAATACATTCTTTAATATTAGATTCAAAATCAGAGGGTATCTTATTATAATTTCCATAAGAATTGTTGTAGGAATTACCATAATTATTAGAGGGATTACTAGGATAAGGCCTAGGATTAAAATTTCCTCTATACGCGTTGTTACCAAAATTGTTCCTACCAACAAAATTCACATCCATAGATTCATTATTATTCTCAATCAAAGTAGACAAGGGCATATCATTAGGATCAGAAGAAACACTTTTAAGAGCAAATAATTTCATAAGTTCATCCATCTTTCCACTCAAAACATTAATTTCTTATATCGCATGCACCTTTTTATTAGTAGATCTTTCAGTGTGCGATTGAGAATAATTAACCATAATATTATCTAGGAGTTTAGTAGCTTCTCCTAAAGTGATTTCCATAAAAGTGCCTCCCGCGACCGAATCTAAAATATTTCTAGAAGCAAAATTCAATCTGGCATAATTTTTTTGTATAATCATCCACAAATTCAAACCATGAGTAGGGCAATTACGTATCATTAATTTCATCCTCTCCCAAGTTTGTGCAACATGTTCATGATCAAGTTGCTTAAAATTCATAATATCCTTTCTAAGGGAGATGATCTTAGCGGGAGGAAAATACTTAGAGACAAAAGCATCTTTGCACTTATTCCATGAATCAATACTATTTTTAGGCAAAGACGAAAACCAACCTTTAGCACGAACTCTAAGCGAAAAAGGAATAGCTTCAATTTAACAATATTGTTATCCACATCTTTCTTCTTTTGCATATCACACAAATCAACGAAGCTATTTAGATGGGTAGCGGCATCTTCACTAGGAAGGCCGGAAAACGGATCTTTCATGACAAGATTCAGCAAGGCAGCATTAATTTCACAAGATTCAGCATCGGTAAGAGGAGCAATCGGAGTGCTAATAAAATCATTGTTGTTAGTATTGGTAAAGTCACACAATTTAGTGTTATCTTGAGCCATCGTGACAAGCAAGCAATCCAACACACAAGCAAACAAAAAGCAAGCGGGCAAAAAGAGGGAAATAGAGAAAGAGAGGGAGGATAGAGAGAGAGGGGGGCGAATAAAACGGCAAGGGTGAAGTGGAGGAGAGGAAAACGAGAGGCAAATGGCAAATAATGTAATGCGGGAGATAAGGATTGTGATGGGTACTTGGTATATTGACTTTTGGGTAGACTCCCCGACAACAGCGCCAGAAATACTTCTTGCTACCTCTTGAGCAATGCATTGGTTTTCCCCGAAGAGGAAGGGATGATGCAGTAAAGTAGCGTAAGTATTTCCCTCAGTTTTTGAGAACCAAGGTATCAATCCAGTAGGAGGCTACGCGCGAGTCCCTCGCACCTGCACAAAACAAATAAATCCTCGCAACCAACGTGATAAGGGGTTGTCAATCCCTACACGGCCACTTATGAGAGTGAGATCTGATAGATATGATAAGATAATATTTTTGGTATTTTTATCATAAAGATGCAAAGTAAAGTAAAAGCAAAGTAAAAAAAGCAAAGGAAATTACTAAGTATTGGAAGATTAATATGATGAAGATAGACCCGGGGGCCATAGGTTTCACTAGTGGCTTCTCTCAAGAGCATAGATATTTTACGGTGGGTGAACGAATTACTGTTGAGCAATTGACAGAACTGAGCATAGTTATGAGAATATCTAGGTATGATCATGTATATAGGAATCACGTCCGAGACAAGTAGACCAACTCCTGCCTGCATCAACTACTATTACTCCACTCATCGACCGCTATCCAACATGCATCTAGAGTATTAAGTTCTTGAAAACAGAGTAACGCCTTAAGCAAGATGACATGATGTAGAGGGATAAACTCATGCAATATGATGAAAACCCCATCTTGTTATCCTCGATGGCAACAATACAATACGTGCCTTGCTGCCCGTACTGTCACTGGTAAAGGACACCGCAAGATTGAAACCAAAGCTAAGCACTTCTCCCATTGCAAGAAAGATCAATCTAGTAGGCCAAACCAAACTGATAATTCGAAGAGACTTGCAAAGATAACCAATCATACATAAAAGAATTCAGAGAAGATTCAAATATTGTTTATAGATAGACTTGATCATAAACCCACAATTCATCGGTCTCAACAAACACACCGCAAAAAGAAGATTACATCAAATAGATCTCCACAAGAGAGGGGGATAACATTGTATTGAGATCCAGAAAGAGAGAAGAAGCCATCTAGCTAATTACTATGGACCCGTAGGTCTAAGGCAAACTACTCACACTTCATCTGAGAGGCTATGGTGTTGATGTAGAATAACTCCGTGATCGATGCCCCCTCCGGCGAAGCTCCGGAACAAGCCCCAAGATGGCATCTCATGGATACAGAAAGTTACAGCGGTGGAATTAGGGTTTTGGCTCCGTATCTGATCGTTTGGGGGTACGTAGGTATATATAGGAGGAAGGAGTACGTTAGTGGAGCAACAGGGGGCCCACAAGGGTGGAGGGAGCGCCTAGGGGGGTAGGCGCGCCCCCCTACCTCGTGGCCTCCTCCTTTGTTTCTTGACGTAGGGTCCAAGTCTCCTGGATCATGTTCGGTGATAAAATCACATTCCCAAAGGTTTCATTCCGTTTGGACTCCGTTTGATATTCCTTTTCTTCGAAACCCTAAAATAGGCAAAAAAACATGAATTCTGGGCTGGGCCTCCGGTTAATAGGTTAGTCCCAAAAATAATATAAAAGTGGATAATAAAGCCCAATAATGTCCAAAACAGTAGATAATATAGCATGGAGAAATCAAAAATTATAGATACGTTGGAGACGTATCATTGATGTAGAAGCCCTCCGTAATCGAATCCCCCTTCGGCAGGATGCCGGAAAAGGCCCCTAGATAGGATCTCATGGGTATAGAAGGTTGCGGCGGTGGAAAAGTGGTTTCGTGGCTCCCCTAGAAGTTTTTGGGGTATAAGAGTATATATAGGAGGAAGGTCTAGGTTAGGAGGTCACCGAGGGCCCCACAAGGTTGGGGGTGCGCCCCACCCCCTGGGCGCGCCCTCCACCCTTGTGGTTGCCTCATGGATCTTCTGACTTGCACTCCAAGTCTCCTGGGTGTCTTCTGGTCCAAGAAATATCATCGTGAAAGTTTTATTCCGTTTGAACTCGGTTTGGAATTCCGTTTCTACGGAACTCTAAAACAAGGAAAAAACAGGAACTGGCACTGGGCTCTAGGTTAATAGGTTAGTCCCAAAAATCATATAAATAGCATATTAATGCATATAAAACATCCAAAACAAATAATATAATAGCATGAAATAATCAAAAATTATAGATACGTTGGAGACGTATAACTCATGTTTTTTAGTCTGCTCTGCGGCAGTATCGGTACCACCTTAGAAAAGCTCACTTTGAAGGCAAGTCTAACAATGAAATCGCCAAAATATCTCCAGCGGAATATATTACAGATGAAGACTGGACAACCGTTGTTAAACACTGGTCTGATCCAAAGTATCAGGTAGGGTATATGTATTTGATCACATCACATATTGAACTTGTATTTATGTATGTGCCTTACAAGTGTATATTCTTCTAGGCTAACTGTTTGAAGAACAAGACCAACCATTCTAAAGTGAAATTCCAACAAACAATAGGATCTCATAGCATATTGCACATTGCGAGGCTCTTGTAAATAGCTGCTAGTTCCTTCTTTTTTCTGTGCCATATTATCGTATCTATATTGACTTGTTTCAAATACATAGGAAACCCATGCGGACCAAAAAGAACCTGAACTGAATGCAATGGAAATCTTCAAGGATTGCCACACCAGCAAGATGAAGGGCATGCGCACACCAGTTCAAGCCGCTGTTGTAAGTCCTTACTCCTCCTGCCTTTGAACTGCTTGTTACTGTGACGTGTTCATTTAGCTGCTTGGTTTGCAGCCAATGTCAGTTACTCTGTTCACTTTTTTTACACAGTTTTCTTAATGTATCATTCCACCTTACATGGTTCAAAAGAGATGAAGGATATTCTTTTGGTCTTGATCTGTAATCTAGTTCTCATGTTCACGTGCCTACACAATGATACAATAGCCTATTTGTTTTATATCTGTTTGCCCATGATATGAATGATGTCATACTATGTTCATCCTACTTTAAACCATGTCTCTTTATCCTTACATGTCAACGAATGTGAGGTAATAGACAATACAGTAGGCATGCTACATGGACATATGTTCTGAAAGTGATTTTATTATGTCATTGGCACTATAATACATGCTAATGTATTACAGTAGTTCACCAAAATAAGTTATGTATAAATGTGAAACCTACTTTGTTTGTTTTTATCTCATTAGTAACTTATCTGGTACACTAATCTACAAGTTCAAACTTTCAGCAAGCTATGGAACAAATGATTCAACAGCCAGAAACCACCTGAAGGTGACAAGGCTACAACGGGCACAATGTCACCTCTTGCTGCAGTGCGTCAGTATCTCTCCACTAATAGTGCAAAAGCACCTTCCTGCGTAATTCTGGGTTGGTTGTGAAGGTAACCTCGTCCAAATCGCCTACTGAACAAAATCTTCCGGCTAGACAGATTGATATATCTTTGCTCCAGACACAAGTCCAATCCCTAATGGACTTCATTTCAGAAACAAGAATAGTGGTTGACAAATGTCGTCAAGATATGAATGGTTTTGAAAGCAACTATTATACATTGCTTCGTTGTTCAAAAGCAATGGCGGAAAAAAGGGGAAGATCATATTATTCCATCAGATTCTATAGACTGAAACATTAGCACTCATGTCAAATGATATGTGCTTCTATACATCTGATGGTGCTTTTATCTGCAAGGATTATAAAATTTATGCCAACAGGCCTTTTGTTGTATGGTTGGAATTTATTTTGCTGTGATACAACATTTATGGTGCTGCCAAAGGCTGCGGAAATTATGACGCTATTTTTGTATAGTGTAGGTTTATCTTAGTATTGTATTCGGCCGAAAGCTTCGTAGGAGCCCAATGTGCCAACATTCGTCGGGCCCAATCCAATTGGGCTAAAAATATGGGTTGTAATTTTCATGTAGCCCACTAAAAATATCTGGGCCTAAATCAGCATAAGCACTCATATTTTTTTGGTATGCCTGTGCCCACAGTGGGCCTTTAACAGGCCTAAACATAATTTGGCCCCTCAGTAACAATAGGCTATTAACATGTGTAAATTTGTTGAGCCCATAAAAACATGGGCCTTTAATAGGCTGAAAGTGAGATTGGGCCCTGATTGTGCCAAATAACCCACTGGTCATTAGTAGGCCGAAATGTATCCTCGCTCGTGGTGGCCCATTTACAATGCGGATCGTTCACGGACTGAAATTTAGATGGGCCGTAAAAGCGCCGACCTACTACACGGGCCTTTAACAGGCCGGAAGTTCGATCGGGCCTGATAAGTGTCAGTTTTATATGGGTCGTTAATAGGCCTGATGTGACGTTGGGCCACATATGGCCCATGGATTTCATCTGACGTTAACAGGCAGAAAAGCACAACAGGCTGAAAATGGCACAAATCTATAGTGGGCCTCTAACAAGCCAAATGTCAGACATGGCCGAATATGACCCAAATCCTTCACTATCATTTATGGGCCAAAAGTTTCAATGGCCTATGAATGGGCCCAAATGAAGGAGGACCTTTAACAGACCGGAAACACACCGGGCCGTAATTCGGCCCATATACTTAGTGGACTGTTAACGGGCCAGATGTGACCATGGGCCGCGATGATGACAAGTTCAGGACGGGCCGTTGACGGGCCGATTTGACACTAGTCGTACGGGCCTTAATTGCGAATGGGTCGTCTGCAAGTAGGCTGTTAATGGGTCTGTCGGTGTACTAGAGTAGGGGTACCCTAGTATCCCGAACTTGTGCATGGGCAGTCGCAGCATCCCGCGGCAAGGCTTGCTGGGTGACCGCCAAGGTCCTCCATGGTTCCTTTGGAGCCATTCAAGGACAAAGTATCCAAGCCAAGGAGACAAGACCCCGGCAAGAGGAGCTTGCCGGGAAGGCTAACCAAGGCATCTCAAGACCCCGGCAAGAGGAGCTTGCCGGGAAGGCCAACCAAGGCATCTCAAGGAACTTGCCGCGACGCGCCACGCGCCCCGGCAAGGCCCGGTGAGCGACAAGCTCCCGGACGCGACAAGACAACGACCGCGGCAAGGCGCTTGCCATGGCAAGCCACCACTTTGTGCCCGCGCTCCAGCACATCCACCAACGTGTCGCTCTGGGACCCTTCTAGGCGTACATGGCGGGAGGCTGTGCAGCCGGCGGTGCGCGGTGGCAAGCGGCGCTGACAAGATTGCCATCATGGCGAGCGGTAGCGTCCCTGACGGTCCCTTTTGCACTATTTAGGCGACGCAGACGGGCATTTAATGCCCTTGTCCCCTGCCGTCAGGGTTAGGTATGATACACTGTAGCAGGTAGTTGTACCAACCGCAACACCTTTCCATTTTTACCCTTGTCTACGTGGCCACCTGTCGGTGACCCCTTGAGCATATAAAAGGAGGCCCATGCGCAACGTGGAGGGGAGGAGAAAAAGGGGGAAAGGAAGAGAACACTCACGCTCGGTCTCGTTAGCTGCTGGGGTGTACTGTAGCACTCCGTGCTCCCGAGCAAGAACTCAATACAAACCACAAAGCAGGAGTAGGGTTTTACGCATCCGTGCGGCCCGAACCTGGGTAAACTGCTCGTGTGCTTCGCCTCGATCCGCTCTTCGTGCGACCCTCGCCCCCGCCGAAACGAAAGGGACTCGATCCGCCGGTCCCATAGGTGCTCGTGGATTAGCCCCCCGACATCTTTGGCGCGCCAGGTAGGGGCTCGAGGTTGTGTGAACCAGATCCGGCGTTCACACGAGCTAGATCTTCATCATCTTCATCGACATGCCGTCGAAGAAGAAGGCTTCGAAGGCGGCTGCTCCGTCCGCGCCGAACCCACCACCGCCGGAGCAAACGGCTGATGGGGCAGACGCCGGCGGAAGAACGGGCATCGACGAGAGAGCTCACGGTGCTGCCAGGTCCAAGGACAAGGCTGCGCTGCCCATCGGCGGCGTAGCCGGCTCCCACAATGACCGGGCGCACTCCAAGACCTCGGCGTCCGTACATGCACCGCGCCCATCTCAGGAGGCGCGGGGCCGGCAGCGTCATGATACTCACGGTACCATGCGTTTGCTGGACCAAGATCGAGCTGGTGGATCTCGGAGTGCTCAAGACCAACATGCACGCCAACATGCTGGCACGAGCGGGGCACGGTCGCCTGGACGGGATACTGCTCCTTCTAACATAGTTAGAAGTCCGAGCATATCCCGCTCCTCGCACCGTTCGCCACCACCACCCGCCACTACAGCAGAAGCTTTGGCGCGAGCTCAACTGCTCCTGGACTACCCTCCAACGGCAGACAAGATCGACAACTGGAGGGCCACCATTCAGAGTCTCATCGGCTTCACCAACGGCGACACTCAACGGCAGCCAAGCACGTCGCAGCCGCGGCAAGTCAGCCAGGCACGAGCCGGTGGCGACAAGACCGGTGGGGGTGCAACCACTATGCACTCTCCGCCCCGAAGGCCAAGATCGCCGACTCGCCGGATCCACCTCGACAGCGACTCCACCGCGTCATCAGATCCACGAGCTCGTCGCGATCAGCGCCAAGTTCTTCACGAACGACAGCAAGAAGACGCTCGTACTCGCATCGAGCGCCGAAGAGAAGCGCGACGTCAATCGGACCAGCGCGCTGGGCCCTCTGTCGACATGCATGCGCCAGGGGAACCAGGCGACTTGCCGTACGCGGTAGGTTGCCCTGCGTTTACTCGTGAGCTGCGGCAAGTCCGGTGGCCCAGCACGAAGAATTTCAAGCCAGACGTACCAGAGAAGTACGACGGCAAGTCGCATCCGTCGGAGTTCCTCAGCATCTACACCATCGCGGTGCAGGCTGCTGGGGGGCGGGACGAGAAGATCCTTGCCAACTACTTCCCGCTGGTGCTCAAGCCCAACGTCAGGTCCTGGCTCATGCACTTGCCGGACAACTCCATATCCTCCTGGGCAGACCTATGCCATCAGTTTGTTGGCGCCTTTACAGGCGGCCACAAACCTCATGGCCAAGAGAGTGACCTTCATCTGCTCGCCCAGAAGGAAGGAGAGCCCCTGCGCAAGTACATTCAGAGATTCAGCCGTGTATAGCACAACATCCCAGATGTCCACCCTGCCGCGGTCATCAGCGCGTTCCATCAGAACATGCGTCATGCGTAACCGCAGGATGCGGGAGGAGATGGCGATGTGCAAGATCAGAGATGTCAGTGAGCTGTATGCCCTGGCCGACAAGTGTGCACGTGCTGAGGAAGGGAGGAAACTCCCCGGAGAGAATACAGGAGCAGGAGGATCTGACAGCGAGGATGCTTCCCCGGCAAGGAAAAACCGGCGGCGAAACAACAGGAAGAAGAAAGGCAAAGATGTGCTAGTCATTGAGCAGTCCGGCAACGAAGGTGGCGCCAAGAAAGCCAAAGCTGGTAGCTCCGGCAAGGAGATTGCCGCATGCACCAACTGCCAGACTGTGGCGGTCGCCGACAAGCAGGACGGCACTGACAAGCAGTACTGCAAGATCCACCGCACCAAGGGCCATGACCTCCAGAGCTGCAAGAAGGTCGAGCAGCTTGTCCAGCAGCAAAAGGCTGAATACGAGTGACGCGACAAGGAGAGGGCCCAAGGAGGCACTGGAGAATCCGGCAAGAAGTGCGCCGGCCGGGGAGGACGCCGCGGCAAGGCCAAGCAGCGGCAAGGAGACAGACCTCCCCACGGCCGCGACAAGGATGAAGATGACGACGACGACGAAGACATGGATGGTGTCGAGACCAGTGAGCAGGAGTTCCAGAAAGCCACAGAGGTCTTGTGCATTGACGGCGGTGCTTCTCTACATACTTCGCACCGCCAACTCAAGCAGTAGGTTTGGGAAGTCAATGCGGCGGAACCACCTGTCGAGTCACGCAAGCTTCTGAAATGGTCCAGCACGCCTATCATCTTTGATATTGAGGACCACCCTGATCGCACAACTGCGGTCGGGTGCTTGCCGATGTTGGTTTCACCAACTATCCGCAACCTCAAGGTCACTAAGATGCTAGTTGATGGCGGGGCCGGCTTGAACCTGATCTCCTCCGCTGTACTCCAGAAACTCCAGATCCTTGACAGCAAACTTGAAGAGACTGGCACATTCCAAGGAATCAACCCGGGAAGGAGCAAACCGAAGGGGAAGGTCACGTTGCCAGTAACATTTGGCAACGAGGTGAACTTCAAGACTGAGAGGGTCACTTTTGACATTGCCAATTTTCCATTGCCTTACAATGGGATACTCGGCCGTCCAGCACTCGCCAAGTTCATGGCAGCCTCTCACTACGCATACAACATGCTGAAGATGCCAGGCCCGATAAGCGTCATCTCTGTCCCTGGCGACAAGAAGGATGCTCTTATCTGTGCCGACAAGATCTACCGGGAAGCGGCAGCCGCAATAGATCGCAAGTCACCTGCCGTTGAAGCTCCCGGGGGGAAGAAGAAGACCAAGTCCGGCAAGAGTTCTGATGCCCACTCCGGCAAGCACACCTCTTCGGAGTGCTGCGCTTCCGTCGAGGACGCACCATCGAGCTCCACCGGCAAGTGTAAGAAGACAATGGCAGCTCCGCCAGAGACCAAGAAGGTGTCCGCCAAGGAGGACGGCACTGGTGGTACCCTCACCATCAGTGCCACTCTCGACCCTAAATAGGAAAGCGCGCTCATTGCTTTCCTGCGGGCGAACGTCGACGTGTTTGCGTGGCAACCGTCTGACATCCCTGGTGTACCCAGGAAAGTAACTGAGCACCATCTTGCCGTTTGTCCTCATCCGCGGCCCGTCAAGCAGAAGGTCAGGAAGCAAGCAGTGGAGCGCCAAGAATTCATCGTAGAGGAGATCAAGAAGTTGGAAGCTTTGTCAATGGAGTGCTTCATCCTACGTGGTTGGCCAATCGTGTAGTCGTGCGCAAGGCGAACGGGAAATGGAGACTTTGTATCGACTTTACCGATGTTAACAAAGCTTGTCCCAAAGACCCATTTCCTTTGCCGCGCATTGACCAGATTGTTGACTCCACGGCCGGATGTGAATTGCTTTCATTTCTTGACGCATACTCAGGATACCATCAGATCTTCATGGCAGAAGAGGATGAGGAGAAGACCGCATTCATCACTCCATGTGGCACGTACTATTTCATACGGATGCCTTTCGGTTTAAAAAATGCTGGTTCAACATTTGCAAGGGTAGTCCATGTCGCTCTTGAGCCACAAATACACAGAAATGTGGAAGCCTACATGGATGACATAGTGGTCAAGAGCAAGGACAAGGCAACTCTGATTCAAGATTTAGACGAGACCTTTGCAAATCTGCGCAAGATCATCCTCAAGCTCAACCCCGAGAAGTGTGTGTTTGGAGTCCCCTCTGGCAAGCTTCTCGGGTTCTTCGTGTCTCAGCGGGGAATCGAAGCCAATCCCGACAAGATCAAGGCCATTGAGCAGATTGAAGCACCAAAGCGCGTCAAGGATGTACAAAGACTTGCCGGTTGCGTGGCTGTTCTCAGCAAGTTTATCTCTAGGTCTGCTGAGCGCACCCTGCCGTTTTTCAAAATATTGAAAAAGGCAGGTCCAATGAAATGGACTCCGGAAGCGGAGGCTGCGCTGCAAGACTTGAAGAGATACCTGTCCTCCACTCCAACACTTGTCGCACCTAAGCCACAAGAGAAGTTGCTGCTGTATGTAGCGGCAACCAATCAAGTGGTTAGTGTTGTGTTAGTAGCAGAGAGGGAGGCAGATGACGAGCCAGCAACCACGGCAGGCGCATCCAGCGACAAGCAGGGGGCTTCCCCGACAAGCTCTGGTCCCGACAAGGATGGATCTGCGCAGACGCGCGAGGATATACAGAAGAGAATGGTACAACGCCCAGTTTACTTTGTCAGTTCCCTTCTGCAGGGGGCTAGGTCAAGGTACTCTGGCGTCCAGAAATTGCTTTTCAGCCTTCTCATGGCCTCGATAAAGCTGCGCCATTACTTCCAAGCACATGAGATCACAGTTGTCACTCGTTTTCCGCTGAAGAGGATACTACAGAATCCAGAAGCGACAAGCAGGATTGTTGAGTGGGCACTGGAACTGTCAAGCTTTGGCCTCAATTTTGAGAGTACTTCAACTATCCAAAGCAGAGCATTGGCAGAATTCATAGCAGAATGGACGCCAACACCAGATGAAGAAATTCCAGAAACAAGCATCCCCGTCGAGGAAGCAAGCAAAGAGTGGTTGATGTACTTTGATGGTGCCTTTTCACTGCAAGGCGCCGGCGCTGGCGTGCTGCTTGTCGCACCCACCGGAGAGCACCTCAAGTATGTAGTCCAGATGCACTTTCCCAAGGAGCAAGCAACAAACAATACTGCAGAGTATGAAGGCTTGCTTGCCGGTCTCAGGATCGCGGCAGACCTTGGGATCAAGAAGCTCATCGTCAGGGGTGACTCGCAGCTTGTCATCCGCCAAGTGAACAAGAGCTATCAGAGTCCGTTGATGGAAGCCTACGTCGATGAAGTGAGGAAGCTAGAAGAGCACTTTGACGGCCTACAGATGGAGCATGTTCCAAGAGCTCAGAACGCCATTGCCGATGGCCTTTCAAAGTGCGCCGCACTTAAGTTACCTGTGGAACCAAGGATCTTTGTGCTCAAGCTGACTCAACCGTATGTAACGCCATCAACTGGACAGAGCAAGAAGAGGAAGTTGATTTCTGGTGACTATTTTCCGGCAGAGCTTCCCGAAGCCGCCGCCAAGAAGGTCCCCAAGATCAATGCCAAGAGCGCTGAGGAGCAGTCTGCTCCGGCAAGCCCTAGGGTTTGTTCCGTTGAAGCAGAAGCTCCCGACAAGTTTTGCTCCGGCAAGCTTGCTGGGGAACGTCAATCTCCGGCAGAGCCGCAGGTTCTCGCCGTAGAAGCGGACGTTCCCGCAGCAACAGATTTGCCTTGCGCTGAGGAGCAGTCTGCTCCGGCAAGCCCTAGGGTTTGTTCCGTTGAAGCAGAAGCTCCCGACAAGTTTTGCTCCGGCAAGCTTGCCGGGGAACGTCAAGCTCCGGCAGAGCCGCAGGTTCTCGCCGTTGAAGCGGACGTTCCTGCAGCAATAGATTTGCCTTGCACTGAGGAGCAATCTGCTCCGGCAAGCCCTAGGGTTTGTTCCGTTGAAGCAGAAGCTCCCGACAAGTTTTGCTCCGGCAAGCTTGCCGGGGAACGTCAAGCTCCGGCAGAGCCGCAGGTTCTCGACGTAGAAGCGGATGTTCCCGCAGCAGCAGATTTGCCTTTAGTCCTTGTTGTCGAGCCACAAGCTCCAGCATGGACACAGCAGATTGTCCGTTTCCTTCAGACAGGAGAACTTCCCGAAGAGCAAGAAGAAGCGGAAAGAGTAGCCCGGCAGTCAAGTATGTACCAGTTTGTCGACAACACACTGTACAGAAGAAGACTCAACAGTGTGAAATTGAAGTGTATTCACCAGGAAGACGGACAAAAGCTGTTGGCAGAGATACATGGAGGCATATGTGGTCACCACATTGGCGCAAGAGCACTTGCCGGCAAAGCATTCTGGCAAGGTTTCTTTTGGCCAACAGCCCTCCAGGATGCAACCGCACAAGTAACCAAGTGTGAAGTGTGCCAGTTCCATTCCAAGCAGATACACCAACCAGCTCAAGCTCTCTAGACGATCCCTTTATCCTGGCCATTTTCGGTTTGGGGGCTCGACATCCTCGGCCCCTTTCCCCGAGCAGTCGGGGGCTTTGAGTACTTGTACGTTGCAATCGACAAGTTCACAAAGTGGCCAGAAGTGGAAGCGGTGAGGAAGGTGAAAGCACAGTCAGCAGTCAAGTTCTTCAGGTCGATTGTTTGCCGCTTCGGGATCCCTAACAGGATAATCACCAACAACGGTACGCAATTCACGAGCCGCACCTTCATGCAGTACGTCCAAGATCTTGGCGCCAAGGTCTGTTTCGCTTCTGTTGCTCACTCGAGAAGCAACGGTCAAGCGGAGAGGGCAAATGCTGAAGTGCTGCATGGGCTCAAGACCAGCACTTTCGACAGGCTGCACAAGTGCGGAGGAAACTGGATTGAGGAGCTGCCGGTGGTTCTTTGGTCGATCAGGACGACGCCAAATCGAGCCACTGGCCAGACACCTTTAGCTCTAGTCTATGGAGCAGAGGCAGTTCTCCCCACAGAACTCGTATACGGGTCACCTTGAGTGCTCGCTTATGATGAGCTTGAGCAAGAGCACCTGCGACAAGATGACGCGCTACTCCTTGAGGAAGACCGTCTTCAGGCTGTTGTACGAGCTGCTCGCTACCAGCAAGCTTTGCGCCGCTACCATAGCCGCAAAGTTAACGCCAGAAGTCTCGAGGAAGGCGACCTTGTTCTTCGGCGTGTTCAGTCCGCCAAGAATTCCAACAAGTTGACACCAAAGTGGGAAGGCCCTTACCGGGTGAAACGAGTCACTAGGCCTGGCGCTGTCCGCCTTGAGACTGAAGATAGCATTCCGGTGAGCAATTCCTGGAACATTGAGCATCTTCGTAAGTTTTACCCGTAAGGCGCGGTTGCCGGAACCTGTTCCGGCAACCACCTTTTGTACAAGTCTTGCCGCTGTTGCATGTAATCCTTTGTACAAAGCCGGGCGCAGACCCCGTGCATAAGTAAAGCTCATATGCTCCGCACATCTTGTCAATTTCATGCTTTCTATTTTTTGCATATGTGATCTGACACTTTGTGCAGCACCTACTCCCCGGTAAGCAATAACGAGCCGTAAGGCTCCATATCTTTATTTTCTCCTCTTTCTTTTTTCTCAAGGAAAGGAAGGTTCCCTCGCCCACAAGTTTGCCGGGGGGAAAGGAGAAGATAATGGTATGGACCAGGCGTCGTTCAAGAAAGTTTCGCCTTACCGGGAAGCAAACAACAGAAAAGCTAAGTTTCCAAAGTTTGAGCAATCAGATTTTTAAATTTTTAAGTTATCTCCCTTGAACGACCGCACTTTGTATGGAAAACCTGTGCGCGGAGGAACCAACTCGTAGCTAGTTGTGCCCTTACTTTGTTTCGAGTCCGCTCAACAACTTAAGTGAGCTGCGACTAGTTGCGACAAGGTTTCTTGTCGGTAGCGACACTGCCAGCAGGCTGCTGACGTCCCGCACTCAGCACTCGCGGCTAAGGTGCCTACACCGGCAAGTTCCCTAAAAGCGTAGGGCAAAAACATACAAAGGGAGGAATCAAGTAAAGGGAATAACACTGCAATCATTACTCGGAATAGAGTTATGTTACAAGGTAGCTTGTCGCAGCTCTAACAGATTGTTCTCATAACATGACCAGCAGCGACAAGAAAAGAAGAAAACGGGCGGCCTAGTCTACGCGATCGCCCTCAATCCTATTGATCCCGCTCACCTTGTCCACAATGGGTGCGACAAGGGTCTTGAGCACAATGGGTGCAGTAGAAGAACAAGGCGAAGAAAGGATATCCATTTGGAGCCATTTTCCAAGCGGCGGCTAGAAGTACCTTCGTGCGCGGATGCGCTCGCGTCTCCGTCGACCAGAAGAGGTAGTAATTCTCCCTCAGCTCCCTCACGGCGAGCTTGGGGGGGAAGATTACCCGCTCCTTTCGCAGCGCTGCAAGCCGCTGTGCCTCAGTTGACTTCACAACCTTCCCTTTGTCGGCTGTCGGAGCCATGGCGGAAGTGGTGGAGGAGGTCGACGGTGTTGGTGGTGCTGGTGGCGATGGGGGGCGGGGCGCTGCTCTCTTTCAGCTTTGGGAAGACGAGGGAGCGGCGGAGGTTTCCGAGATTGGAGTAGCAACCGGCGAATGGGCGAACTACCCCTGTTTCCCATGCTTATAAAGAGGGAGGGGGCGGACGTTCCGCCTTTCCGAATAAAGAAATCACCCACGATCTCTCCCACGACGCCGCATTCAACGCGTGTCGTTCAGGGAGGGCGCGGTGGATACGGGGAGAGATACGGCGTAACCCAGGCCGCGCGTGCCCGTGCCCTATTTTGGGCCTAGCCCAATAGCGCTCGGCACCGTGTATGGCCCAGGCCCGGGGGCTCCTGTCGGTGTACTAGAGTAGGGGTA
Organism: Triticum aestivum; assembly: GCF_018294505.1. NCBI lineage: Eukaryota > Viridiplantae > Streptophyta > Magnoliopsida > Poales > Poaceae > Triticum > Triticum aestivum. The sequence continues at coordinate 187,745,452 of NC_057803.1, read as the reverse complement.
CCCTAGTATCCCGAACTTGTGCATGGGCAGTCGCAGCATCCCGCGGCAAGGCTTGCCGGGTGACCGCCAAGGTCCTCCATGGTTCCTTTGGAGCCATTCAAGGACAAAGTATCCAAGCCAAGGAGACAAGACCCCGGCAAGAGGAGCTTGCCAGGAAGGCTAACCAAGGCATCTCAAGACCCCGGCAAGAGGAGCTTGCCGGGAAGGCCAACCAAGGCATCTCAAGGAACTTGCCGCGACGCGCCACGCGCCCCGGCAAGGCACGGTGAGCGACAAGCTCCCGGACGCGACAAGACAACGACCGCGGCAAGGCGCTTGCCGCGGCAAGCCACCACTCTGTGCCCGCGCTCCAGCACATCCACCAACGTGTCGCTCTGGGACCCTTCCAGGCGTACGTGGCGGGAGGCTGTGCAGCCGGCGGTGCACGGTGGCAAGCGGCGCTGACAAGATTGCCATCGTGGCGAGTGGTGGCGTCCCTGACAGTCCCTTTTGCACTATTTAGGCGACGCAGACGGGCATTTAATGCCCTTGTCCCCTGCCGTCAGGGTTAGGTATGATACACTATAGCAGGTAGCTGTACCAACCGCAACACCTTTCCATTTTTACCCTTGTCTACGTTGCCACCTGTCGGTGACCCCTTGAGCATATAAAAGGAGGCCCATGCGCAACGTGGAGGGGGGAGAAAAAGGGGGAAAGGAAGAGAACACTCTCGCTCGGTCTCGTTAGCTGCTGGGGTGTACTGTAGCACTCCGTGCTCCCGAGCAAGATCTCAATACAAACCACAAAGCAGGAGTAGGGGTTTACGCATCCGTGCGGCCCGAACCTGGGTAAACTGCTCGTGTGCTTCGCCTCGATCCGCTCTTCGTGCGACCCTCGCCCCCGCCGAACCGAAAGGGACTCGGTCCGCCGGTCCCATAGGTGCTCGTGGATTAGCCCCCCGACAGGGTCGGCCCGCTAATTTTGACTAGGCAGCCCTTTTAACCTAAATGGGCTGCTATTGGGCCTTGCCACGTGTCAACGTATCATAGGCGCCTTCGGTCCAATGAGTGGATGACATCTGTCCCAACGGTGAGCCGACACGTGGTTCCTCTGGCCATTCAGAATTTTACACATGGAAAATCCCCATTGGTCCGGGCTGTTAACGGGTTATCGGATCCAAACCGGAACCCAATAGCTTACCAGCGACCTATTACGGTGAATGCCACGTGTCGGTTACCCTTGATGAAAGCACTTCTATGACATGCGATTTGTCGTCATGGAACTGGACACTTCCGTGATGATAATTTTGGTAATGTCATGGAACACTTCTACGACAACATATGTATGACTATCCTCATCCTGTCATAATATTATCATGGATGTACATGCATGACAGAAAACGTGACCTACTTTGACAAACATGTATCATCACGGAAGTGTATTTTTTTGTAGTGATATGACAGTGATGATGTGTGTCATAATAAACGGAATGGTGGAAAGTTGCATGGCAATATATCTCGGAATGGCTATGGAAATACCATAATAGGTAGGTATGGTGTCTGTTTTGAGGAAGGGTGTGTGATAGGTTTATGGTACCGGCGGAAGTTGCGTGGGACTAGAGAGGCTAGCAATTGCGGAAAGGTGAGAGTGCGTATAATCCATGGACTCAACATTAGTCATAAAGAACTCACATACTTATTGCAAAAAGCTATGATTCATCAAAACAAAGTACTACACGCATGCTCCTAGGGGGATTGATTGGTAGGAAAAGACCATTGCTCGTCCCCGACCGCCACTTATAAGGAAGACAATCAAAAAACATCTCATGCTCCAACTTCGTTACATAACGGTTCACCAGACGTGCATGCTACGTGACTCACAAACCTTAACACAAGTATTTATCAAATTCACAACTACTCACTAGCATGACTCTAATATCACCATCTTCATATCTCAAAACAATCATAAGGAATCCAACTTCTCATAGTATTCAATGCACTTTATATGAAAGTTTTTATTATATCCCTCTTGGATGCCTATCATATTAGGACTAGATTTATAACCAAAACAAATTACCATGTTGTTTAGAGACTCTCAAAATAATATAAGTGAAGCAAGAGAGTTCATCAATTTCTATAAAATAAAGCCACCACCGTGCTCTAAAAAGCTATAAGTGAAGCACTAGAGAAAAATTGCCTAGCTCTAAAGATATAAGTGAAGCACATAGAATATTCTAATAAATCACGATTCAAGCGTTTCTCTCCCAAAAGGTGTGTACAGCAAGGATGATTGTGGCAAAATAAAAATCAAAGACTCAAATCGTACAAGAGGCTCCAAGCAAAACACATATCATGTGGTGAATAAAAATATAGCCTCAAGTAAAGTTACCGATAGACGAAGACGAAAGAGGGGATGCCTTCCGGGGCATCCCCAAGCTTAGGCTCTTGGTTGTCCTTCAATATTACCTTGGGGTGGCTTGGGCATCCCCAAGCTTAGGCTCTTGCCACTCCTTATTCCATATTCCACCAAATCCTTACCCAAAACTTGAAAACTTCACAACACAAAACTCAACAGAAAAATCTCATAAGCTCCGTTAGTATAAGAAAATAAATCACCACTTTTGGTACTATTGTGAACTAATTCTTTATTTATATTGGTGTAATATCTACTATATTCTAACTTTTACATGGTTCATACCCCCGATACTAGCCATAGATTCATCAAAATAAGTAAACAGCACATAGAAAACAGAATCTGTCAAAAACAGAACAATCTGTAGTAATATGGAGATTTCGAATACTTCTGTAACTCCAAAAAATATAAAAATTAAGGGAAACCTAAGCAATTTGTTTACACATCTTCTTCAAAAATAAATACTATTTTATCATGCTTCTGTTAAAAACGAAAATTAATCTCCTGGGCGCAAAAGTTTCTGTTTTAGCAAGATCAAATCAACTTGGCACAAACAATAATTAAAACATACAAACCACATCTAACCAGAGGCTAGATAAATTATTTAATGCAAAACAGAACCTAAAAGCAAAAAAAATTGGGTTGCCTCCCAACAAGCACTATTGTTTAACACCCTTAGCTAGGCCTGGCGTGCCACGCGCGCCCAGGTGGGTTGTGCCCACGTGGGGTACCTTTCGGACTCCGTTTTTCTATAGCTTGCTTGTTTCCCAAGATAAAAAAATCTTTATATACCCCCCGAACCTGTTGACCACCGTATCACGGAGAAATCCTCTGTTTTATTTTCTTCCTATTTTTGGTTAGATCTGTTGAGTCAGGCATCATGTCTTCTTCCTCCAACAACGTGGAAGAGGATGCTTGGTTGATGAAGATGGAGTTGAAGAGAGAAGATCCCGCAGAAATCATCAAGGGAGACGAGAGTAAGGAGGTTGCCATAGACCAGCCTCCGGTCTTCAAGAAAGCACTGCTGGCCGAGGAGGAAGAGGAAGATATCCTAAAACCTTACTATGCTCGTCTTACTCCTACTGAGATTGAAGCCTTTCGCATCATTGAAATAGTTCATGTGCAAAACAAGTATCTCACCCATGAAAATATTCTGCATCAAGAGCACATCATCCACATCCGGAGTGTCATACGTCGACTAGAGAATCTCTTGATCCTCAAGGACAGGACTTCTTCATCACCACCACCTTCTTCTTCATCACCAAAAGAGAATTGAGTATCAGGTATGGGCACTTCCCTTGGCTTCCACCAAGCTTGGGGGAGGTGCCCCGGTATTGTATCATCCCCACTATCTTTTGCCTTTACTTATTTTAGTTTGATCTTTTGCCTTAGATGAATAAAAGTTTAGTTTGATCCTTTCTTTTCGAGAGTTTTCTTAGTGATCTATCCTTGTAATCATGTGCGAGATATATAATAAAGTTTAGTTTGAGTTTTTGCTTTATTTATTTTCATGTTGCAATAAAAAGAAGGGAAATAAATGAAAGAAAGGAAATAAATGAAAAAGATCATATGCTAATCTGATGGTAGGTGATGACACCACATAAGGAAAACTATAAGTAGAAAATGTTATTAGAGATTGACAAACATAGCATTAGTCAATGATGCAACTCATGAAAGAATTAATAATGGAATAGAAGATTCACTTATAAATATACTATCCTATAAATCTTTTGTAATTGTGAGCCCTCATCAAAATATTATATGCCAAAATTTGTTGATGTTGGACAAGGAAGACTACCTAATGATTCATGTTTGTTTATATTCACATAGAAGTCATATTGTCATAGATCGTTTAACATGTGGTGCTTTCCCCTACCTTTGCTAGCCAAAAATTCTGAACTAAGTAGAGATACTACTTGTGCATCCAAAAACCCTTAAACCCAAATCTTATTTTCAAGAGTCCACCATACCTACCTATGGATTGAGCAAGATCCCTCAAGTAAGTTTTCATTGGTGCAAAAAGGCAATAAAAATTGCTTCTAAAAGTGTGAGATCATTTAGTGTAAGAGAAAATTGAGCATTGCATGAACTTGTGACGGTGAAGAATAAAAGCGACAGACTTCATAATAAAGGTCGCTATCACAAGGGGCAATGCAGCGCGACGTTCTTTTGCATTAAGGGGTTGAGCATACAAACAAATATGCGCATGGCAACCTCTGTTTCCCTGTGCGAAGGGCCTATCTTTTACTTTTATGTATTTAGTTTTATGCAAAGAGTCAAAGTTTTCTCTCTATTCCTTTTTATTTTCTCCTTTGGCAAGCATCATGTGGTGAGGAAAGATCTAGGCACATATGTCTAGTTGAATATAGATAGCATGAGTTATTATTGTTGACATCACCCTTGAAGTGAATGCGTTGGGAGGCAAAACTACAAGCCACTATCTTTCTATGTGTCTGTTTGAAAAGTTTTGCTCATGTGTACGCCGTGAGTGTTAGCAATCATGGAAGACTATATGATGGTTGAGTATGTGGACTTGCTTAAAGGCTCCGACACGTGGCCCTTCCTTAAAACATGATGAATTGTAGTTGCAAAGTTGACTGAGAACATAGTTTGTTAGTTTCTAATAGAGTTTTTGCTTTATACTTCAATAGTGTGATGAATTATCACTTATTCATGAGAAGTATATGATAAGAGTTCTATGATAAAAGTCTTATGTTTAAGTTTGTTGTTGTTATAATAATGAACATGATGCTTCTATGTCTGTATCTTTTTTTTATCGACACCTCTCTCTCTCTAAGCATGTGGACATGTTTTCGATTTTGGTTTTCGCTTGAGGATAAGCAAGGTCTAAGCTTGGGGGAGTTGATACGTCCATTGAGGGAGTCCTGGATTATGGGGTAGTCGGGTGTCCGGGCTATGTGACATGGGCCGGACTGATGGGACGTGAAGATACAAGGTAGAAGGCCTTCCCCCGTGTCCGGATAGGACTCTCCTTTGCATGGATGGCACGATTGGCGTCCGGATGTGTGCTTTCCTTTCTCTGTAAACCGACCCTGTACAACCCTAGGCCCCTCCGGTGTTTATATAAACCAGAGGGTTTAGTCCATAGAGGCTATCATAATTCATATAAGCTAGACATCTAAGGTTTAGCCATTACGAGCTGGAGGTAGGTCAACTCTTGTAACCCCTATACTCAATAAGATTAATCAAGCAGGAAGTAGGGTATTACATCCATTAAGAGGGCCCGAACCTAGGTAAACATCATGTCCCATATGTCTCTTGTTACCTTCGATCCTCAGATGCATAGTTCGGGACCCCCTACCCGAGATCAGTCGGTTTTGACACCGACGTCGGTGCTTTCATTGAGATAGAAGGTTCGATGGCTCGTTCGATCATCAACAGCGATGCTGTTTCTAGGGAAACCTTCCTCCCCGGTCAACTTTTTGTGTTCGGCGGCTTCGCTCTGCATGCCAATTTGATTGGTCACCTCGAACAGATCGATAGCTACACCCCTGGTCATCAGATCAGATTCGGGAGCCTGAATTACGTCGCCCTCATCCAAGGAGACTTGATCTTTGAAGGGTTCACGGCCTCGACCATTGTTCCTCTGCTCCAAGAGGGAAACTCATCGGACTTGTCATTAGGCACCACCCAAGGACCAACTATCATCCCTGCCTTGGCCTTAGATCCAGGGCAGACTACTTCATCCAAAGATGGGTATCTAAAACCCACCGCACCCTCTCCTACTATGGAACTTTTCTCGGGAGACCCAGAGGCAGCTATGTCTTCGGCGAGCCTGGAGTCAAACAGGACTCTCCCTATTATCGGACAACCGAACCTGCCTCAGGGTGCAAACTCCGAACTCTCGAGGCCCGCATCTGGTGAGCGCAGCCTAGAATCTGCCGTGCTAGCCCGACAGGTCCACGGTCCCCTGTCCGGCCTTCGCTCTTAAACGAGGCCCTAGACTTAATGCGATCCCTCGCCATTACGGAAGCGTCACCTCCGAACTACACCCAACCTGGACTAAGGGCTGAGAGCGGGGAATTTTATGCCCCACGCACCACCCACTTAATAGCCATTGTCGAGGATTTGACCGACATGCTAGATTACGCCTCCGAAGACATCGATCGTACGGACAACCATGCCGGAGACAAACAAACCCAAGACCCGCCATTTACCGGGCACTGGACGGCTACCTCCACATATGATGTATATATGGTGGATACACCCAAAGACGACAATGAAGGCAGGAAATATCCGAGCAAGGACAAGCCCGCGGACGCACCACCAAAACATCGACGTCAGCGACGCCACTCAAAATCACGTCACGAAAAGGATAGTAATACCGGCACCGGAGACAATAACACCCCGGCCAATGCCGAGGATCCCGAAGACCCCGTCGAGCTCACGTCCAAACATGATGACTGGGAGGAGGGACAAGTCAACCCTGACCAGCCAGTCGGAAATGAGGATTCGGAAGATAGTAACTATCTACCGATCTCTATGGATGATGTCAACCTCGGCAACGAAGACTACATCGTGCCAGAGGAACCCCTCGAGAAAGAGCGCTTTAAGCGTCAGCTAATCGCAACTGCGTGAAGCCTAAAGAAGAAGAAGCAACAGCTCCAGGCAGAACATGATACCCTCAACGACAGATGGACCCAAGTCCTACCTGCCAAAGAATATGGCCTCAAGCGCCCAACAAAGAGTTATCTGAAGCATTGGCTACTACCACAATTTGATGACGAGGCCCTTGAGCCAATACTGTCAAGATATGACCGCGCTGATGAACCGGACCGACCACCACGTCGGCGAGATAAAGCGGCTGCTTATGATGAACACCAACCCCTACCACCTCGTTGTCGAGGCAAAGAGGTAGCAGCTCCGGGCTATACGTACGACTTACGACAGGACCTGGACAATAGAGCCGGTCAAGCCAGATCAATCTATGGATCAAGGGGGCATGCCCCAACGTGAGACGACAGCCATCAAGCCTGGCGCGACAGGCATAACCTCACCCGGGCTGAAAACCAAATACGGATGTCATCCGAACTCCGTCGAGATGTTGCCCGATACAGAGGCGCCGCACACCCATTATGCTTTACCGAGGAGGTAATGCAGCACCAGTTCCCAAAAGGGTTTAAACCCATAAATGTTGAAGCATACGATGGAACGACTGATCCCGAGGTACGGATTGAAGACTTTCTTCTCCATATTCACATGGCTCGCGGCGTCGATTTCCACGCCATCAAATACCTCCCCTTAAAGCTGAAAGGACCAGCACGACACTGGTTAAACAGCCTCCTAGAGAACCCCATTGGTAGCTGGGAAGATCTGGAGGATGCCTTTAGAGATAACTTTGAAGGTACCTATGTCCGGCCTCCGGACGCCGATGACCTTAGTCATATAGTCCAGCAACCCAGAGAGTCAGCCCGCAAACTCTAGACTAGATTCTTAATTAAAAAGAACCAAATCATCGATTGTCCGGACGATGAAGCCCTCACAGCCTTTAAACATATCGTCTACAACAAATGGCTTTCCCGACACCTTGGCCAATAGAAGCCGAAGTCCATGGCAGCCCTTACCGCACTCATGACCCGCTTTTGCATAGGAGAAGACAGTTGGTTAGCTCATAGAAGCAACAGTACCAACGACCCTGGCACCTCCGAAGCCAGAGATGGCAACGGCAGGCCATGATGCAATAAACACAAGCGTCGAAGCAACAATGAAGATACTGAAGACACGGCGGTCAACACCGGATTCAGTGGCTCTAAACCGGGTCAGCGTAAGAAGCCATTCAAAGGAAACATGGACGGCCCATCCAATTTAGACAAGATACTTGACCGGCCTTGCCAGATTCATGGTACCCCCGACAAGCCTGCAAACCACTCCAACAGAAATTGTTGGGTCTTCAAACAGGTCGGTAAGCTAAATACCGAACACAAGGGGAAAGGGCCGCCAAGCGAGGACGAGGATGAGCCCCGCCCACCAAACATAGGAGGGCAGAAAAAATTCCCCCTGAGGTAAAAACAGTGAATATGATATATGTCACCCATATCCCCAAGAGGGAGCGCAAACGCGCGTTAACGGATGTCTACGCCTTAGAGCCTGTCGCCTCTAAATTCAACCCGTGGTCGGCTTGTCCGATCACCTTCGATCGCAGGGACCACCCGACCAGTATCCGTCATGGAGGTTCGACAGCTCCGGTCCTCGATCCAATCGTTGACGGATACAATCTCACTAGAGTCCTCATGGACGGTGGCAGCAGTCTTAACATGATTTATAAAGACACGGCCCGTAAAATGGGTATTGACCCATCAAGAATTAAGCCTACTAACACCACCTTCAAAGGAGTGATACCCGGCGTAGAAGCCCGCTGCACGGGCTCAATAACATTGGAAGTTGTGTTCGGTTCATTGGATAACTTCTGAAGCGAAGACTTGATCTTCGACATCGTCCCCTTCTGCAATGGTTATCCTGCACTGCTCAGACGAACCACCTTCACCTGCTTCAATGCAGTTCCGCACTATGCGTACTTAAAGCTCAAAATGCCCGGACCTCGTGGGGTTATCACAGTCAATGGAAACACAGAATGCTCCCTCCATACCGAGGAGCATACCGCAGCCCTTGCGGCTGAAGTGCAGAGCGGCCTCCCTAGGCCGAACACCTCATCGGCCCTTAAGCCCCCAGACACTGTTAAACGTGTCTGGTCTACTCTGCATGATGACAGCTCGGTAACTCCAGAGCTAGACTAGCAGTTTTGCCTCCATCGATCGCCGCACACATCAGCGGCATGTTGTGATGCCCGGGTATTTAAGCTACAGTGAACCTCTGCTAATGATGCCACGTCACCTCGTTTACTGTTGCTAATCTCGCGTCGGTTCGAAACTTTTCAAATTAAAAGTTTAAATATTGTCAAACATCAAAAGTTTTCAAACATCAAAACAAAAATGTTCGGTCTGTGCCAAAATTGGCATAGGTAATTATAGTAAAGAAAACACAAATTTATAAAATACTTAAATGCCCTAAGTTGAATTAAAATAGAAAAGGAAAATAAATAAAAGAAAGGAAATAAAACAGAAAAACAAAACAAAAAAAGTAATAGAAGAGAACCCCCCCTGGGCTTTGGCCCAGCTGACCACAGGCCCAACTGGGCCACCACCAGGCCCAGCCGGCCACTCCCCCCCCACTCCCTCTTATCCACTTCCCCCTGGAAACCCTAGCCCACGCACCACTCCCTCCCCCACGTCGCCACTCCCCACCCCTCCCCCGATCCGATCTGGATCGGGGCCCGTCGCGCCCTGCGTTCGACACCGGCGACACCGCCCCCCCGGCCGCCGTTGTTGCCCGTGGCCACGCCGGGGCCGCCTCTCACCGCAGCCGCTGGACCTCGTCGTCCCCGTCCTCAGCCCCGACGACCGCGCACGGCGCCGCCCTCGCCGGATTCGTCAAGCCCTTCCTCGCCGGACTGCCTCCGCGACGAACTCCCTCACGCCTCGACGCCCCCACTCCCCTTCAACGCCGGTGAGGACCCCGGTCCTCCTCTCTGCCCTCTACACGCGCCGTCAGTGAGCCCTGCTGGCTCGCGCCCACGGCGGCCTCGCCTCCGTCCCATGCCCACGATTCGCCATTGCCTCCCCTCGCCCCGCAGCTTCGTGCTACAGGAGGTGCCGCTCGCGCTCCCCGCCGTGGCCATCGCCCGCACCGGCGCCCTGGCTGCGCGCCCGCGTCGACCGAGCCTCGCCTGACCCCCGCGGCCAAGCCACCGGCTGGCCTTCCCTGCACTGCCGCACACCCCGAGCCTCCCCGTTCGCTCCCTGCTCATCCCGCTCCGGCCATCCCCGCCTCCTCTGCACATGGCTCGCGTCCACCCTGCCGGCCATCTGCGCCCGCCTCGACGTGCCGCCTCCTGTGCCGGTTCCACACCTCCGCCGCTTCTGCTGGACGGCGCCGTGGGAGCCGGCGGCCGCGCCGATGGCCTCACCCGATCCCCAGCGCCTGGGCTCGCCCCAGTCGGGTGCGCCCCTGTCGGCCACGCCCGCTGCGCCCACTCGGGCGCGCGCCCGCACACCCGTAACCGCTAAGGCCCCTATGGGCCTATGACAAACGGGGCCCAGGCCCTAGAACGAAAAATAAAAAAAAGAAAGATTTAATAAAATAAATAAATAGATAAATAAATAAAATAATTAAAATATTAATTAGTTAATTAATTAAATAATTAATTAACTTAATTGATCCTGATTAGATTAACCTAATCACCTAGTTAGTTAATTAATCTATTAGGTTAGTTAACAGTCAATGACAGCTGGGACCCACACGTCAGCGACCCAGTCAACACCTCTGTTGACTGCCAACGTCATGCTGACGTCATGATGATGTCAGCATGCACTGTTCTGGATAATGTTAAATTAAATTAATTAAATAAATTCTAAAAATGATTTAAAACTTTAGAAAATCATATAAAATAATCCGTAACTCGGATGAAAATACTTTGTACATGAAAGTTGCTCAGAACGACGAGACGAATCCGGATACGCAGCCCGTTCGTCCGCCACGCGTCCCTAGCATAGAGAACCTGCAACATTTCACCTCCGGTTCATCTGTCCGAAAACACGAAACACTGGGGGTACTTTCCCGGATGTTTCCCCCCTTCACCGGTATCACCTCATACCGCGTTAGAACACGTCTAGCTCTGCTTGTTGACCTGTTATGCACTTGCTTGCTATGTATTTACTGTTTCTCCCCCCTCTTCTCTCCGGTAGCCCCCGTGACGATGCTGATGCCCCTGTGGACGACTACGTCACCGACGACCCCTCCTTCTTGTCTGAGCAACCAGGCAAGCCCCCCCCCCCTTGATCACCAGATATCGCCTATTCTCCTCTATACTGCTTGCATTAGAGTAGTGTAGCATGTTACTGCTTTCGTTAATCCTATTCTGATGCATAGCCTGACATTGTCGCTACATCTGTTGATACCTTACCTGCAATCCTAAATACTTAGTATAGGTTGCTAGTTTATCACCATTGGCCCTACATTCTTGTCAGTCTGCCTTGCTATACTATTGGGCCGTGATCACTCGGGAGGTGATCATGGGTATATATGATACATACATACATACTATACAGATGGTGACTAAAGTCGGGTCAGCTCGATGAGTACCCGCAAGTGATTCTGATGAGGGGGTTGAAAGGACAGGTGGCTCCACCCCGGTAGAGGTGGGCCTGGGTTCCCGACGGCCCCCGACTGTTACTTGTGGCGGAGCGACAGGGCATGTTGAGACCACCTAGGAGAGAGGTGGGCCTGGCCCTGTTCGGCGTTCGCGGATACTTAACACGCTTAACGAGATCTTGGTATTTGATCTGAGTCGGCTACGAGCCTATACGCACTAACCATCTACGTGGGAGTAGTTATGGGTATCCCGACGTCGTGGTATCAGCCGAAGCACTTCAGACATCAGCGACGGAGCGGCGCGCGCCGGATTGGAACGTAAGCCTGCTCTTGTATTAAGGGGGCTAGTTCTGCTTCCGGCCGCCCACGCAACGTGCAGGTGTGCTATGGGCGATGGGCCCAGACCCCTGTGCGCTTAGGTTTAGACCGGCGTGCTGGCCTCTCTGTTTGCCTAGGTGGGGCTGCGACGTGTTGATCTTCCGCGGCCGGGCATGACCCAGGAAAGTGTGTCCGGCCAAATGGGATCAAGCGTGTTGGGTTATGTGGTGCACCCCTGCAGGGAAGTTAATCTATTCGAATAGCCGTGATCTTCGGTAACAGGACGACTTGGAGTTGTACCTTGACCTTATGACAACTAGAACCGGATACTTAATAAAACACACCCTTCCAAGTGCCAGATACAACCCGGTGATCGCTCTCTAACAGGGTGACGAGGGGAGGATCGCCGGGTAGGTTTATGCTATGCGATGCTGCTTGGAGATGCTACTTGGAGATGCTACTTGGAGATGTTACTTGAGGATGCTACTTGGAGGACTACAATCTACTCTCTTCTATATGCTGCAAGACGGAGGCTGCCAGAAGCGTAGTCTTCGACAGGATTAGCTATCCCCCTCTTATTCTGGCATTCTGCAGTTCAGTCCACCGATATGGCCTCCTTACACATATACCCATGCATATGTAGTGTAGCTCCTTGCTTGCGAGTACTTTGGATGAGTACTCACGGTTGCTTTTCTCCCTCTTTTCCCCTTTCCCTTCTACCTGGTTGTCGCAACCAGATGCTGGAGGCCTGGAGCCAGACGCCACCGTCGACGACGTCTACTACCCCGGAGGTGCCTACTACTACGTGCAGGCCGCTGACGACGTCCAGGAGTAGTTTAGGAGGATCCCAGGCAGGAGGCCTGCGCCTCTTTCGATCTGTATCCCAGTTTGTGCTAGCCTTCTTAAGGCAAACTTGTTTAACTTATGTCTGTACTCAGATATTGTTGCTTCCGCTGACTCGTCTATGATCGAGCACTTGTATTCGAGCCCTCGAGGCCCCTGGCTTGTATTATGATGCTTGTATGACTTATTTATGTTTTAGAGTTGTGTTGTGATATCTTCCCGTGAGTTCCTGATCTTGATCGTACACATTTGCGTGCATGATTAGTGTACGATTGAATCGGGGGCTTCACAAGTTGGTATCAGAGCCGACTGCCTGTAGGAATCCCCCTTCCACACTCCTTGGCCGAAGTCGAGTCTAGACATTACAAAAACTTTTACTAACTTGGCTGTGTGCCTTACAGGCCCACGTCGCCATCGGGTGGTACTAGGATCTTTTACTCCTCGACCTTTACTCTGGGACTCTGAACTCTTTTCTATTCGGGTTAAACGATTTTTACAAAAATCTAACTTTAGGTTCTCGCAAGTACCTTCTACCGGGGAGCCACTTGTTACCGATGACCGCCTGCTGCACCAGAAGATTTCGAAGATACTCTCCAATATTCTCTCGAGACCTTGTGCCCATTGCTTTTGCAATTCCCTTCCACCGAAATATCCCCAGGGATAAATACTTACACCCGTCGTCCTTACTTTATACCCAGTCGATCTTGTTATTACAAGATACCTCGAAATTTTCTCTAATGTTTTGAGAATACTTTGTGCCTACTGCCTTGCAGTTCTTTGCTATATGAATACCACTACGGATAAATTTCTCGCACTTACCGAGTATCCACTCATCCCCAGTTGTTTCATGTATGTCACCAATCCTCGAAATATCATTCGATCTTCCGAAAATCTTGAGCATCCTGTTGCTCTTGAAATTCTTGATTGCTTGCATTATGGTTAGTCCCATAAGTCTAGTAATCTTGTTGACACCCATTGTCATTGTCATTTTGAGTCCGTTGATTCGATTTGTTGCGAATGCTCGCAATCCTCAAACAGATCCTAGAATTCATCCTTCCGGCTCAGACGTCGTTTTAATCATGAGCTGGTTCTCGCCAATTAAATTGTCGTCGATTTTGCCCCTAAGTCTATTGAACTTATCCATCCTTGATCAGAGCGTCTGCTTCTGATTCTTCGCTTTGTAAACCATAACCCCTTAGCAATTGAGCTCTAAGTTATTCAGTTGTTTCGATAATCCAATGTCTTTGCCTGGCTTCTTCCTCTGGTTGTGTGTCGATACTCACCCCAGATCCTTTGCTGGATTTTATCCGACAATGTCCTTCATATTCAATAACCTTGAGCCTTTCCTAGGATATATACCGCCTTTGGTAAATTGTATCCTCTACTTGCCAACCATGCTCTGCTATCGAGCTTGTGTTATTTACTCCTGAAGTTTGTGGTATATGTTCCTAGGAGGCCCTGATGGGTTGGACATATGCTTTTCTTTAAACTGTGTGAACCCGGAAACCACTACCGGTCATACTCTACTAGTGTTATGTCAGATAAAATTTCAACACACAATTTCGTTGAAGGCGAGAAGTGAATGAAAGGTTATGCATTAAAGAAGTGGGAGTCGACCTTGAACTTTGTGTTCATGCCCATGGACACGATGTAGATCCTGTCATAGAAGCTTCTTGTAATAATAACTATTTCCTTGATAACTAACATATGGTATCTGTGAATTGATCCCTTGCAACCGTGGTTCCGACCATGATTGTTCTTCTTTGATCTCATTTCTCGGACAATTTAAAACAATTGTCTCCTATGGATCAATACGCCAGTCCAACCTTTACTTTGATCTTGTGTCGAGTATTACCCCCCTGGTATCTCGAGATTATCATGGAACTGCATAACTTCTTATGAGTTCTTCATCAAGTGCTACCTTCCAACTAATTCCAATTTTTCACGGGCTCTGAGTTATTATACACTCAAGACACCGATAACTGAACCGAGTCCGCACTACGGTTCAACAACTCTTCAGTAAGCTTCTATAAATACGAGTTTGTACCCGATCACGCCATTCCTAGCCTGTTTGGCTATATCATTGTCGTGATGATATTAACTGTGCTACCCGGTCCTTCTTCTCGGAGCACAATTTTCGATGATGAACTAACCTTACGTCGATCCTCATCGTCATACCATTTCGCCTTGAACAACAAGCTTGGTTTCGAGTTGTGTCGTACCCTTGGTTCCAATAACCTTTCACATCATCATTACTTTGACTTGATGTCGTCGCCGATCGATTACATCTTCATGAACTCTCGTGACAAAGGTGTCGTGATCATCAACATTCTGAGCTCATCTAGGATATCAATTGAATTCATGATGATAAATACCATCCTTGTCCCTCGATGATTTGAGTTATCATCGGCAACATTCTTGCCTTCCCCCCCCCCCCAACACAAACTTGTTCACAACTTGTGTTGTACCTTGGTTTCCATGCTATCCAGCAATTGTTCTTCTTTACCTCAGAAGTATTACCATCTCTTTTTGTCAAGAATGTGGTGAGAATTTCACCACCTCTTAAAAATTCTTGATATAATAATAATTCTCGCCATCTCCGTTCATTCCTTGGACCCCGTATTGTTTTTTTTAACCGGAATACCGACAATTGAGCTATGACGTGTGAATTCAAAACTTCTAGCAACCCTATTGCTTTGAATTTAATGGTCGATAGTTCATTCTTAGACTATTGGTTATGGAATCACCATTTTAACATTGATCATGCTACCTAACCCCATATTTCGGGTGCACCTTTCAACCATTGTTTAATTGTGGATGTTTTTCTCGAACATACATCATTATATCATTTGATGTGACAATTGATATCTCCTTCTTCACATAATTGTGGAAGTCCATCTTTTGAAAATCTCGGTGAATTGTCGCTGAGTTCATCAGCTACCTCCTCTTCCTCTCCTTGATTTAATGAGGAACTCTTGTTTCGGGACTCACTTCCATTGTACATTTCCCGAGAATCTTGCCAGGTCATCTCGTCAATTTGCGTTGCACCTTTTCTTCTTAGGTATCCTAAGTCTGAGGTATCCTGACACCAACCGGATCTGAATCTCGGTCAGATATGATGGTTGGGACATATCTCCAAGAGTTGTAACATTGATCTCTACGTGACCCGGTAACATGATGTCATGACTAGCACCCCCCCTGGGTGGAAGACCTATCGTTATAATTTCTTTTGCAAGGACAACCATTCTTCATGGAGGAAATTGTAAGACTTATTCTACAAGTTATTCCTGATGGATCCTTCGTGTTTCCAAAGTCTGATCTTCACCTGAAGACCATGTCAATGCTATCTCGAAGCATGTCAATGGTACTCCGATTTTCAACAGGAACATTTGAAGCACGATGCTAAATTTTATTTATCATTTATCCTAACACCGTTGTATGGGTAATATCATGAGATTCCTCCCCCCCTTACCTAAAGAGTTGTCTACATTATATCCTGCCACGGATATCATGCTCTGCTTGTCCTTGGGAAGGATATACCCCTGATATATGTGTTTAAACACATTTTCCTTTCCATTATTTGGTTTAACCTTTCTTGTGATCTATATAATCTAAGCAGTAATAATTCACTGCGTAGGTAAAACACCTCGGTGTACAACTCTGACAGTGAGACCCTGTTTCTATTGTTGATGGCATTTCGGTAACCGCCGATGGATGAGAACTTTGCCTCTTGGCCCGCCTCATTCAACGAGCAGGAAAATAGTTCTCTTCGTCCCTCGCCCTTGGTATCGACGTTGTCGCCGACATAATCGACAGGCTACCCCCCCTGACATGCCTTGCTTGCATGATCACGCAAGACGTCTCCGCCCTTCCTACTTTAACCACCTGATGGGCCCATAACCCACAGTTCCACAGGATCGAAACCTGACTCTCCGGCACACCCATATCTCCGAAGTTATTCCTCACGATTGGCTTCGTATGAAGATCACCAACCACCTTCCTAGAGACGATCTATCCTGGTACCAGATGCAATACTTATTCTCGTTGCTCTGAACCCCTTTCACCCTTTGTTTCAGGCATCGAACGATTGCCTACCCGCTCGAAACTTCTCATGGTACCTCCGTACTTTGCTCTCGATACTTTCTTTAGTTTCAATTCGGGAGTTACTTCCCACCACCTTCCCTGTGTTATTGGCCAGATAATCAACCTTGCAGAGGTACGTTCCCCCCGGAATACCCCCCTTTGCTCTTTCTTAAGTATGATGGAGATCCTGAAGGAAGGACGACAACCTCATCATGATGTATTGATGCATAGGAATGAAGACATCAATGCTATGGATCTACCACTTCAAGAAGAGCAACCAAGACCGAGAAGATTCGTTAAAATTTCGTAACCAAATCCATTCCCCCTTACTCCCGCTCCTAAATCTCGGGACGAGATTTCTTGTAGTGGAGGAGAATTGTGACGCCCGGGTATTTAAGCTACAGTGAACCTCTGCTAATGATGCCACGTCACCTCGTTTACTGTTGCTAATCTCGCGTCGGTTCGAAACTTTTCAAATTAAAAATTTAAATATTGTCAAACATCAAAAGTTTTCAAACATCAAAACAAAAATGTTCGGTCTATGCCAAAATTGGCATAGGTAATTATAGTAAAGAAAACACAAATTTATAAAATACTTAAATGCCCTAAGTTGAATTAAAATAGAAAAGGAAAATAAATAAAAGAAAGGAAATAAAACAGAAAAACAAAAAAAAAAGTAATAGAAGAGAACCCCCCCTGGGCTTTGGCCCAGCTGACCACAGGCCCAACTGGGCCACCACCAGGCCCAGCCGGCCACTCCCCCCCCCCCCCCGCACTCCCTCTTATCCACTTCCCCCTGGAAACCCTAGCCCACGCACCACTCCCTCCCCCACGTCGCCACTCCCCACCCCTCCCCCGATCCGATCTGGATCGGGGCCCGTCGCGCCCTGCGTTCGACACCGGCGACACCGCCCCCCCCCCCCCGGCCGCCGTTGTTGCCCGTGGCCACGCCGGGGCCGCCTCTCACCGCAGCCGCTGGACCTCGTCGTCCCCGTCCTCAGCCCCGACGACCGCGCACGGCGCCGCCCTCGCCGGATTCGTCAAGCCCTTCCTCGCCGGACTGCCTCCGCGACGAACTCCCTCACGCCTCGACGCCCCCACTCCCCTTCAACGCCGGTGAGGACCCCGGTCCTCCTCTCTGCCCTCTACACGCGCCGTCAGTGAGCCCTGCTGGCTCGCGCCCACGGCGGCCTCGCCTCCGTCCCATGCCCACGATTCGCCATTGCCTCCCCTCGCCCCGCAGCTTCGTGCTACAGGAGGTGCCGCTCGCGCTCCCCGCCGTGGCCATCGCCCGCACCGGCGCCCTGGCTGCGCGCCCGCGTCGACCGAGCCTCGCCTGACCCCCGCGGCCAAGCCACCGGCTGGCCTTCCCTGCACTGCCGCACACCCCGAGCCTCCCCGTTCGCTCCCTGCTCATCCCGCTCCGGCCATCCCCGCCTCCTCTGCACATGGCTCGCGGCCACCCTGCCGGCCATCTGCGCCCGCCTCGACGTGCCGCCTCCTGTTCCGGTTCCACACCTCCGCCGCTTCTGCTGGACGGCGCCGTGGGAGCCGGCGGCCGCGCCGATGGCCTCACCCGATCCCCAGCGCCTGGGCTCGCCCCAGTTGGGTGCGCCCCTGTCGGCCACGCCCGCTGCGCCCACTCGGGCGCGCGCCCGCACACCCGTAACCGCTAAGGCCCCTATGGGCCTATGACAAACGGGGCCCAGGCCCTAGAACGAAAAAAAGAGAAAAATTTAATAAAATAAATAAATAGATAAATAAATAAAATAATTAAAATATTAATTAGTTAATTAATTAAAGAATTAATTAACTTAATTGATCCTGATTAGATTAACCTAATCACCTAGTTAGTTAATTAATCTATTAGGTTAGTTAACAGTCAATGACAGCTGGGACCCACACGTCAGCGACCCAGTCAACACCTCTGTTGACTGCCGACGTCATCCTGACGTCATGATGACGTCAGCATGCACTGTTCTGGATAATGTTAAATTAAATTAATTAAATAAATTCTAAAAATGATTTAAAACTTTAGAAAATCATATAAAATAATCCGTAACTCGGATGAAAATACTTTGTACATGAAAGTTGCTCAGAACGACGAGACGAATCCGGATACGCAGCCCGTTCATCCGCCACGCGTCCCTAGCATAGAGAACCTGCAACATTTCACCTCCGGTTCATCTGTCCGAAAACACGAAACACTGGGGGTACTTTCCCGGATGTTTCCCCCTTCACCGGTATCACCTCATACCGCGTTAGAACACGTCTAGCTCTGCTTGTTGACCTGTTATGCACTTGCTTGCTATGTATTTACTGTTTCTCCCCCTCTTCTCTCCGGTAGCCCCCGTGACGATGCTGATGCCCCTGCTTCCGGCCGCCCACGCAACGTGCAGGTGTGCTATGGGCGATGGGCCCAGACCCCTGTGCGCTTAGGTTTAGACCGGCGTGCTGGCCTCTCTATTGAGCCTAGGTGGGGCTGCGACGTGTTGATCTTCCGAGGCCGGGCATGACCCAGGAAAGTGTGTCCGGCCAAATGGGATCGAGCGTGTTGGGCTATGTGGTGCACCCCTGCAGGGAAGTTAATCTATTCGAATAGCCGTGATCTTCGGTAACAGGACGACTTGGAGTTGTACCTTGACCTTATGACAACTAGAACCAGATACTTAATAAAATACACCCTTCCAAGTGCCAGATACAACCCGGTGATCGCTCTCTAACAGGGTGACGAGGGGAGGATCGCCGGGTAGGTTTATGCTATGCGATGCTGCTTGGAGATGCTACTTGGAGATGCTACTTGGAGATGTTACTTGAGGATGCTACTTGGAGGACTACAATCTACTCTCTTCTATATGCTGCAAGACGGAGGCTGCCAGAAGCGTAGTCTTCGACAGGATTAGCTATCCCCCTCTTATTCTGGCATTCTGCAGTTCAGACCACCGATATGGCCTCCTTACACATATACCCATGCATATGTAGTGTAGCTCCTTGCTTGCGAGTACTTTGGATGAGTACTCACGGTTGCTTTTCTCCCTCTTTTCCCCTTTCCCTTCTACCTGGTTGTCGCAACCAGATGCTGGAGGCCTGGAGCCAGACGCCACCGTCGACGATGTCTACTACCCCGGAGGTGCCTACTACTACGTGCAGGCCGCTGACGACGTCCAGGAGTAGTTTAGGAGGATCCCAAGCAGGAGGCCTGCGCCTCTTTCGATCTGTATCCCAGTTTGTGCTAGCCTTCTTAAGGCAAACTTGTTTAACTTATGTCTGTACTCAGATATTGTTGCTTCCGCTGACTCGTCTATGATCGAGCACTTGTATTCGAGCCCTCGAGGCCCCTGGCTTGTATTATGATGCTTGTATGACTTATTTATGTTTTAGAGTTGTGTTGTGATATCTTCCCGTGAGTCCCTGATCTTGATCGTACACATTTGCGTGCATGATTAGTGTACGATTGAATCGGGGGAGTCACACATGTGTACCACGTGTGCATAATTACACACTCAAAATACCCTGGGGAACGACGGAGGCACAATACGGATTGGTTTATAGTGCGGCTCAACCCTATATGACCTTGACCTTTTTTCCTTTTGATTTTTTCTTGATACAATAGGTGCATTAAAACCTAGCTACCCCATGGTCGCGCAAGGACTCTTTCCGGGCCCGTTCTCATATAAGTGATCGTGGACCGCTCCTCTCAAGGAATCTTTTCCACAAGGACGAAAGCGACGCAGACGTGCGGCAGGGAATCAATGAGATCTTCAAGACCATCCTTTTTAGGCCCTGTATACAGCTTTCCCTTGTGTACAAATTTTGGCATGTAAAGTAGCCTTGGCACTATATGTAATAGCATGTCTTAACGTATCAAACAAATTACAATGAAAACAAATTTTCACCAAGCCTCGTTCGGTGTTGGTTTGTTTCATAATCTGCATTCTTCGTTTGTGCTAAGATTGCCACATATACATTCTGGTACAGATTCAATACTAGGGGCTCTATTCGGCTACACATACGTTCAAGAAAGAAAAGTCCGAATACTTTTAGAAGTACACTTCGGTGTCCCGAATATTGCATTATATGCATCAGCTCTGAATCATGTCTATGGTCAATAGTTGGGTTTCCCGGCTCTTGTGGTTGCTACCTTACGTTCCACTTGTTCGGCTAAGGTGGTAAAGGGAGAACTACTGCGATTGTGTCTTCATCTCGTCCGGTCATGCACCTTAGTACAAAAAGACGAAAACTGACTGTCATGATATGGCGAGAGTTGGTTAGCGATTCGATGACTCACCATAAAGTCTGTTGCGATTTCTTCCATATTATAAGAAGGACCAGCCTTCATCCGGTCACGTGCCTAAGGCATCCAAGCTCAGATAGCCGCACACGCACCAGGGGCTAGTTCCTAGTCCCATTGTCAAAATCCTATGGCTAAGTGAGAGTGATAAAGCCGCATAGTCTGATTGCCTAATTTGTTGCGTAGACACCTCATTTACGGACCAAGACATTGGGTCAAGTGTGGTCGTGCGCTATACCGAACACCCCTGTAGCATCTATGTGGGGCTGAAGCCGACGACTGGTAAACTCTAAGGAATAAAAATGGCCGCATAGGAGGAAAATAATTTCAGATAAAGGCATAAATATATTACAAAGCCTTGGTTCATAAAACAACACCTGGACAACTCGGATACATTCATCCAAACATGATATCCTTCGAGCATTGGCCCTCTACTATCCAGACACGCTCCAGGGCATCGTCAAAGTACCGCTCCGGCTTGGGGTGGTCCTTCCCTTCGAGTGGGCCCTCAGTTGCCACGATGGTGGCCTTCATCTTCACCCATTGCATCTTGATGCGGGCGAAGGCCACCCGTGCACCCTCGATGCACTCTGAGCGTTTGATGGCTTCAATTCGGGGCAGCGCATCGGCGAGTCGCTTCACCAGGACGAAGTAACTACTAGGAATGAGTTCAGTTGGCCAGAGCCAGACTATGACATCCTTCATGGCCAAACCGGACATCCTATGCAGCTCCGCCAGCTACATCATCTGGTTGTTCATCAGCGCCGGACGCTCTGGCGCTAGGTACTATGACCAGAAGAGCTTCTCCGTGGTGTTCCCCTCCTGGGCCCGGAAGAATTGTATGGCATCAGCCGCACTCCTCTGAAGATCCACAAAGGTGTCCGGAGAACTCCATAGTTGAGTGAGCAAAGCATATTTCTGACTACTGAATTTTCTCTGCAAAAGAAAGGGCTTACCAGCCGCTATCTTTTGGGCCTACTAGTTCTCCTCGCGAGCCGCCCAGGACTCGGTCCGCGCCTCCTTGGCCCCATGGAGAGCCTTAGCAAGATCGGCCGCTTGGGCCTTATTCTTCTCTTCCAAGGCCTCGTACTTGCCGTCAGCGTCCTTGAGCTCTTGCTCTACTTCGGTCACCCGCTCCTCATATCGGCGGCGGGCGACCTGCTCGGCCTTTAAATCAGCGGCCGCTTTATCGGCGGCCGCCTAGCTCACCCGTGCCTGCTCCCTGGCTTGGGCAAGGGTGCTCTTCAGGGTCTCGACCTCGGCCGCACTGCCTGCAATAATGATCAGGGCAACACGGGAGCTTAGACTCCGCATTCGCATATTACTTCAGGTGTGTAAACAAATTTTCAAAACATACCTTGCGCCTCGTCAAACCGCTTGTTAATGCGGACGATATCATCATCGGCCAGCTGCAGCTTTCGCTTGATTTCCGAAACCTCAGCGGCCTAGGCGGTCGCCGCCAATAGGGAAGCATGTTTAGCAATAGACCAGTATGTTACCTCCTATGATTATTATTCGATCCTCTGTTCGGCCGTTTCTTAAAAAACCAAACAGAGTCTCGGGGGCTACTATCTATACACAGACATATTTTTTATATGAAAAGTGGCTAAGAAAATTACATCGCATACCTCAAAGCTTGTTAGCAGGCTAGTGAAGGCTTCGTTCAGCCCGCTCTTGGCGGACTGAACTTTCTCAACCACCGCACCCATCAGGGTGCGGTGCTCCTCCATGATGGAAGCACTTTGCAATGCCTCCATCAGAGTGTTCGGCACCTCCGGATTAGTGCAGGTCACCGCCGGAGTTGGCACTCCCCCCTCCTTTGAAGGGGGTTGCTCACTGGATTCCGGAGCCACATGGGTCTCCGGAATGGTGTTTGGCTGGGGGCCGGACTGGTAAAGGCCCCCGTCGTCAGTCTCCATGGGGGTTGTGCCCCCCATGTTCTCGGCAGCCGAGGTGTTACCCTCTGGCGCCGTCTTGGCAGCGTCCCGCACCTCTCCGTAGCCCGGAGAGGTCTTTTGGGATAACACCTCGGTGTCATCCACGATGGGTGGCAGAGAGGCTCGTGGAAGCGTCTTGCTCTCCACCATCTCCGGCGCCAGAGAATTCCCCGAAGACGATGATAGTTGGGGGAGGTCACAGGCCGGACAGAAACACATAATATAACATGTTATCCTACAATCATAAAAGACCAGATATTTGTAAGGCATCTCGGATACTTACGATATAGTCTGGGGCTTCACCCTGGGGCACCGCTCGGGGATGAGTTCGGCATCCGAATCCGAGCCGTACGAGAGAGATATTTTCCCTCTCTTGGACGTCCTCGCCTCCGGGTCTACGGAGGCCAACCTCTTCTTCTTCCTCCCCTTAAGGGGAGAATCGCTCTCTCCTCCTCCTCCTCTTTGTATTCTTCTCCCTCATGGGAGGAGGGAGCTTCGGTCTCTCCGGACACATCGTCTGAAGTACCTTTATGGCGGAGGCCACCTTTGGCCTCCTTGCTCTTCTTCTTGGCCTTCTTCTCCGGCCTCTGATATGGCGCCGAGACCAGCATCCTTGTTAGCAGGGGAATGGCTGGGTCTTCAGGTAGCGGAGCCGGACACTTGATCCGCTCCACCTTATTTGTCTAGCCCTGATTGAAGGATGGAAGGCTCAACATACCTTTTGATTTACAAACTGAAGTTATGTTCGGAAACTAAATGCTTACCGGGGTGGCCGGATATGCGATGTAGAGGCCGATTTTGTCGATTGTCTCCGTCCATGTCTTCTGGGCCTTGAAGAGCAGCTTCCAGATCGCTTCATGCATTGTGCCGAAAAATCGCTGCAGGGTCCACGGCCCTTCCGGATTGAACTGCCACATGTGGAGAGGCCGACGCTGGTAGGGGAGGATCCGGCGGAAAAGCATCACCGGAATCACATCGGTGAGACTAGTGTTCTTCTCTATCATATTTTTGATGCGCTTTTGCAGCACCATCACTTCGTCGGACGATGCCCAATCCATACCCTTGTTGATCCACGACGCGAGCCGCATTGGGGTCTGGATTTAAACTCAGGAGTAGCTGCCCATGTGGTGCCGTGGGGTTCGATAATGTAAAGCCACTCGTGTTGCCATATCCGGACAGTCTCCACGAAGGCCCCTTTGGGCCAGGTGATGTTGGGGAGCTTGCTCACCATGGCGCCGCCGGAGTCTGCGTGTTGCCCGTCGACCACCTTCGGCTTCACATTGAAAACCTTAAGCCATAGGCCGAAGTGGGGGGATGCGGAGGAGCGCCTCGCACACGACGATAAACGCCGAGATGTGGCAGAAGGAATATGGGGCTAGATCGTGGAAATCTAGCCCGTAATAGAACATGAGGCCACAGACAAAAGGGTGGAGAGGAAACACTAGTCCGCGGAGGAAGTGGGGGATAAACACCACCCTTTCGCCGGGCTCACGAGTAGGGATGATCTGCTTTTTGGCAGGGAGCCTGTGCGTGATACTCGCAGGCAGGTACCCCACTTCCCGATGTTCCTTGACGTCCTTCTCTGTGATAGAGGAGGTCATCCACTTGCCCTGCGAGCCGGATCCGGCCATGGCTGGAGAGGTTGGGCAGTGGGAAAGATCAAAGCTTGGGCGCTAGAGCTCAAATGATGGAAAGGTAGATGAAGGAAGAAGGCATGGGGTAAAAAGATGGGTCTTTATCTGCTTATATAGGCAGCGAATATCAAGCGCCCCCACGAGCCTAAAAATTCTCCTATTCCCAAAGGGTCATGCGAATGGCACAGTTGGACTACCCAAACCCGTATTGATGAGAATCCCGCAATAGGAGGACGCGATCTACTGCTTTGACAAGACGTGTCAATAGAGGCTGCGCCTCGAAATGCGAAGCGGGAGGCTAAAAACGATTTGAAATGATAAAGAGGCCAGACGTAACGTTTCGCCGAAAGAGTTTTCAGTTCACAAACCTTGCTTAGATAAGTATATTGCCTTTGTGGTTGAGGGTTGTGGCTGTTATGCAGAGCCGGATACAGATCTCTTATTCAGAAGACCACTTTGACGTATTCGGAGGAGGAACCCGCCTTGCAATGCCGAAGACAATCTATGTGCCGAACACATCGTCATCGAAATACTGGTTCAGGGGCAACTGAGGGAGTCCTGATTATGGGGTCCTCGGGTGTTCGGGCTATGTGACATGGGCCGGACTGATGGGGCGTGAAGATACAAGGTAGAAAGCTTTCCCACGTGTCCGGATAGGACTCTCCTTTGCGTGGGTGGCACGATTGCGTCCAGATGTGTTCTTTCCTTTCTCTGCAAACTGACCCTGTACAACCCTAGGCCCCTCCGATGTCTATAAAAACCGAAGGGTTTAGTCCATAGAGGCTATCAGAATTCATATAGGCTAGACAACTAAGGTTTAGCCATTATGATCTCGAGGTAGATCAACTCTTGTAACCCCTATACTCATCAAGATCAATCAAGCAGGAAGTAGGGTATTACCTCCATTAAGAGGGCCTGAACCTGGGTAAACATAGTGCCCCTTTGTCTCCTGTTACATTCGATCCTCAGACGCACAGTTCGGGGGCCCCTACCCGAGATCGGCCGGTTTTGACACCGACATCCATTTTGCATCATGTGTTCTTACTATTATTTATGATGTTTTTATCCATAATAATGCTTTTTGGAGTAATTCTAATGCCTTTTCTCACATAATATGCAAGCTATACACAAAGAGGGAGTATTTCGGCAGCTGGAAATCTGGACCTGGAAAAGCTACGTCACGCTACCTATTCTGCACAACTCCAAACAATCTGAAACTTCACAGAGAATTTTTATGGATATATGAAGAATATTGGAGCAAATAAGTACCAGAGGGGGCCCACTAGGTGGGCATAACCCACCTGGGTGCGCTAGGGAGCCCAGGCGCGCCCTGGTGGATTGTGCTCACCCAGGTCCACCTCTGGTGCCCATCTTCTGGTATATAAGTCATTTTCACCTAGAAAAAATAAAGAGAGGACTTTCGGGACAGAGCGCAGCCGTCTCGAGGCGGAACTTTGGCAGGAGCACTTTTGCCCTCTGACGGAGCGATTCCGCCGGGGGAACTTCCCACCCGGAGGGGGAAATCATCGTCATCATCATCACCAACAACTCTCCCATCTTGGTGAGGTCAATCTCCATCAACATCTTCAACAGCACCATCTCATCTCAAACCCTAGTTCATTCCTTGTGTTCAATCTTGTTACCGGAACTATAGATTGGTTCTTGTGGGTGACTAGTAGTGTTGATTACATTTTGTAGTTGATTACTATATGGTTTATTTGGTGGAAGATTATATATTCAGATCCAATATGCTATTTAATACCCCTCTGATCTTGAGCATGATTATCATTTGTGAGTAGTTACCTTTGTTCTTGAGGTCATGAGATAAATCATGTTGAAAGTAATCATGTGAACTTGATATGTGTTCGATATTTTGATAGTATGTATGTTGTGATTCCCTTAGTGGTGTCAAGTGAACGTCGACTACATGACACTTCACCATATTTGGGCCTAAGAGAATGCATTGTGGAGTAGAAATTAGATGATGGGTTGCGAGAGTGACAGAAGCTTAAACCCCGGTTTATGTGCTATTCCATAAGGGACCGATTGGATCCAAAAGTTTAATGCTATGGTTAGAATTTATTCTTAATACTTTTCTCATAGTTGTAGATGGTTGCGGGAGGGTTAATCGTAAGTAGGAGGTTTGTTCAAGTAAGAACAGCACCTAAGCACGGGTCCACCCACATATCAAATTGTCGAAGTAGCGAACACAAATCAAACCAACATGGTGAAAGTAACTAGTTGAAAATCCCGTGTACCCTCAAGAACGCTTTGCTTATCATAAGAAACCGTTTTGGCCTGTCCTTTGCCTCAAAAGGATTGGGATACCTTGCTGCACTTTTTCTGCTATTATCGTTACTTGCTCATTAAAAATTATCTTGCTATCAAACTACTCTGCTACTCACAATTTTAACACTTGTAGATATTACCTTGCTGAAGATCACTTGTCATTTCCTTCTCCTCCTCGTTGGGTTCGACACTCTTACTTATCGAAAAGAGCTACAATTGATCCCCTATACTTGTGAGTCATCAAGGCTATTTTCTGGCACCATTGCCGAGGAGTGAAGCACCTTTGGTAAATGGAATTTGGTAAGCAAACATTTATATAGTGTGCTAAAATTTTTTATCACTTGTTACTATGGAAAAAAATCCTTTGAGGGGTTTGTTCGGGGTATCTTCACCTTGACCGGAACCACAATTAGCTACCCCTCAACCTATTGAACCTACTGAAAATATTGAGTATGAAATTCCTTCGGGTATGGTAGAACAACTGCTAGCTAATACTTATGCAGGAGACGGAACCGAACATCCTGATATGCACTTGATATATGTAGAACAAATTTGTGGATTGTTCAAGCTTGCAGGTTTACCCAGAGATGAAGTTGTGAAGAAGGTTTTCCATTTATCTTTGAAGGTAAAAGCATTGGCATGGTATAGGCTATGCGATGATATTGGATCCTGGAATTCGAATCGATTGAAATTGGTGTTTCATCAAAAAAATTATCATATGCATCTAGTTCATTGTGATCAGAATTATATATATAATTTTTGTCCTCGTGAAGGAGAAAGTATTGCTCTAGCTTGGGGGAGGCTGAAGTCAATGTTACATTCATGCCCCAATCATGAGCTCTCTAGAGAAATTATTATCCAGAATATTTATGCTCAACTTTCTCGTAATGATCAAACCATGCTTGATACTTCTTGTGATGGTTCTTTTATGAAGAAAACTATTGAATTCCGGTGGGATCTTCTGGAAATAATTAAACACAGCTCTGAAGATTGGGAACTTGACGAAGGTAAAGTGCCAGGTATTAAACTTAAGTATGATTGTGTTAAATCTTTTATGAATACCGATGCTTTTCAAAAGTTTAGCACTAAATATCGACGTGACTCTGAGATAGTAGCTTCCTTTTGTGAATCATTTGCCACTCATGTTGATCTCCCTAAAGAGAAGTGGATTAAATATTACCCACCTATTAAAGAAGAAATTAAAGAACCAGTACCAGTTAAAGAAGAAACTATAATTTATAATGCTGATCCAGTCGTTCCTACTACTTATATTGATAAACCACCTTTCCCTGTTAGGATAAAGGAACATGCTAAAGTTTCAACTGTAACAAAAGCTATATTAGAACACCTAAACCTGATGAAGAAATTAAAGTAGAACCTAGTATTGCTATGGTTAAAGATCTCTTGGAAGAAGATGTAGATGGGCATGTTATTCACTTCTGTGAAGAAGCTGCTAGAATTGCCAAACCTGATAAAAGGGATAAACACATACCTGTTGTTGGCATGCCCATTATCTCAGTTAAAATAGGATATCACTGTTATCATGGTTTATGTGACATAGGTGCTAGCGTGAGTGCTATTCCTTATTCCTTATATCAAGAAATTATGAATGACATAGCACCCGCAGAGATAGAAGACATAGATGTTACTATCAAACTTGCTAATAGAGATACTATATCACCAATTGGGATTGTTAGATATGTTGAAGTCTTGTGTGGGAAAATAAAATACCCTACTGTTTTTCTTGTTCTCGATTCTCCAGAAGATGACTTTTGTCCCATTATCTTTGGTAGACCTTTCTTGAACACCGTTAATGCAAGAATAGACTGTGAGAACCAAACTGTCGGTGTTAGTTTTGGTGATGAGTCTCATGAGTTTAATTTTTCCAAGTTTAGTAGAAAACTTCATGAAAAGGAATGCCTAGTAAGGATGAATTAATTGGTCTTGCTTCTATTCTTGTGCCTCCTACTAATCCACTAGAACAATATTTGCTAGACCATGAAAATGATCTACATATGCATGAAAGAAATGAAATAGATAAGATTTTATTTGAACAACGTCCTATGCTTAAACACAATTTTACTATTGAAACTCTAGGAGGTCCTCCTCCACCTAAAGGTGATCCTATGTTTGAATTAAAACAATTGCCAGACACTTTGAAATATGCTTATCTTGATGAAAAGAAGATATATGCTGTTATTATTAGTGCTAGCCTTTCAGAACATGAAGAAGAAAGATTATTGAAAGTTCTAAGGAAGCACTGAGCTGCTATTGGATATACTCTTTATGCTTTAAAGGGAAATAGTCCCACTCTATGTCAGCACAAAATTAATATGGAACCTGATGCTAAACCCCTTGTTGATCACTAATGTCGGTTAAATCCAAAAATGAAGGAAGTGGTAAGAACAGAAATCTTAAAACTTCTGGAAGCAGGTATAGTCTATCCTATAGCTGATAGTAGATGGGTAAGTCCTGTTCATTGTGTCCCTAAAAATGAGGTATTACTGTTGTTCCTAATGATAAGAACGAACTTATTCCACGAAGAATTGTTATAGGTTATAGAATGGTAATTGATTTTAGAATATTAAACAAAGAAACTAGAAAATATCATTAACCTCTGCCTTTTATTGATCAAATGCTAGAAAGATTATCTAAGCACACACATTTTTGCTTCCTTGATGGATACTCTGGTTTTTCACAAATACATGTTTCTCAACCTGATCATGAAAAGACCACTTTTACTTGTCCCTTTGGAACTTATGCTTATAGACATATGCCTTTTGGTTTATGCAATGCACCTGCTACCTTTTAAAGTTGTATGACTGCTATATGCTCTGACTTTTGTGGAAAGATTGTTGAGGTTTTCATGGATGATTTCTCTGTTTATGGGAAGTATTTTGATGATTCTTTACGCAATCTCGATTGAGTTTTGTAGAGATGCAAGCAAACAAATCTTGTCTTGAATTGGGAGAAGTGCCACTTTATGGTTAATGAAGGCATTGTCTTGGGTCATAAAATTTCTGAAAGAGGTATTGAAGTGGACACAGCTAAGGTTGATGCAATTGAGAAAATGCCATGTCCTAAAGATATCAAAGGTATTCATAGTTTCCTAGGTCATGTTGGTTTCTATAGGAGATTTATCAAAGACTTTTCTAAAATTTCTAGGCCTCTTACGAATCCTTTGCAACATGACATTCCTTTTGTTTTTGATGATGATTGTTTATAAGCCTTTGAAACACTCAAGAAAGCCTTAATTTCTGCACCTATTGTTCAACCACCTGATAGGAACTTGCCTTTTGAAATTATGTGTGATGCTAGTGATTATGTTGTTGGTGTTGTTCTAGGACAAAGAGTTGCTAAGAAAATAAATGTTATTCATTATCCTAGTAAAACTCTAGACAGTGCTCAATGAAATTATGCTACTACTGAAAAAGAATTCTTAGCAATGGTGTTTGCTTGTGATAAATTTAGATCTTACATTGTCGATTCAAAAGTAATTGTTCACATCGATCATGTTTCTATTAAATATCTTATGGAAAAGAAAGATGCTAAACCTAGACTTATTCGATGGTTTCTCTTGCTACAAGAATTTGATTTACATATCACTGATAAAAAAGGAGATAAGAACCCCATAGCTAATTGTGACGCCCCCGATTCAATCACACACTAATCATACACGCAAACATGTACGATCAAGATCATGGACTCACGGGAAGATATCACAACACAACTCTAAAAATAAAATAAGTCATACAAGCATCATATTACAAGCCAGGGGCCTCGAGGGCTCGAATACAAGAGCTCGATCATAGACAAGTTAGCGGAAGTAACAATATCTGAGTACAGACATGAGTTAAACAAGTTGCCATAAGATGGCTAGCACAAACTAGGATACAGATTGAAAGAGGCGCAGGCCTCCTGCTTGGGATCCTCCAAAACTACTCCTGGTCGGTGGTGGCGGCCTGCACATAGTAGTAGGCACCCCCAGTGTAGTAGGGATCATCGTCGACGGTGGCATCTGGCTCCTAGGCTCCAACATCTGGTCGCAACAACTAGGTATAGAAAGGGGGAAAGGGGGGAGCAAAGCAACCGTGAGTACTCATCCAAAGTACTCGCAAGCAAGGAACTACAGTACATATGCATTGGTATCAATGAAAGTGGTAGTATATGTGGACTGAACTGCAGAATGCGAGAATAAGAGGGGGATAGCTAGTCCTGTCGAAGACTACACTTCTGGCAGCCTCCATCTTGAAGCAGTAGAAGAGAGTAGATGGTAAGTTAACCAAGTATCATCACATACCATAATTCTACCCGGTGATCCTCTCCTCGTCGCCCTATGAGAGAGAGATCACCAGGTTGTATCTGGCACTTGGAAGGGTGTGTTTTATTAAGTATCTGGTTCAAGTTGTAATAAGGTTAAGGTACAACTCTGGGTCGTCCTTTTACCGAGGGACACGACTATTCGAACAGATAAACTTCCCTGCGGGGGTGCACCACATTGACCAACACGCTCGATCACTCTGGCCGGACACACTTTCCAGGGTCATGCCTGGCCTCGAAAGATCAACATGTCGCAACCCTACCTAGGCACAATAGAGAGGTCGGCACGCCGGTCTAAATCCTATGCGCACAGGGGTCTGGGCCCTTCGCCCATTGCATACCCTACACGTTGCGTATGCGGCCGGTGAGCAGACCTAGCAACCTCCATTACAAAGGAAGTTGTGTTACGAGGTCGAACCCGGCGCGCGCCGCTCAGTCGCTGACGTCAAGAAGGCTTCGGCTGATACCATGATACGTCTCCAATGTATCTATACTTTTTTATTGTTCCATGCTATTATATTATCTATTTTGGATGTTTAATGGGCTTTATTATACAGTTTTCTATTATTTTTGGGACTAACCTACTAACCCAAGGCCCAGTGCAAATTGTTGTTTTTTTGCCTATTTCAGTGTTTCGCAAAAAAGGAATATCAAACGGAATCCAAATGGAATGAAAACTTCGGGAGAGCTATTTTTGGAACAAACGTGATCCAGGCGACTTGGAGTAGACGTCAAAAAAGAAGCGAGGCGGCCACGAGGCAGGGAGGCGCACTTGCCCCCCTGAGCGCGCCCCCACCCTCGTGGGCCCCTCGCAGCTCCACCGACCCCTCTGGTCCTTGGCCTCCATGGCATGGGAGGGGCGAGAGCCCCTCTGAGATTGGATCTGTCTCTCTCTGTTTCTGCGCTATGGTATTCTTCCCTTTCATCGTTTCATATATATATATGGAGATCCGTAACTCTGGTTGGATTGAAACCTTCGCCGAGATTTTTTTCTGAAAATTAGCTTTCTTGTGGCCGAAGAAGAGCATTAACTGCCTTATGGGGGGCCCACGAGGGTCAGGGGCGCGCCCAGGGGGTGGGGCGTGCCCCCTGCCTCGTGCCACCCTCGGGCACTGTCTCGCGTTGATTTTCTTCCCATATTCTCCAAATATTCCAAAAATATTCTCCGTCCATTTTTATTCCGTTTGGATTCTGTTTGATATGGGTTTTCTGCGAAACATAAAACATGCAACAA
Source organism: Triticum aestivum (assembly GCF_018294505.1). Classification (NCBI taxonomy): domain Eukaryota; kingdom Viridiplantae; phylum Streptophyta; class Magnoliopsida; order Poales; family Poaceae; genus Triticum; species Triticum aestivum. The sequence continues at coordinate 187,712,944 of NC_057803.1, read as the reverse complement.
ACAGGAATTGTCACTGGGCACTGGATCAATATGTTAGTCCCCAAAAATAGTATAAACAATTGCCAAAAGTATATGAAAGTTGTAGACTATTGGCATGGAACAATCAAAAATCACAGATACGACGGAGACATATCAGCATCCCCAAGCTTAATTACTGCTCGTCCTCGAGTAGGTAAATGATAAAAAAGATATTTTTTTGATGTGGAATGCTACCTAGCATAATTTTGATCACAAATCTAATCATGGCATGAATATTAAGATACGAGTGATTCAAAGCAATAGTCTATCATTTGACATAAAAACAATAATACTTCAAGCCTACTAATAAAGCAATCATGTCTTTTCAAAATAATCAGGCCAAAGAAAGTTATCCCGACAAAATCATATGGTCTGGCTATGCTCCATCTTCACCACACAAAGTATTCAAATCATGCACAACCCTGATGACAAGCCAAGCAATTGTTTCATACTTTTGATGTTCTCAAACCTTTTCAACTTTCACGCAATACATGAGCGTGAGCCATGCACATAGCACTATAGGTGGAATAGAATATGATGGTGGAGGTTGTGTGGAGAAGATAAAAGGAAGAAAGTCTCACATCGACGCGGCTAATCAATGGGCTATGGAGATGCCCATCAATTGATGTCAATGCGAGGATTAGGGATTGCCATGCAACGGATGCACTAAGAGCTATAAGTGTATGAAAGCTCAAACTGAAAACTAAGTGGGTGTGCATCCAACTTTCTTGCTCATGAAGACCTCGGGCATTTGAGGAGGCCCATCATCGGAATATACAAGCCAAGTTCTATAATGAAAAATTCCCACTAGTATATGGAAGTGATAACTCAAGAGACTCTCTATATGAAGAACATGGTGCTACTCTGAAGCACAAGTGTGGTAAAAGGATAGTAACATTGTCCCTTCTCTCTTTTCTCTTATTTTTTTATATTTTTTCTTTTTTTTCTCTTTTTTTTGGTGGGCTTCTTTGGCCTGTTTTATTTTTTTGTAAAGTCCAGAGACTCATCCCAACTTGTGAGGGAATCATAGCTTCCATCATCCTTTCCTCACTGGGACAATGGTCTAATAATGATGATCATCACACTTTTATTTACTTACAACTCAATATTACAACTCGATACTAGAACAAAATATGACTCTATATGAATGCCTCCAGCGGTGTACCGGGATGTGCAATGATCTAGCGTAGCAATGACATAAAAAAACGACAAGCCATGAAAACATCATGCTAGCTATCTTATGATCATGCAAAGCAATATGACAATGAATGCTCAAGTCATGTATATGATGATGATGGAAATTGCATGGCAATACATCTAGGAATGGCTATGGAAATGCCATGATAGGTAGGCATGGTGGCTGTTTTGAGGAAGATATAAGGAGGCTTATGTGTGATAGAGGGTATCGTATCACGGGGTTTGGATGCACCGGCGAAGTTTGCACCAACTCTCGAGGTGAGAAAGGGCAATGCACGGTACCGAAGAGGCTAGCAGTGATGGAAGGGTGAGAGTGCGTATAATCCATGGACTCAACATTAGTCATAAAGAACTCACATACTTATTGCAAAAATCTATTAGTCATCAAAATAAAGTACTATGCGCATGCTCCTAGTGTAGCGACCAGACCTCAAACAGTCTGATCTCTGTGCTCCGGTGTCATCCCTGGATCACTAATGCTGACACCACACAGTACTCAGAGGATTTATAGCAGAGTAGCAATCACACACTTATTACATCGAGTGTCTCAAGGGAGAACTTATTACAATAAATATGGCTTAAGGCCATCTAATAACGATAACAGCGGAAGGCTTGGAAGATAAGTGAGTCCATCAACTCCAACGGCATCATTGAGTATAGAACCATTACCTAAAAACTCCTTAATCGTCGTCTGAAAAGTCTGCAACATTAACGTTGCAGCCCGAAACGGGTCAGCACATGGAATATGCTGGCAATGTAACACATAGAGAGTAATGGAATGAAACAGCTATACTATATGCATATTTGCTGGTGGAAAGCTCTATGGTTACAGTTTTGCATAAAGCCAATTTTTCCCTACTTCAAAGGAATAAATTTATTTACTATCATGGTGGTTGTTAAACATTGAGAATGGTTGATAGCATTCTCAATCCCAATTAAGCATCATCATTAAACATAACCCAACAAAAATTAATTTAGTGTAACATGTTGAGATTCACATGAAAATACAAGTACTAGATACTCAAGATGTCCATAACCGGGGACACGGCTAACCATGATTAGTTTATTACACTCTGCAGAGGTTTGCGCACTTTTCCCCACAAGACTCGATCGCCTCCGTTTGGTTTCTCGCACTACATGGTGTTTGAGAAGACGGATGACCGAGACATAGTCTTTCAGAAGCGCTAGCACCTTACGATCGGGTAGACCGTACCACCTACATCCCCTACATCTGCTAGTCTACCACTGTAAGAGTTCGCACAACTTAGTCAACTATGCTAGAGCCCATAATAGCTTGTGGCTGCACACGGAAGTTTCTAGTATGAATAGTCTCATGATCCCTTTGAGCCTGGGTGGCGGTCCAAAAGAAAACAGGCAAGTCCTGGAATACCCAGGTGCCTCAATCCACCCAGATGTGTGTTTAAGTTGCCACCTTAGATAAACCATTAATTAACAATCTCACATCTGTCATGGATTTCACTCACCCAATCCACGTCTACTAGCATAGCATGGCATAATAAGCAAACGTAGAAGTAACTCCCAAAGGTTTGATAATAAACAGGTAATAGGTACTACCTCATCTACTTCCCATCCCACAATTTAATTAGATCCTAATCTTGCAATGTGTGAGGATTGATCTAATGCAATAAAATTGGGTAGTAGAAAAGGTATGATCAAAGTGTTACTTGCCTTGCTGATGATCCGCGAAACCTAACGATTCGAAGTAACAGGCAGCGCACTCCGGGTATTCTATCGCAGACAAACAAACAAGCATACAATAAGCACTCATCTAATGCACAGGTAAAACTCAAATAAGAGATCTAACCAGAAGGTTCAACTTAAGAACTCCGGTTGGCAAAAAGAATTAAATCGAACGAAGCAACGAAAAACAAACGGCGAAAGAAAACAACTTCGTTCTACTAATCTGGATCTAGGGCAAATTTTACAGTAACAAAATCTTGTTTAAGTTGGTTATCCGGATAGAGGGTTTCGAGACGAATCCCTAGGCGCTTGAATCGCCTGATTCCGATAAACGAGCGAAAAGTTAAACTAAAACGAAAATCGGATCAGGAATCGTGATCAGAAAAATCGCGGATTTAATCCGAGAAAAAGAAAAACGATGAACGCTAATTTTTTTTATTTTTTTCGGCATGGAAAACGAGGCGTGACGAACCTCGGGCGGCGGGATCATCGGCGGCGGCGGCGGCGGCTCCGGCGGCGTGCGCGGATCAAGGCGGGGCTGATGGGCTGGGCGGCGCTATTTAAAGGCTGCCCCCGGGCGGTGTCCCGCTCGGGTATGGCCGGAAGTGTGTTCGTTTTTTTAATTATTCCGCTGGGAAGAAAAATAAAAAGAAATACTAAACGGACTCCAAAAATTCCGAAATAAATTTTCACGGGCTTCTAAAATCAAGCCGCACAAGGTGAACATTTACTTGGGCCCTAAATGCAATTTTGAAAAATGCACATTTTTCCTAAATTCAAATAAAACACCGAAAAACTCCGAAATGAAATCTTATTTGATTTTATTATTAAATCCTCAATATTTCTTTATTTTGGGAAAGTCATTTTATTCCCTCTCTCATATTTTTGTAATAGAAATAATTGATGATAAAATAAATAAAATCAAATGATCCTATTCTCAAAATTTGAGAAACTCAAATATGAAAATAACGAAATCCCCAACTCTCTCCGTGGGTCATTGAGTTGCGTAGAATTTCTAGGATCAACCAAAATGCAAAATAAAATATGATATGCATGATGATCTAATGTATAACATTCCAAATTGAAAATTTGGGATGTTACAAACCTACCCCCCTTAAGATGAATCTCGCCCTCGAGATTCGGGTTGGCTAGAAAATAGGTGAGGGTGGTCTTTGAGCAAATCTTCCTCTCGCTCCCAGGTGGCTTCATCCTCCGTGTGGTGGCTCCACTGAACTTTGCAAAACTTGATAACCTTGCTGCGAGTAACTCGGCTGGCAAACTCGAGAATCTTAACTGGTTTCTCCTCGTAGGTCAAATCGTTATCCAACTGAATAGTTTCCAAAGGCACTGTGTCTCTCAACGGTATGTCAGCCATCTCCGCGTGACATTTCTTTAACTGAGAAACGTGGAACACATCATGTACTCCTGACAATCCTTCGGGCAATTCCAACTTGTAGGCCACTTCTCCCATACGCTCCAAAACTCGATATGGTCCTACAAATCGTGGCGCTAACTTCCCTTTAACTCCAAAACGCTTTGTTCCCCGAAGTGGAGATACTCGAAGATAAGCTCTGTCTCCGACTTCGTAAACTGTCTCCTTGCGTTTAGAATCTGCATAACTCTTCTGTCTGGACTGGGCTACCTTGAGCCTATCGCGAATCAACTTCACCTTCTGTTCAGACTCTTTAATCAAGTCAGGTCCAAACAACTGGCGGTCTCCAACTTCGTCCCATGACAACGGTGTCCTGCACCTCCTTCCGTACAAGGCTTCGAAAGGGGCCATCTTTAAACTGGTTTGGTAACTGTTGTTGTAAGAGAACTCTGCATATGGCAAATTATCGTCCCAACTAGATCCATAATCTAGCGCACAAGCTCTCAGCATATCCTCCAAAATCTGATTGACTCTCTCGGTCTGTCCATCTGTCTGTGGATGAAAAGCTGTACTGAATTCTAGCCTGGTTCCCAAAGTTTCGTGCAACTGCTTCCAGAACTTTGAGGTAAACTGGGTTCCTCTATCTGATACGATACTCCTTGGAACTCCATGCAGACATACGATCCTGGTCATGTATATCTTTGCCAACTTAGCACTGGTGTAAGTGGTCTTTACTGGGATGAAATGAGCTACTTTCGTCAATCGATCAACTACAACCCAAATCGAGTCATAGCCTGAACGAGTCCTGGGCAATCCCGTGATAAAATCCATGCCTAGCTTATCCCACTTCCATTCGGGTATCGGCAATGGTTGTAACAATCCTGCTGGCTTCTGATGCTCTGCCTTTACTCTCTGACATACATCACAAACTGCTACATACTCCGCAATATCCTTCTTCATTCCGGTCCACCAGAAAATATCCTTCAAATCCAGATACATCTTGGTATTTCCTAGGTGAATTGAATACGGTGAGTCGTGTGCCTCTTGCAAAATCAACTTCCTGATCTCCGGGTCATTGGGCACGTAAACACGGTCTTCAAACCATAGGGTGTCGTGCTCATCCTCACGAAATCCTTTAGCTTTTCCTTTGCTCAGTTTCTCCTTTATAGCGGCAATCTCTTTGTCAGCTTTCTGAGCTTCCCTGATTTTATCCATCAAGGTTGACTGAATCTCCAATGCTGCTACATAGCCTCTCGGAACTATTTCCAAACATAGTTCACAAAGATTTTCGGCTAACTCCCTTGGTATTTCTCCCGTCATTAATGTATTGACATGGCTCTTACGGCTTAATGCGTCAGCTACTACATTAGCCTTTCCGGGGTGATAATGCAATTTCATATCATAATCCTTGATAAGCTCCAACCATCTCCTTTGTCTGAGGTTTAACTCCTTCTGTGTGAAAATGTACTTCAAACTCTTATGATCCGTGTACACCTCACAATGATTTCCAATGAGAAAATGTCTCCATGTTTCAAAGCATGCACTACGGCTGCTAACTCCAAATCATGCGTAGCATAATTCAACTCATGAGGCTTCAGTTGTCTTGAGGCATATGAAACAACTCTCCCTTCCTGCATAAGCACTGCTCCAAGTCCTCGACGTGAAGCGTCGCAATACACCTCATAATCTTTGGTCTGGTCTGGCAAAATCAACACTGGTGAGGTAACCAAACGTTTCTTCAACTCCTGGAAACTAGCCTCACATTCCTCTGTCCATATGAACTTGGTATCTTTCTTCAACAACTCAGTCATAGGCTTCGCAATCTTTGAGAAATTCTCAATAAATCTCCGGTAGTATCCTGCGAGTCCAAGAAAACTCCGGATCTCTCCAACTGTTGTTGGGGCTTCCCACTTGGTCACGGTTTCAACTTTAGCGGGATCTACTGCTATACCTTCTCCAGATATAACGTGTCCGAGGAATCCTACTTCCTTCAACCAAAACTCACATTTGCTGAACTTGGCATATAATTGATGTTCTCTGAGCTTTCCAAGTACCAAACGCAAATGCTCCTTATGCTCCTCTTCATTCTTCGAATAAACCAGGATATCATCAATGAACACTACGACGAACTTATCCAAAAACTCCATAAACACTTTGTTCATCATGTTCATAAAATAGGCAGGTGCGTTAGTCAGACCAAATGACATAACGGTATACTCGTACAGCCCATACCTGGTGGTAAAAGCTGTCTTCGGAATATCCTGTTCTCGAATCTTCAACTGGTGGTATCCTGATCGCAGATCGATCTTGGAAAATACCTTAGCTCCTTGCAATCGATCAAACAGATCATTGATCATTGGTAGTGGGTACTTGTTCTTGATCGTTACTTCATTCAATCCTCGATAATCAACAACCATCCTTAACGATCCATCCTTCTTCTCCACTAGAAGTACTGGCGATCCCCAAGGTGAAGAACTTGGGCGAATATATCCTTTATCCAGTAACTCCTTAATCTGCTTCTTAATTTCCACCAAATCCTTTGCTGGCATCCTATATGGTCTCTTTGATATTGGCCTGTGCCTGGCAATAGCTCAATCAAAAACTCAATATCTCTATCCGGTGGCATGCCTGGCAACTCCTCTGGAAATACATCAGGGAAATCCCTTACCACTGGTACTTCCTCCTGCACAACTCCTGTTAGGCAATTTACTTGAGTCCTCTTTGGCACATGCCGGGATACATACTTGATCCTTCTCCCTTCTGGGGTGGTAAGCAAAATTGACTTACTAGCACATTCAATATTCCCTTCATACTTTGATAACCAATCCATGCCTAATATCACATCCAATCCTTGAGATTCCAATACTATTAGGTCTGAGGGAAAAACATAGTTACCAATCCTTAATGGTAACCGATCACACCATAGACTAGCCACATACTCTGCTCCGGGCGAGGTTACTAACATGGGTGACCTAAGGGCTTGGGTTGGTAGGTTATACTTATCCACAAATCCCCTTGAGATGTATGAATGCGATGCACCAGTATCAAAAAGAACGAGTGCAGTAAATGACTTAACCAAAAACTTACCTATTACTGCATCGGGCTGAGCTTCAACCTCCTCCACGCTAACGTGGTTCACCTGTCCCCTGTTGAAAGGGTTCGGCTTCTTCCCAGAACTTCCATTGCTATTTCCATTTTGTAATTCAGGACATTCATTGGCATAATGTCCTGTCTTCGAACACTTAAAGCAAGTGACTTGGCTTAGGTCCTTCTTGGCTGGGGTTGAGGGGTTGGTGCGGTTCTGGCCGTTGCTTCCTCCATTGCCATTACCATTCTTGGTGCCATTGTGATTGTGCGAGCTACCTCCTCCATGGGTATGCTGAAAATGTCCTCCCGGTCTAGGGGTAAAACGTGGCTTCTGCTGAGCTCCTGAATTGTACTTTCCTTGTCCATACTTCCTCTTGCGATTCTCAATTTGCTGCTGCTTCCCTTCAATCATAAGAGCATGATCTACCAACTCCTGGTAGTTGTTGAAGGTTGCTACCATCAACTACATGCTCAACTCATCATTCAGTCCTTCCAGAAACTTCTCCTGCTTAGCTGCATCCGTAGCGACGTCATCTGGGGCATAACGTGCTAGCTTACTAAATTCCTCCACATACTGGCCAACTGTCCTTCCTCCTTGGCGCAAGTTGCGAAACTCACGCTTCTTCATGGCCATAGCTCCTGCTGAAACATGTGCAGTATGAAAAGCCTGCTGAAACTGGTCCCATGTGACAGTGTCTACTGGGAAAGTGGCTGTGAAATTCTCCCACCATGATGCTGCGGGTCCTTCTAACTGATGTGTGGCAAACTTCACCTTCTCCGCATCTGTGCATCCTGCTGTGGTCAACTCCCTAGCTGTCTTGCGGAGCCAATCATCTGCTACTATCGGCTCGGTGCTACTGGAAAACACCGGCGGATTCAGCCTAAGAAAACGGGCTAAGTGGTCAGCAGGTGGTGGTGGTGGTGGGTTGTTGTTGTTGTTCCCCTGATTCTGATTCTGGACTAGCAACTGCATCAATGTGTTCTGCTGCTGGATCAACTGGGTGAGCTCCGGTGGAAAGGTAAATCCGGGGTCACGTCTCGGAGGCATCTGAGGGTTTAGAAAAGATGAGATATAAGAATAGAGGGGGTCTAAAGAGAAAACACTACCCATATGCACATGAGGCAAAAGCAAACAATTCACTTCAATCAATCAAACAAAGGCATACAATCGATCTAACTATCGCAAAAGTGCTCGGACTACTATATTTACATGGTGGACTACTACTACTGATGAGGTGGTCTACTAGAAATATTCTTCGGTTGTTGACTCCATGATATCTGCTCCAGCTTCATCAACATAGTCATCATCGCTACTATCTGCTTCCGAGTCGGTGCCGTCGATGATGATGTAGTCTTCCGGGCTAATTTCCTGGGGTTCTTCGTCTTCATCTACTGGCGTAGGGTCTCCCATAAATATTCCAATCTTCTTGATCAGGTCGTCATTCTTCTCCACCAATACTTCAATTTCCTCTTCATAATCTTCACGTGTAGCCTTGAGTTCTTCCTCCAGTTCCTTGATTCTAGTCTTAGCCTTCTTCAGGTCTATCATGTCGGCGCACATCTGGTTCTCCTGTCGTCGAATGTGCTGGTTTAGCTCCTGGATAAAAGCTGCGATTGATCTATCCTTCCTGGTGCTGATCATCTCCCAGTGTTCATCTCGGCGCCCACAAATCTGGTAGATAGTATCCTTGAGATCCTTGCGGTAGACTTCTCCAATGCGTCCCATGGCGATGTGAGCTGCCATGCTCTTTCCTAGACTCCAAGTTGGTGCATCAAAAGAAAACTCTATGGGCTCAGTGACCGGCATGAACGTCCTTCCTGGAACTTGAACTTGAATCATCCAGCGCTCTTCTTCAGGTAAAGTGGCGTTGTAGGTTCCCGTGAAGCTTGGTACTCCTATGTTCAGGTATCTAGTGACTTCCTTCAAGTGGCGTCCAAAGGGTGTATCTTCATCCGGTTGTGTGAACTTGTTCCTTGCATCCGCCATCCTAAAGAGTAGAAAAGATGAGAGGTCAGAAGAGAAGAGAGTGAATAGTGATCTAGGTCTTTAGCTTAGTGGTCGTGTCCTACAGTCAGCGTGTGCTCTGATACCATCTCTGTAGCGACCAGACCTCAAACAGTCTGATCTCTGTGCTCCGGTGTCATCCCTGGATCAGTAATGCTGACACCACACAGTACTCGGAGGATTTATAGCAGAGTAGCAATCACACACTTATTACATCGAGTGTCTCAAAGAGAACTTATTACAATAAATATGGCTTAAGGCCATCTAATAACGATAACAGCGGAAGGCTTGGAAGATAAGTGAGTCCATCAACTCCAACGGCATCACTGAGTATAGAACCACGACCTAAAAACTCCTTAATCGTCGTCTGAAAAGTCTGCAACATTAACGTTGCAGCCCGAAACGGGTCAGCACATGGAATATGCTGGCAATGTAACACATAGAGAGTAATGGAATGAAACAGCTATACTATATGCATATTTGGCTGGTGGAAAGCTCTATGGTTACAGTTTTGCGTAAAGCCAATTTTTCCCTACTTCAAAGGAATAAATTTATTTACTATCATGGTGGTTGTTAAACATTGAGAATGGTTGACAGCATTCTCAATCCCAATTAAGCATCATCATTAAACATAACCCAACAAAAATTAATTTAGAGTAACATGTTGAGATTCACATGAAAATCCAAGTACTAGATACTCAAGATGTCCATAACCGGGGACACGGCTAACCATGATTAGTTTATTACACTCTGCAGAGGTTTGCGCACTTTTCCCCACAAGACTCGATCGCCTCCGTTTGTTTTCTCGCACTACAGGGTGTTTGAGAAGACGGATGACCGAGACATAGTCTTTCAGAAGCGCTAGCACCTTACGATCGGGTAGACCGTACCACCTACATCCCCTACATCTGCTAGTCTACCACTGTAAGAGTTTGCACAACTTAGTCAACTATGCTAGAGCCCATAATAGCTTGTGGCTGCACACGGAAGTTTCTAGTATGAATAGTCTCATGATCCCTTTGAGCCTGGGTGGCGGTCCAAAAGAAAACAGGCAAGTCCTGGAATACCCAGGTGCCTCAGTCCACCCAGATGTGTGTTTAAGTTTCCACCTTAGATAAACCATTAATTAACAATCTCACATCTGTCATGGATTTCACTCACCCAATCCACGTCTACTAGCATAGCATGGCATAATAAGCAAACGTAGAAGTAACTCCCAAAGGTTTGAAAATAAACAGGTAACAGGTACTACCTCATCTACTTCCCATCCCAAAATTTAATTAGATCCTAATCATGCAATGTGTGAGGTTTGATCTAATGCAATAAAAATGGGTAGTAGAAAAGGTATGATCAAAGTGTTACTTGCCTTGCTGATGATCCGCGAAACCTAACGATTCGAAGTAACAGGAGGCGCACTCCGGGTATTCTATCACAGACAAACAAACAAGCATACAATAAGCACTCATCTAATTCACAGGTAAAACTCAAATAAGAGATCTAACCAGAAGGTTCAACTTAAGAACTCCGGTTGGAAAAAAGAATCAAATCGAACAAAGCAACGAAAAACAAACGGCAAAACAAAACAACTTCGTTCAACTAATCTGGATCTAGGGCAAATTTTACAGTAGAAAAATCTTGTTTAAGTTGGTTATCCGGATAGAGGGTTTCGAGACGAATCCCTAGGCGCTTGAATCGCCTGATTCCGATAAACGAGCAAAAAGTTAAACTAAAACAAAAATGGGATCAGGAATCGCGATCAGAAAAATCGCGGATTTAGTCCGAGAAAAAGAAAAACGACGAATGCTGATTTTTTTTCTTTTTTTTTCGGCACGAAGAACGAGGCGCGACGAACCTCGGGCGGCGGGATCATCGGCAGCGGCGGCTCCGGCGGCGCACGTGGATCGAGGCGGGGCTGATGGGCTGGGGCGGCTCGGACAAGGTGAACATTTATTTGGGCCCTAAATGCAATTTTGAAAAACGCACATTTTTCCTAAATTCAAATAAAACACCGAAAAACTCCGAAATAAAATCTTATTTGATTTTATTATTAAATCCTCAATATTTCTTTATTTTGGGAAAGTCATTTTATTCCCTCTCTCATATTTTTGTAATAGAAATAATTGATGATAAAATAAATAAAATCAAATGATCCTATTCTCAAAATTTGAGAGAACTCAAATATGAAAATAACAAAATCCCCAACTCTCTCCGTGGGTCATTGAGTTGCGTAGAATTTCTAGGATCAACCAAAATGCAAAATAAAATATGATATGCATGATGATCTAATGTATAACATTCCAAATTAAAAATTCGGGATGTTACACCTAGGGGGATAGATTGGTAGGAAAAGACCATCGCTCATCCCTGATCGCCACTCATAAGGAAGACAATCAATAAATACCTCATGCTCCGACTTCGTTACATAACAGTTCACCATACGTGCATGCTACGAGAATCAAAAAGCTCAACACAAGTATTTCTACTAATCCAGAACTACCCACTAGCATGACTCTAATATCACCATATTTATATCGCAAAACTATTGCAAGGAATCAAACATATCATATTCAGTGATCTACAAGTTTTATGTAGGATTTTATGACTAACCATGTGAATGACCAGTTCCTGTCATCTCTCTAAATAGATATAAGTGAATCAAGAGAGTTTAATTATTTCTACAAAAGATATTCCCACGCTCTAACAAATATAAGTAAAGCAAAAGAGCATTCTACAAATGGCGGTTTTCTATGTAAAGAGAAACAGGCAATCCAAACTTCAAATGATATAAGTGAAGCACATGAAGCATTCTACAAAGCCATACTCAAAATATATAAGTGAAGTGCATAGAGCATTCTATAAATCAACCAAGGACTATCTCATACCAGCATGGTGCATAAAATAAAAATGAAAACTAAATTCAAAAGATGCTCCAAGATTGCACATATCGTATGAACGAAACGAATCCAAAAACATATCGATACTCATTGAAGAAAGAGGGGATGCCTTCCGGGGCATCCCCAAGCTTAGATGCTTGAGTCTCCTTGAATATTTACTTGTGGTACCTTGGGCATCCCCAAGCTTGAGCTCTCGCCTGTCCTTCTTCTCCTCACATCGAGACCTCCTCGATCTTCGAACACTTCATCCACACAAAACTGAACATAAAATTCGGTAAGATCCTTTAGTACAATAAAGCAAATAACTACTTTAAGTACTGTTGAAAACCAATTCATATTTTGTTTTTTCATTGTAGCTACTGTAATATAACTTTTCCATGGCTTAATCCACTGATATAAATCGATAGTTTCATCAAAACAAGCAAACTATGCATCAAAAACAGAATCTGTCTAAAACAGAATAGTCTGTAATAATCTGACCATTCACCATAGCTCTGGTACCCCAAAAATTCTACCAAAATTATTAAAAAGAAATAATTTGTATATAAAGACATTGCAAAAAGTTTCAGAACAGTTTGACGTTCCAGTAAAAAATGTAAAATCACGCACAACAGCCAAAATTTCTATCCTGCACCGTACAAACCAAAAAGCAAAGTAAACATCTGAAAGGCAAACCTTGGCACATTATTTTTATAATACAATGAATTGTACAAGGGGATAATTATTTTTGTTGAAAATTTTCTGTAATTAAGATTCACAAAGTTTCGATGGGCAGGAACAAAGTTCAAGGATGTCCCCCACTTTCACAATGCTCGTCTATCTCACTTTCACTTTTCTTTTTGAAAAGTTTTGGGTTCCCCCTCTTTATTTTTTTGTTTTGAACTATATAAAAGCACACATCAGAAATAAATGACTCTCTAAAACTTCCGGGTTGTGTCCCTGGCAGCACTTTCTTTAAAGCCATTAAGCTAGGGATATAGTGCTCAAGTAATGAATCCACCCGGATCCCAAGGTATATCAAAGCCAATTTTAATTAACAATGATTTGTAATTTAGTAGTGAGCACAAAGTAACATATATCATGCAACAACGAATTATAACTCTCTTCCTATGCATCAGCATGTCATAAAAGAACAATTCATGCACACATAGTAAAGGCCAATGCATAGTATAAACAGTTTCTTGCAATTTTATCGCATTGGAAACATAGAGAGGTGGAGATATAGTTCCTCTCTCATAATAATTGCAAGTAGGAGCAGCAAGAACATGCATATTATATCTATCAAAATCATCATGTGTAATAGTAAAATGCAACCCATCAATATAATCCTTAATAAGCGCAAACTTCTCTGATATAGTGTAGTCGGGAGAATTCAAAAAGATAATAGGACTATCATGTGTGGGTGCAATAGCAACAATTTCATGTTTAACATAAGGAACTATAGCAAGTTCATCTCCATAAGCATAATTCATATTGGCATCTTGGCCACAAGCATAGCAAGCACCATCAAAAAGGGATATTTCAAGAGAATCAATGGGATCATAGCAATCATCCTTCGGTAAGCACGAAGGGACATTAAACAATGTATGAGTTGGAGGGTTACTCTCATTAGAAGGTGGGCACGGGTAGCTAATCCGTTCTTCCTCCTTTTGTTCTTCGCTCTCCTCATCATCTTTTTCATCCAACGAGATCATAGTTTCATCAATTTCTTCTTCCATAGACTCCTGCAAAATATTAGTCTCTTCTTGGACAGCGGAGACTCTCTCAATAAAATCATCAATATTGGAATTGAATTCATAATTCTCATAGCAATATTTAAAGATAGCTAAATTTTCAGGTCTATAAACTGAATCATCAAAATTTTGACACTCTTTAAACAAAGATTCAATTTCATAAGCACCCATAAAAGAAACAAATCCTTCTATTTGTTCCACATCATAGTAATCATATATACCATTAGCATAAGAAGCCAAGGTTTTATCATCATTAAATTTGCATGAAAAGGGAAGGTGTGGAGCCTTCATCCTAGAGCAACAAGTATAATCATATCTCAAGCATAGTTCCCGGGCATACCAATGCAACATATGAATTTGATCCCATAATAGTTTCCATTTTTGAGTCAAGCGATAATCCCTAAAGTATTCACGTTGATCCAACGTGTCTCCCATTATATAATTGAATGGGGTTTTCTCAGGATTATCAAAGTAGTACATAATCTCTTTCACACAATGAGCATCGAGGGTTTTAGGAGGTTCCCCATCTCCATGAGTAGCAAGTAAACCTATTTTTTTGGTATTTCGTGTTCCATATCCATAACTAAATATAGAGAACAACTTAGAACAGCAAATAAAAATTGCTTAGTGATAAAGCAAACAAGCACACACGAGAATATTCACCCCACGCTATGGCTCCCCGGCAACGGCGCCAGAAAAGGTCTTGATAACCCACAAGTATAGGGGATCAATTGTGGCCTCTTTCGATAATTAAGAGTGTAGAACCCAACGAGGAGCTAAAGGTAGAACAAATATTCCCTCAAGTTCTATCGACCACCGATACAACTCTACGCATGCTTAACGTTCGCTTTACATAGAACAATTATGAAACTAGAAGTACTTTGTAGGTGTTTTTGGATAGGTTTGCTAGATAATAAAGAGCGCGTAAATAAAAAGTAGGGGATGTTTAGATAAAGACACAATAAAGTAAATATAAAGAGTGTGGAAAAGTGGTGGTAGGAGTTGTGAAATTTTCCCTAAGCAGTTGACTACTTTACTAGACCGATAGCAAGTTTTATGTGGGACAGGCCACTGCTAGCATGTCATCCCTGACTTGGAATTCTATGCACTTATGATTGGAACTATTGGCAAGCATTTGCAACTAGTAACGTTCATTAAGGTAAAACCCAACCATAGCATTAAGATATATTGGTCCCCCTTCAATTCCGAATGCATCAATTTCTATGCTAGGTTGAAGCTTCTGTCACTCTTGCCCTCCAATACATAGTCCTATCAACATACAACTAACCCTATGGTGTGATCCATGCGCGCGCTCATTTGATGGGCACCAAAGGACAGCAACATAACCACAAGAAAATTAAATCAATCATAGCAATTCATCAACCACCGATAGGACAATGAAAATCTACTTAGACATCATAGGATGGCAACACATCATTGGATAATAATATGAAGCATAAAGCACCATGTTCAAGTAGAGGGTACAGCGGGTTGCGGGAGAGTGGACCGCTGTAGATAGAGGGGGAAGGTGATGGATATGTTGGTGAAGATGGCGGAGGTGTTGGTGAACATCGTGGTGATGATGATGGCGGCCACGGCAGCGTTCCGGCACCACCAGAAGAGAAGGGGAGAGGGGGCCCCTTCTTCTTCTTCTTCCTTGACCTCCTCCCTAGATGGGAGAAGGGTCCCCTCTGGTCCTTGGCCTCCATGGCATGGGAGGGGCGAGAGCCCCTGAGATTGGATCAGTCTCTCTGTCTCTCTCTGTTTCTGCGTTCTGGTATTCCGCCCTTTCACCGTTTCGTATATATATGGAGATCCGTAACTCCGATTGGATTGAAACCTTCGCCGAGATTTTTTTCTTCTGAAAATTAGCTTTCTTGCGGCCGAAGAAGAGCATTAACCGCCTTACGGGGGGCACGAGGGTCAGGGGCGCGCCCAGGGGGGTGGGGCGCCCCCCTGCCTCGTGCCTCCCTCGGGCACCGTCTCGTGTTGATTTTCTTCCCATATTCTCCAAATATTCCAAAAATATTTTCCGTCCATTTTTATCCTGTTTGGATTCCGTTTGATATGAGTTTTCTATGAAACATAAAACATGCAACAAACAGGAACTTGCACTGGGCACTGGATCAATATGTTAGTCCCCAAAAATAGTATAAAAAGTTGCCAAAAGTATATGGAAGTTGTAGAATATTGGCATGGAACAATCAAAAATTATAGATATGACCGAGACATATCAACCACCAAGTGTAAAAACATAACCACTTGTGGCCTTAATCTCATCAGCAACAGAGGTTCGGTTTGAGTCACTATAACCCTCTAGTACCCTCGGATACCCAGTGTAGTGAATACCATAGCTCGCAATGCCTTTCAAGTAGAACATAACTCTCTCAAGCGCATGTCAATGATCATCTCCTGGTTTTGACACAAACCGACTCAGCTTGCTCACAACAAAAGAGATGTCAGGCCTCGTGGCACTCGCCAAATACATAAGCGAGCCAATAATCTGAGAATACCTCAGTTGATCTCTAGCAATCCGTCGATTCTTTCGAAGCAACACACTAGCATCATATGGAGTTGGAGAAGGCGTGCAGCCGCTATACCCAAAACGACTCAAGATCTTTTCGACATAATGAGACTGAAGCAGTTTGTAACATCCCAATTTTCAATTTGGATGTTATACATAGGTCATCATATGCATATCATACTTTTACTTGCATTTTGGTTGTGATCCTAGAAATCTTAAGCAACTCAAGGACCTAAGGAGAGAGTTGGAGGTTTCACATATTTTCATATTTGAATTTTCTCAAATTTGAAAAGAGGATCAATTTGATTTGAATATTTTTCTCTCCAAATTATTTCCAATATTCAAAATAAAAGAGAGAAGATAATATGACTTCTTCAAAAAACAGGAATATTGGAGAAGAAAATTTAAAATCGATTTTATATTTGATTTGGATTTTATTTGCTATTTTATCTGTATTAGAAAAATATGCATTCTTGAAAATTGTATTTTTAGGCCAGAACAATGTTCACTTTGTTCTAAATATTAGGTTTAGACGGTGAAAATTGTTTCTGGTATTTTTAGGATTTTTATATATTTTTTTACGTTTTTCTTCGGGCGAGATTTTATTTTAAAAAAACTTCCCGCCGACTGGGCCGAAGGCCGAGCCGAGCAGGCCGACCCACTCCCGCGCCGCCTTCCTCCCGTGCAGGGAGACCGAGCTGCCGCCGCCGCCCGAGTCCGGCCGGGGCACGACTCCCGGTCCGACCCGACGCCCCCTCTTCCAAGCAGCGGTGCCCCCGTCCCTTTATATACCGCCGCCCCGCCGCCACCTCCTCCCCACCTCGCCTCGACCGCAGCCGCCGCCGCCCGCTCGCCGCAGTCACCGTCGCCTGCCGCCCGCCGCTGCTAGGGATGGCAATGGGTAGGGTATGGGTGGGTACGACCTTTTTCTGCCCAAACCCATACCCAAATCTTTTTTTCCATACCCACCCATTTCAGTATTCATGGGCACAAAGTGGTACCCATACCCATACGCAATGGGTATCCGGTGGGTACAGTATATAACATTGGCCTGATAAAGGTAAGATGAGAACAAGATCTAAAACTAAAGTAAGGTACTGAGCCATCACAATCTCATTTGCACTTACATCAAAAGTTCACAATGACGATTGACACACAAAGGTCTTAATCTCCATTACAAACTAACTTTGAAAAAAAAATCAAGTTTGCAAACTTGCAATGCTAACAAAATCAACGAAACAACATGGATTGAATAACAGCAATGCACGCCCATGCTTCAATGCTAACCGCCAAGTAATGAGCCACTTGTTGCTCATTTTGGTCTTCAATAGTGATTTCAGATTCCCATTCCTCCTACAAAAAATAATAAAAAGTATAAGAATGTACTCAATAGCATCATTTGTACAAGATAAATTGTAAATGGAGGCAATGTAATGTTACTATGGCTTCTTCTTCATCTTCAAGAATAGATTGAATCGCAAAATGATCGAAAGTGACATTATCTAAAGAAAAGCTATTCGAAATTTAGTAAGAAGATAATCAAAAATAATAATAATGCATAACTACTCCTAATAGAAATAAATGGATTTAAAACTAATTGACTTTACCAGCATCACCTTTTGTCAACCTCAATTTTTGTTGTTTTGAATCTATGGATTTCTTAGCATCACCCGTTTCCAAATGAGACCTTAAATGTGATGACCCATGAGATTGTTCCCCACTAATTTTCTTGTGTTACAACACACATTCAGCTTTTAATTTCCTCTCAGCAATTCCAACAACCTTAAAAAAATAGTCGGAAAATTATGAGGACAGTTTATGCTTACTGTATGCCATATGATACACAAAGACAAATGTTCAGAGAACTGAAAGTGCGTTATATCGACTAGAGGGGGGTGAATAGGCGATTTTCATGAATTCTTCACTTAGGAATTTGCAGGTGAGGAAATTCCTTAGCGAAGAACTACTAGCAGCGGAATAAGTACTCAAAAGTAAACATAATAGAACACAAGCATAGTCATCATGATGAAATGAAGACAGGCATAGAATACAGAAAGCGTAAGCACAGGATAACACAGGATGAAGACAAACAGACTGAAGAAATTGAACTGAGGAAATTGTGAAAATCTTCAGTCAAAGTCTTCAAGCACAGATATGAACAAGCACACAACACAATTATGAGGAAATGAAAGAGTTGAGGAAATAGAACCTGTAAGCTTGCTGAAGACAATGATTTGGTAGACCAGTTACAACTGCTTTCTCAGTTGTACGTCTGGGTAGGGCGGCTAGGTATTTAAACCTGAGGACACACAGTCCCGGACACCCATTCCTGAACACGCAACTCAGGACACTCAGTCCTCACCGTATTCCCCTTGAGCTAAGGTCACACAGACCTCGCGCAATCACTCGTGGTAAGTCTTGAGGTGACTTCTGAACCTTTACAAACTTGGTCACTCGGTGATCCACAATTCCTCTTGGATGCTCTAGACCATGATGCCTAACCGTCTGGAAGAAGCACAGTCTTCAAAGGTAACAAGCGTCGGATCCATGCAGGATCAATCTCTTCAATGATGCTCAATCACTTGGGGTTTGTAGGTGTTTGGGTTTGGGTTTTCCTCACTTGATGATTTTCGCTCAAAGTCCTCGGAGGATGGGATGCTCTCAAATGACAAGTGTCAGTTTCTCTCGGAGCAGCCAACCAGCTAGTGGTTGTAGGGGCGGCTATTTATAGCCTAGGGAGCAGCCCAACATGATAAGACATAAATTCCCTTCAATGATAAGACCATTAGTTGGATAGATATTTCGGGACAGCTGGCGCATAGCACAGCAACGGTCGGAATTTTGAGTGGCGAAATCCTCAGGGCTATCATATTGCTCACTGTGTAGGCAATCCGCACTGGCGAATTCCTAACTCCTCAGTCAGAACAAATTCCTCAGAGACCAGAAGAACTTCGTCTTTGTCACTGAAGAATATGACTGAACTATTTGAGATTTCCAATGGCTTCACTCGAAGGGATTGGTAGGTGTAGGATTTGAGTTGAGCATCAAATGGAAATTTTTCCTTAGTATTTCCTCAACCCCCTTTAACAGTACGGTGTTTCCTATGACTCAAGAAAGAGAAAATGAAACTACAAAAACAAAAGTCTTCACACTTCATGTTCCTCGAATGAATACCAAGTCTTCAAGGTCACACCAATTTCTTCACTTTCAAAGTCTTCAGAAAGTCTTTAGAAATCAAAAGTCTTCAGTCGAAGAACTTCATTTTTAGGGGTTGACTTTCTTTGTAAATATCAAACTCCTCATAGACTTATAGACCCGTGTACACTCACAAACACATTAGTCCCTTAACCTATAAGTCTTCAATACACCAAAATCACTAAGGGCACTAGATGCACTTACAATCTCCCCCTTTTTGGTGATTGATGACAATATAGGTTAAGTTTTCAACGAGGATAAACATATGAAGTGTAAATACTGATATTGAGGAATTTGATTGCAAGATATAGAAGAACTCCCCCTGAATATGTGCATGGTGAGGTATTTGCTTTTGAAGCATTGCACACTTGAAGAGTAGAATCATGAAGATCTCCCCCTATATCTTGTAATTCATACACGCATTTGACATATCACAATGAAGCATTTGAAATGCATGATGAAATATGGTGACTGATGTAATTCAGCATGCGTGCAATAGCATATATGAGGAATAAGCATGCAGAAAAACATATCAAAAGTACTAGAGAACCATCGGGTTTAAGTTTACAACTCGGTCCAATAAAGTCTCAGAAGAACGAGAGTTTTAACTTAACAAAAAAAATGCCCATATAGAAAGACCCGCTTGAAGACTAACTCAAAATTCTCCCCCTTTGTCATGAAATGACCAAAAGGATCGAATATGAGGACTAACGCCCCTGAAGAATATCAAGTTGATGAAGGAGCGCCAGCATTGTTGGGGTCGTTTGTCGTGGAAGGGCATGCCGCAGTGTCGTCCAAGTCTTTGTACTCGTCAGTATCGCGTGATGAAGAATATGAGCTGGACACCAAAGAAGAAACCTTAACCTTCTTGAACTTCTTCAGTGGAGGTGCAGACCAATCAAAATCTTCCTTGAGACCCATTTTCTTGAGATCTTCTTCACCATACAGATGTGATAGAATGGCCCAGGTGCGACCGAAAACTTCATGGAGATAGTAATGGTTTTTTCTTCACTGCATTGTGCGTAGCAGTCATGTTGTGAAGAAATGAACCAAACTGACGCTTAACCCATTTATGATTTCGATCCACCTTCTGGTGAAGACTAAGCAGAAGCTCACGATCAGTCATCACAAAAGGAGCGTGGCTTGAGGAGTAGACTTGGGTGCATTGGCAGAGGCATGTGTGGCAGAGTGATCATTGGTGGAATAAGATGCAGCTTTGCGAAACTGTCCATCCAATGGACGAATGCCTTCATCTATAACAGCTGCTGACTTGCCCTTTTCATCAACTGAGGAATAGGTCCGCTTGAGGACTTCAATCGGGGGCAAGTAGCTGAGGTGATTCTAAAAATCAGCTTTGTAGTTGAGTGAAGACCTTGTCCTGAGGAATCTCATAATCCAAGGTGCATAAGGCTTCAGCTCAAATGGAGAAAGTGCAATATTTGCCAGAGTCCTCATGAAGAAATCGTGATAATTGACAGGAATTCCATGAACGATATTGAAAACCAGATTCTTCATGATGCCAACAATTTCCTCATCAGATGAGTTGTGGCCTTTGATGGGACTCATTGTCCTCGTTAGAATGCGATAGACAATTTTGGGCACATATAGTAATTCCTTCACGAGGAATTTGGTTCGTGGGGCCTGACCTGGCTTCAAAGGTTTCATCAGAACTTGCATGTAGTGATTTGTAAGCTCAGGTTCACTGTAAATGCAATGAGCTTCTTCAAGGGGAGGACTGAGTGGTAATGCACGAAGCAATTCAGTAGCTGGTGCTGTGTAGTGAGTGTTCTCAGACATCCAGTCCAGCACCCATGAATTCACATCTTCAGAATATCCTATGATGTGTAGTGTAACATAAAATTGAAGAATCAGTTCTTCATTCCAACCACAGATGTCAGAGAAGAAATTTAACAATCCAGCATCGTGAAGAACACTAAGGACTGGCATGAAACACGACAGAGATTCCATATCCACGTGAGGAATGTGCTCATGGTAGAAGATTTTGTTTTTGTTGAACAGCACTTAGGAATAGAAATTGGCTTGGCCTCTTCCTAATGCAAGAAGAGTCATAAGGGTTGTAGTCTGTGAAGAATACATGCTCGCCGAAGAAATCATCATCCTTGAATTTTTGCTTCCTGGAGAATGGATCCTTTGGCTTGGGTAGAGGAGTGTCAGTGAGTTGCATCACGACCTCCAGAATCTCAATCATAGGTTCTTCAGTCTGAGGAATTTCTGGTTCCTCTTCAGTGGCAGTCTGCATCTTCAGATGTTCAGCAGCAGCAGTTTCTTCAGCACTAGTGGCTGGAATTTCTTCACGTACAGATGAAGTGGGGTGAGTTTCTTCAGAGCCCATTTGAACAGTTTGTGCAGGGGACTGAGGTATTTTCTGCAATGGTGTGAACATTGGAGAGTTTGGATGCTGACTTTCCCAGAATTCATCACTCATCACTGGTGTGGAGCAGCCAATGTCCACATCTTCATCTTCCATTTCTTCAATGCCAGCCTCTTCAGCAATGAACTAAGGCAGAGGCGAGGAAATGACAGGTGTTGAAGGGATCTCATCCACTTCAATTTCTTCATCCAACTTCTCTGACAAAACAACAGAAGGAATTTCTTCATCAGATCCGCTGGGGATCACATATTCTTCATCGAAAGGAACAAGGTACTTTGATGGCATGGTAGACAGAGGAACAACATCAATGGGATTTTCAAATGAGGTGGTCAAAGGCTTCATCTTCTTCGGAGCTGAAGAATCTGAAGTAGCTGATGCTTTCCTTTTCTTCGCTGCTGCATGCTCTCCAGCCTTGGTTTTCTTCCCATTTGATGCAGATGGAAGGATCGGAGTTGGTGTTAGCGCAGGAGGAGCAGAGGAATCTGGTTGATTTTCTTCAAGCACAACTGATGCAGTTGCCCTGATTTCTTCATATTCTTCAGGCGCACCACTAGTGGATGCCCTGGAAATTTCTTCAGCGGCTGGTATGCAGTCATCAGCCCTGGAACTCACATTTTCTTCAGCAGCCTGATTTTCATCAGCGGTGCTAGCATGTTCTTCAGTCGGCTGAGCAGATGCTTCAGCCTGAGGAACTCCCTGTTGCGTTGGGGCTGCAACATTTGAGGTGAAGTTATCCGCAAGTTTCACAAAGCGCACCTTGGCTCCAAACCAGTCAGCGCGGTATGCGTCAAATTCATCACTGAGTTTCTTGATCTCAGTTTGAACAACGACAAGTTCTTTAGTTGTCATAGAGACAACGTTTTTCTTCAGATAGCGCTCCTTATTGTACTGCGCTTTCTTGATCTTCCTGACCTTCTCATATTTCCATGCTTCTTCTTGTATGAAGTGGGTCAGCATGTGACTTTGGCCAGGAGTCAGCTTGAAGTTAGGCATGGGAGTGTTGGGGTCCTTGTGCCAAACATCAATGTATTCGAGGATCAACTTTGGATCCAAAAGTAGTGGCACATCTGTTTGTCGGTGTTCTGGGAACGGGGGTCCGCAGACTTGCCTGCCTGCGGCCTGCGACGTGGCTCAAAGGGGGGCCCAGCGCGGCCCATCTTCACCAACACAAACCCAAGACCCTCGCGAGGGGCCAAGCCTCGCGGGGCGGACGACGCGGAGCTTCCTCAGGCGCAGCTTCGTCAGGTTGGCTCATGAGGAGGTGGAGAGATCAAGGCGGGGTACCTCATGAGGTGCCCGTGACGCAAGCCATGATGACCGGGGGCGCCAGGCGGGTGCCAGCCCGCACAGTGTCCTCCCTTCCTCTTTGGTGCAAAGGGGGCAAGTGCAGCCGTGGAGTACCGAGGCATCAGGCAAAGGTTGCCGTTTCGGTGCAACGAGACCAAGACCATGAGGACTACGAGACGGAGGTCACCGTGGAGCCCAAGACAGTGTCATCACCAGAGCTTTGCGCAGGCGAAGACTACATTTGTCAGGATAGCTGATACTAGATGTCCCCCTTCAAATTAGCCCGCCATTGTTGGCTCCCTTCCCGCTCGATATTTGGGAAGAGGACCAGGGCCTCTATAAATAGGACCAGCCACCCATAGAGCAAAGAGAGCCGGGTGGTTGGAAGGATAGAGAAGATCAAGTAGAGAGAGAGAGAGAGAGAGAGAGAGAAGGGTGACTTAGCTCCTCCCAGCAGTTCATCGCCCCAGCCAAGAACAGACCCTCGCGAGGCTGTTCTTCCTTGTATTGTTCATCATCATCAGCCCAAGAGGCAATCCACCACACCACACACTGGAGTAGGGTATTACACCACAATGGTGGCCCGAACCAGTATAAACCTTGCGTCTCTTGTGCTGTTCTTTCCTTAGTTCAGATCCTAGCAAGGCGGAGGAGTGCAGGTAGGTAGGAGGCGAAATCTCCGCGCGCACCCAGTGTTCGAACCTCAAGGGTCTGCCGGAACCCGAAATCAGACATTTGGCACGCCAGGTAGGGGTGCGCCGGGATTCGTCTTCCACCACCCCGTTCTCCTCCGACCATCACGCCCATGTCCGACGCTCGTTGGGCCCACGCCGAGCGTCGGGCCGCGCTCGCTGCCCGTGTCACCCAGACGGCCCCTGTCAGTGGGCGTCCTCGCCGTTCCTCGTCACCTGCCGTCAATGCCGCCACCGGCCCGGCGGGGGACGAGCAGCAAGCATCATCCCAGCATCCGTCCGTGCGGCAAGACGGCCGCACCGCGACTCCCTCGCTCACCCCAGCTGGTTCTTCGTCCCGCGTGCTCCGTGCGCCCATGGAGGCTCGGGCTGCACTCATCGTGGCAAACGAGCTCCTGCACTACCATCCCGTCGACGACGTCTAGGAAGAATGGCTCAACCGCGTCACCGAGCTCGTCCGCGCCGCTGGGGGCTCTCCTGCGCCGTCCGTTCCGCTGCACCACACCCCGCCCCGCGTGGGCAATGAAGCTCCGGGGGTGCCCCGGCCGCCTTCTCCTCAGGAAGGCGCCATGTCTCCAAGGCACGTGGCCCCTGGGTGGAACCCGCTCCGTCAGGCGCCAGCGCAGCAAGAGCAGAGCTGTCAAGAAGTCCCTCGCTCGCAAGAAGCTGCCCGGGCGCTCCCTGCTCCAGCACGTCGCGACCATGCTCCTGCTCCCGCGCGTCAAGACCCCGCGCTGCTCCCAGCTACAGCGCGTGGGGACATGCAAGACAAGGCTCCCCGTCATCCAAGGCCACCCGTGGCCACGGCAGGCTGCCGCACCTTCACCGCTGAGCTACGCAGCGTCGCATGGCCCGGCAAGTTCAAGCCAGACTTGCCTCCTCGCTACGACGGCACGGCTGACCCTGTGGAGTTCCTCCAGCTCTACAAGCTGGGCATCGAAACTGCCAACGGAGACGAGAAGGTCATGGTGAACTGGTTCCCCATGGCACTCAAGGACGGGGCCCGCACCTGGCTCCTGAACCTGGCTCCAGGCACAGTCTCCTCCTCGGACGAGATGCGCACCCGCTTCATCGCCAACTTCCAAGGCACTCGCGACCGGCCACCCGTCGTGAGCGACATGCGCTGCATCAAGCAACAGCCCGGGGAGACCCTGCAGAAGTACATCCAGCGCTTCAACAACGCACGCCTCAAGATTCCCAAGGTGACTGAGGAGGCCATCATCTCGGCCTTCTCCGATGGCGTGTGCGACGTCAAGATGAAGGAGGGGCTGGCGATGCATGAAGACATTTGCACTTCCTTGGAACTGTTCAACCTGGCAACCAAGTGCGCCAGGGCCGAGGAAGGGTGTCTCTCCCTCCTCGAGCTGCCTGCCGCAGACCCAGAAGAGAAGAAGCCCAAGGCCAAGGATGTGAAGCGCAAGGGGGCTGCCGTGCTCGCGGCAGAACCAGACACCAAGCGGGGCAGAGATTAGCCCGAACCTTCCAAGGGCAGCCGGTACTGTGTGTACCACGACCTCCACACCCACAACACCAACGAATGTCAAGAGCTCCGTGCCGTGCGAGAAGGAAGGATCGGTCGTCGCCCTGACTGCAGTGACCGGGGCTACGGCCAAGGAGGAGGAAGGAACGCAGGACGCTGGGGAGACCATGGCCCGTGCCAAGGGTGGTGCGATCAACCTCGCAAGGATCGCTGGCAAGACCCGCCTTGCGAGGGAGGCTGGAGGGATCAGCCTCGCGAGGGAGACTGGAGGGATCAGCCTCACGAGGATCGCCCGCAAGGCAACGCGGGCCTCCCACCGCTGCCGTCGCAGCCAAGGAGAAACGAGGACCGCCACCAGGATGAGGGGGCTAGGGGCTTCCAGGAGCCGCACGCGATCGCCTGCATCCTGGGCGGGGCACAAGCCCCAGCCTCTCAGCGCATCTTCAAGCAGTTCGCCCGCAAAGTGAACGCAGTCCTCCCCAGGCTTCAAGCCACGCGCCCTCTCAGGTGGTCGGCGTGTGCCATCATGTTCAGCTCAGCAGATCAGCTCAAGTGTGCGGCTACAGCCGGAGTTCTCCCGATGCTTTGTTCCCCAATCATCAGCAACGTGGTGGTCACCAAGACCCTCATCGATGGCGGTGCAGGGCTCAACGTCCTGTCCGTGGAAACATTCAACAACCTCCAAGTGCCCTACAGCCAGCTTCAGCCAACCAAGCCTTTCTCCGGTGTCACCGATGGCTCCACGGTCCCGATTGGGCAGGTGCGCCTCCCTGTCACCTTCAGGGCACGCGACAACTACCGCACTGAGCTCATCGACTTCGACGTCGCTCACATTTGCTTGCCGTACAACGCCATCCTTGGGTACCCAGCGCTGGCCAAGTTCATGGCCGTAACTCACCACGGCTACAACGTCCTCAAGATGCTAGGAAGTGGCGGAGTCATCATGGTGTCATGTGAAGAGAAGGACGCGGTGTGTTCCCTGGAACGAGCCTTTCAGGCCGCGTCACTGGAAGACCCGGATCGTGGAAGCAGGAGGCCTCCCGAGACCGCCCCTAAGAAGAAGAAGACATCGTCCGACCCGACCACTCAGGAGGCAGGCCCCTCTGGGCTCACGCCTGCCCAGGGGGAACCTCCTTCCATCACATAGGAAAGCGCGCCCGGCGCCCTCCTCAGGCAGGGCTCGGGGGCTCTCCCCTGGAGGGCCACCAACCTAGCTAGGGTCACAAGGGAGGCGCTTGGGCACCACCTGGAGGCGTGTTTCGAAGCACGTTTCCCTCAAGAAGGAGCAAGGCAAGGAGACCCAGACCCTCAGGAGTTCGTCAGCGAGGCCATTCAGGAGCTACAGGAGTCAAGAGTCATGAAAGGCGGCCGCCGCCTACCAGCAGTGGCTCCCCATCCAGGCAAGGATGGTGGGCTGCACGTTTGCATCGACATACCAGGGCTCAACCGAGTTGCCTCTCTGGAGCGCCTCTGGCCCTCGTGAGTGGGGCGCTGCGGAGGCCCACCCCACAGCTACGTTCGCATGCCTTACGGGTTGCCGAACGCGGCTGACATGTACCAGCGCCTCATGAGGGGCATCACGGAGGCACGAGAGGCCAGGCGTTCCGCAACCCTGGCAGGGATGGAGACGGCCCGTGAGGAGCCGCCAGCACCTCTGGAGCCTCCCGAGGCCCCTAGGCCTGGGGGCTCGTGAGGATCGGCTCCCGCAGCCCACCGAGCTTTCTACATCAATGCTCCTTCATCCTCAACATCATCAGGTGACATCTTTCGAGTTTTATTTCCAGCTGGGAGCGCCCCCCCCAGGGCTACATTATTCCCAGGCCGCGTGGGTCTGTCCCTGCGGCGTGTATCCCTTTTTTATTCCATGTTGTTAGCTTACCTTGTTGGGGGCGCCCCTCGGGCTGCATGATCCCCAATCCGCTCGGGCCAGGCCCAGCGGCATGTATCCCGTTTGTGTTTATTTCCGATTATGCGTTAGACCCACCATGCTTGATTATTTGATGCCGGTCCACGGCACCTCTTCTTCTCCATGCCGACCACTTGCGCGTTAAAGGGGGGGTACCTGAGCATCGCGACTCAGGGCTCTTACTGGCTCTCCAGCCCTCACCCTCTGGCCTTGTCCATGGCATCGCGACCTGGCATACCAGCGACGGTTGAGACTAGCTCGAGGGCCGGGACCTGAGGACGTAGAGTGCCGACATCTAACCAAATTTGCAGGGACACATCACAAGATAAGGCCCAGTGCCAGGCGCAACCCGCCTAGAGGTAGGGCCCCGTGAGTCCCGCGCTAGCTCATGGGTGCCCAGATACACCTCGCCAGGCCCTACCGTGCTAGCCACATGTCAGGGCGGGGCTGTACACGCCCCGGGGGCTCCTCCCGGAGGGGGGCCCCCTCCCACGTACCAGTGGAAGCACCATGCTCCGTGCTGGCTGACGACACTGCCGAGGAGCGTCTATGCCCGTACACATACGGTAGCGCTATGCTCCGCGCTGGTGATAAACAACTGAGGGTGGCCCCCGGGCCGCACCAACCTTAGGGACCCTAGAGCTCAGTGTCTAGCCTCATCGTAACGCCTCCCCTCGGGAGTGCCGCGCGAGGGGGCTGGGCACGGGGGCTGCGCCTGGGTCACACCCAGACGCACGCCGCCTAGCCAGGTCCCCCCAGGCCTGGTTCTTCATGCGTCTCTCCCCGAGCGGAGCAAAGGTACGAAGGCCGTTTGAGCATCAAGGGGGACTCCTGAGCATCGCGACTTAGGAGCCTAACTGGTCACGTAGCCCCTCACTCTGTGGCCCCGTCCTGGTTTCCGGTCGGGACCAACACTGGGTGAGGTACGCGCGCGGCCGGGCTCTGCAGACGTAGAACGGTAGATCCACCCGCATCACACCTCCCTACTTGTTGTTCGTGCGCCAAGGGGGACTCCTGAGCATCGCGACTCAGGAGCCTAACTTGTCACGTGGCCCCTCACTCCTTGGCCCCGTCCTGGTTTCCGGTCGGGACCAACGCTGGGTGAGGCATGCGCGGGGCCAGGCTCTGCCGACGTAGAACATAAGCAAGTAGGAAGGAAAGGTGCAAATTTCAAGGAATTCAAAAGCAAATATTACAGTCCACACTGTTATCTCAATGCCAAACGCAAGTTTAAATGCCTCCCCGAGGCATGATACATGTGCAGGAATTAAAGGCAGGACAGTTGCCGCGACGGAGTCACTTGTCGGCGATGGAGCAACGCGGATTGGGTACGCCTCACGGAGCGGTGGGGTCGGCAGCGCCTTGCTTCGGCTTGGTGCTGAAGGCACGGAACTTCCCCAACAGGGCCTCTGCGCGACCCTTCACGGCCTCGGCAGTGGCAGCGGCATGCTCGCCGCTCACTGGCTCCAGCAGACTGTCGAGGTCGACACCGGGATCGCGAAGGTAGATGTGGGTGAGGACCCGCGTCATTGCTGCGGAAGACAGGACACGCGCCTCGGCCTCGGCCGCGGGGCCAAGGCCAAGGGCGACATCTTCAAGAGCGTGAACCAGGAAGGGAAGCAGCTTGGCGGGGCCGTCCTCGACGCCAGCCAGTGGGCTCTCTAGGCCGCTGTCGTAAAGCATCCTCAGTGAGGAGCAAGCCCTCGCCTCCATCCCCGCGAAGGCCACGCGGTCCTCGGCAAGAACCAGGGCCTCGTCATCCAGCTTGGCCTTCCTTGCCCCCAACTCCTGCTCCAGCGCGCCTAGGCGGTCGTGGCGTTTCTTGAGCTTGACCTTCCTCTCCTTGAGAGCCGCCTCGCGAGCCTTCATGCCTTCTTCCTGCTCTTGGCGAAGGCGGACCTCATTCGCGAGCTGGTCCCACAAACCTTGCAGTTCGCCCTCCAGCGCCTTGCAATGGCCACGGACGTCTACCACCTCCCCCAAGGATGCATCACGAGCAGCCTTCGCCTCAAGGATGGCCTGCTTCTCCTCGTCGCATGCCGTCGAGGCCTTGACCAGCGCCGCCCGAATCGAAGCGTCAGAGCGAACCCATCCTGAAGCTAGCTCCAAGCGCCCGGCCACCAAGCGGGGGTCGGTGCCAAGAAGATCCTGACACAGTCGGTCCAGCTCAGCAACAGCACGATCAAGAACAGCAGAAGGAGTCAGAGAGATAGCAGCCGGTGGAGTAGGAGGAGAAGACGGCAGCGCGGCCACAGCATCCTGAGGCGGAGTCTGCCGCGCCCCGACAACTAAAGTGGCGGCGGCAGGCAAGAGCACCTCGGGAGCCACTTGGGCCGTGGGGGCTGAGCTCGCCTGTAGGATCTAGAAGTAGATGTTTCTAGAGGGGGGGTGATTAGACACTTAGTGCTAAAGTTGCAACTTTTAGGCCTTTTTGGTTTGAGTGGAGTTTTAGGCACAATTTCAACATACACAATACATATCAAGCAAGCATGCAAAGAGTATATGAGCAGCGGAATGTAAAGCATGCAACTTGCAAGAATGTAAAGGGAAGGGTTTGGAGAATTCAAACGTAATTGGAGACACGGATGTTTTTCCCATGGTTCGGATAGGTGGTGCTATCCTACATCCACGTTGATGGAGACTTCAACCCACGAAGGGTAACGGTTGCGCGAGTCCACGAAGGGCTCTACCCACGAAGGGTAATGGTTGCGCGAGTCCACGGAGGGCTTCACCCACGAAGGGTCCACAAAGAAGCAACCACCCACGAAGGGTCCACGAAGAAGCAACCTTGTCTATCCCACCATGGCCATCGCCCATGAAGGACTTGCCTCACTAGCGGTAGATCTTCATGAAGTAGGCGATCTCCTTGCCCTTACAAACTCCTTGGTTCAACTCCACAATCTTGTCAGAGGCTCCCAAGTAACACCTAGCCAATCTAGGAGACACCACTCTCCAAGAAGTAACAAATGGTGTGTAGGTAATGAACTCCTTGCTCTTGTGCTTCAAATGATAGTCTCCCCAACACTCAACTCTCTCTCATAGGATTTGGATTTTGTGGAAAGAAGATTTGAGTGGAAAGCAACTTGGGGAAGGCTAGAGATCAAGATTCATATGGTAGGAATGGAATATCTTGGTCTCAACACATGAGTAGGTGGTTCTCTCTCAGAACATATGAGCTGGAATTGTGTATGTGTTCTGATGACTCTCTCCACGAATTTAGAGGAAGTGGAGGGGTATATATAGCCTCCACACAAAATCCAACCGTTACACACAGTTTTCCAATCTCGGTGGGACCGAATCAACAAACTCGGTCGGACCACAAAGGTAAACCTAATGACCGTTAGAGATTTTCGGTGGGACTGACATGCAACTCGGTAGGACTGATATGGTTAGGGTTTGGGCATCATGTAATCTCGGTGAGACCGATTACACAAACTCGGTGAGACCGAGTTTGGTAATAAGCTAACCAGAGAGTTGGTCAGGCAAACTCGCTGGGACCGATTTGCTCTTTCGGTGAGACCAAAAAGTTACAAAAGGGAAACAAAGAGTTTACATTGCAATCTCGGTGGGACCGATTCGCTCTTTTGGTGAGACCGAAAAGTTACGAAAGGGAAACAGAGAGTTTGCAATCCCATCTCGGTGAGACCGAGATCCCTATCGGTAGAACCGAATTGATAGGGTTTGGCAGTGGCTTATGACAAGTGAAACTTGGTGCCGCCGGATAGAAAGAATCGGTATGATCGAGTTTGGCTTAGGGTTTAGGTCATTTGTGGAAGTGGGAAAGTAGCTGAGGATTTTGGAGCATATCA
Organism: Triticum aestivum; assembly: GCF_018294505.1. NCBI lineage: Eukaryota > Viridiplantae > Streptophyta > Magnoliopsida > Poales > Poaceae > Triticum > Triticum aestivum. Next base: position 187,681,652 of record NC_057803.1, on the reverse strand, counting down.
TTAAGCACATGAAGCAAGAGGCTCATTAAGCAACACCTCATCCCTCCTTGATAGTATTGGCTTTTCCTATGGACTCAATGTGATCTTGGATCACTAAAATGTAAAATGAAGAGTCTTGAGCTTTAAGCTTTAGCCAATCCTTTGTCCTTAGCATCTTGAAGGAGTTCCCACAACCTTTAGTCCATGCCACTCCATTGTTGAACTTATCTGAAACATACTAGATAGAAACATTAGTCCAACAAGAGATATGTTGTCATCAATTACCAAAACCACCTAGGGAGCACTTGTGCTTTCAATCTCCCCCTTTTTGGTAATTGATGGCAACATACATCAAAGCTTTAGATAAAGATATAAAGAACAGCAAGTAAAGCTTTGGAAAGACATGTAACAAGCATAGGCTCCCCCTACATTATGCACTCTTGTAAATATGAAATATAGAGGCATGTGAGAGCATAACCATGACAGAGTAGGCAATGTGTTACATGTATCTTGGCCATATGCATCAGAGCAAAAGATTATCAAGGAAAATACCTTCATGCTCATGAGTCCTTCTTGCAAACAGTATGTACATAAGCAAGAACTCCTCATACTCATGATTTTGATGCATATACTTACCTTGTGGTCTTGAGTTGGCTTAGGATGGAATGACCCTGCACAAACAAAGTTAGATAACACAGGTACATCCACTAGCCAGAGCAAACAAAAGAAACCACAAGAATACCAAGACTGGGATGACATGTAGAGAGTGAGTACAAGGTACCACATTGGATTCAACATGTCCCCAAGAATAAAGATATGCAATGAATTTGACTTATTTCTTTCCCTTAGGTGTCTTGCTCCCCCTGAATCTTACATGGGATATTGGGAGAAGATAGGGAACAGAAAATCAGAGTTGAAAGATACAAATGGATAGAACTTAATGCAAATACATGTCTTTCCCCCAAAAAAGACATGTGACATCTCTCCTCTTGAACATCTAGCATCAAGCATCTGGGATCCTTGAGTATTCTCTCCCCCTGGAAGTCTCTCTCTCCCCCTTAATACTTTCTCTCTTGTAGGTTTGGTCCTTGAGACTTTTTCTCTCCCTTGATGTGATCTCTCTCTCCTACAAGCTTTGATGTGATCTCTCTCTCCCCATTTGACATCAATTTCCAAGAAGGGCTTTCTGTAATCCGTCGTATAGGTTTGTTCCTTGAGACTCAGCACAAAGCAATGGATAAAACTATGATGCTTGTAGAGGACAAGATTCATTGAGTAGAGCTGGATCAGAAGAAATATATAACAAGTGGCAAACTGTTTTTCCTGTTGCGAAGTCGGTGGCACCGAGTGGTATGTTTCGGTGGCACCGAAAAGATTCGGTTGGACCAAAAATTACAAGTCGGTGAAACTGAGTTCACACAGAGAAAAACACTTGTCACCTCAGCTCACTAGACATGTAGGATCTCACAAAGATTTGCAATGAATTTCCTGAAGGATTTGCAAGGAATTAAATGCAGAAAATGCAGAATATAAACAGAAAGAAAAGAGAAGAGACTGAAAAATCTAGATGGAGTTTTTTTTGTTTTTTTTTTTGAAAAAGAGAAAGAAACTAAACATGCATGAGATACACACAAAAAGAACACAAGAGAACTTCATCTAGAGTTGGGCGGTGACGTAGTCACCTATGTTAGAGTATATTGACTTAGGAGTCAAGTGGAAACACTTGATCATAGGTCATACTCATCATTTAAGCTCAAAATGGGGTTACCATTTTTCATTTAAGCATATTGAGGTATTCACATCGTGTTGAGTTGCTTTGACTCATGTCTTGGAGTAAAGCTTCTCTAAGATGGAATAACATACCTTGGGTGGTGGTGTGGTTCTTGCTCATGTAGTTGAACTTGTGTGGGTGCTCAAGGTTGATGTAGCTCATCAAGAGTTGAGAGTACCACTTGGAGTTTGAGTTCATCTACCTACATGGGTTAGTTCTTGCAAGGAAGAGCACTTGTGTGTCCAAAAATGACAATCATGAAGCTCAACATAGAATTTGTCAAAGGATATGTTTGAATGGTTTTGTGCTTCCTTGTCTTCAACCGCCATTGTGTAGAGACTTGGTGATGTAGAGATTGCTCAAGATGTGAGTGAGTCGCAATCTCATGGAATTAGATTCAACCAAGCACCTACATGGGTTAGACAACATGCAAGGTACAAATATATCCAAGACATAAGATAGTCATCATAAGAGATATATCATGGATTAGTCATAAGCTCATGTCTTGCATGTATCCAATGGAGTTTCTACTCCAAGTTTGAAGCATCAATGATATTCAATTCACCTCTCAACCTGCAAAATACTTTCTCATCAAGAGGTTTAGTAAATATATCCGCTAATTGCTTATCGGTGTGAACATGCTTAAGATTAATGTCACCCTTAGCAACATGATCTCGAATGAAATGATGACGAACTTCAATATGCTTAGTTCGAGAATGTTGTACAGGATTATGACCAATTTTGATAGCACTTTCATTGTCACAAAGCAGTGGAACATGTTTCACATAAATCCCATAATCTTTAAGAGTTTGGGTCATCCAAAGTAATTGAGCACAACATGAACCAGCGGCAATGTATTCCGCTTCGGCGGTGGATAAGGATATCGAGTTTTGTTTCTTGGAAGACCAAGACACAAGAGATCTACCAAGAAATTGACAAGTACCCGAAGTGGACTTTCTATCAACCTTGTCTCCGGCATAATCCGAGTCGGAATAGCCAACAAGATCAAAAGAAGACCTCTTAGGATACCAAATGCCAAAATTTGGTGTATGGATTAAATATCTCACTATCCTTTTCACAGCCTTAAGATGACATTCTTTAGGAGAAGCTTGATATTGTGCACACATGCACACACTTAGCATAATATCGGGACGTGAAGCACATAGGTATAACAATGAACCAATCATAGAGCGATAAACCTTTTGATCAACCGGTTCACCATCTTTGGTCAAATCATTATGTCCACTAGTAGGCATGGGTGTAGACATACCTTTGCATTCTTGCATATTGAACTTCTTGAATAAGTCCTTGGTGTACTTCGTTTGAGAGACAAATGTACCTCCCTTAGTTTGCTTGATTTGCAAACCGAGAAAGAATTTGAGTTCATTCATCATAGACATCTCAAACTTCTCTGACATTAGCTTTCCAAACTTTTCACTAAAGAGAGGGTTAGTTGAACCAAATATGATATCATCGACATAAATTTGGCATACAAATAGTTCTCCATTAACCCTTTTAGTAAAAAGAGTAGAATCAATTTTACCAATTTCAAAACCACTTGTAATAAGGAACTTGGTCAAGCATTTATACCATGCTCTAGGAGCTTGTTTAAGACCATAAAGAGCTTTGTGAAGTTTGTAAACATGATTTGGTTTCTTAGGATTGATAAAACCGGGAGGTTGTTTGACATAAACTTCCTCCTCTATTTCACCATTTAGAAAAGCACTTTTGATGTCCATTTGGTACAAGGTGATATTATGGTGATTAGCATAGGCAAGTAAGATGCGAATGGACTCAAGTCTAGCAACGGGAGCATATGCCTCACCATAGTCCATACCTTCGACTTGTGTGTATCCTTGGGCGACGAGACGTGCTTTGTTGTGAACCACTTGTCCATCTTCATCTTGCTTGTTGCGAAACACCCATTTGGTACCAATGATGTTGTGGTTGTTGTCGAGCTTCTCAACCAATGTCCAAACTTGGTTTCTCTCAAAATTATGTAGCTCTTCATGCATAGCATTTATCCTATTCGGATCTTCCAATGCTTCTTCAACCTTCATAGGTTCAATGCTAGAGATGAATGAATAGTTTTCACAAAAGTTAGCTAAACGAGTTTTTGAGCGAGTGATTCTCCCGGTTTGTATATCATTGAGGATTTGCTCGACGGGATGATCTTTGGCAATTCTTGCTCGAACTCGTGAGAGCTTTTGCTTGGGTCTTCGTTGAACATCTTCTTCATCTTGTTCTTCTTCTTGGCCTTCTTCATTGTTGACGTCGTCGTTCTCTTGTCGTGGTGGAGAAAGAGGTTGTTGATGTTCGTCTTGATGCATTTCCTTGTCTTCTTCATCTTGGTGTGTCCCACTTGTGGATGCTTCCGTGTCGATTCTTGGTTCACCTTGTCGTGAAGTAGAAGCTTCCACTTGGACGGATGAAGTACTCTCCTTCACCTCCGTTGGACGAATTTTGCCAATGGACAAGTCTTGGATTGCTTCTGAAGGGTCTTTGTCTCCTACATCAATTGGCAATTGCTCTACTTGCGAGCCATTAGATTCATCAAACTTCACATCTACCGTCTCTTCAACCTTTCGGGTGAAATTGTTGTAGACACGGTAAGTGTGAGAGTTTGAGCCATAACCAAGTAGAAAACCTTCATGAGATTTAGGAGCAAACTTTGAACGATGATGCTTATCAAGAATGTAGCACTTTGAGACGAATACTCAAAAGTATCCAACTTGGGGTTTGTTACCGGTGAGAAGCTCGTATGCCGTCTTGCCGAGTAGCTTGTGAAGATATAAGCGATTTGTTGCGTGACAAGCTGTCTCAACCGCTTCTGCCCAAAAGTGCTTCGGCGTCTTGTATTCATCAAGCATCGTTCTTGCCATTTCGATGAGCGTCCGGTTCTTCCTCTCAACAACTCCATTTTGTTGAGGTGTGTACGTAGCCGAGAACTCGTGTGAAATCCCTTCTTCGTCAAGAAAGGTGTCCACATTTGCGTTCTTGAACTCCGTTCCGTTGTCACTCCGAACCTTCTTGATCTTCACATCAAACTGATTTTGGGCCTTCCTAGCGAAGTTTCTGAAGATCTTCTGGACCTGCGACTTGTCATTAAGAAAGAACACCCACGTAAATCTTGAAAAATCATCAACTATAACTAGACCAAAAGAATTTCCACCGAGACTCTTGTAGGCGTTGGGACCAAAAAGATCCATATGAAGTAGCTCGAGTGGCCTTCTTGTGGTCATGATGTTCTTCACGGGATGCCTTCCTCCAACCTATTTACCTGCTTGACAAGCACTGCAAAGTCTATCCTTATCAAATATGACATCGTTAACTCCAAGGATATGATTTCCTTTAATAAGCTTGTCAAGGTTTCTCATGCCAACGTGACCTAGTCGTCTATGCCACAACCAACCTTTTGAGGATTTAGCAACAAAGCAAGTTTTAGGTTGTGCCTTTTAGAGAAATCGACAATGTAAAGATCACCTCTACGCATACCGGTAAAGACCATTTTATGATTGTCTCGACGAAATACTTGGCAATCTACCTCAGTAAATAGGACATTCAAACCGAAATCAGCAAGTCTAGATACTGAAAGTAAGTTGTAGCCAAGAGATTCAACGAGCATGACATTTTGAATGGAACTATCATGTGAGATGGCCACCTTACCAAGGCCAACCACTTTACCCTTTGAATTATCACCAAAGGTGACATATTTTCGAGGGCCGTCATTTTCAGCAAGCTCACGAAACATCTCTTCATCTCCGGTCATATGATCAGTACATCCACTATCAAGAACCCATTCCTTTCCTCCTGATTCATATCCCCGAAGATTTGCCATAAGACCAAAATGTCTCATTGCATCATCAAGATCGAAGTCACTATCATCATCATCATCATCATAGTATCCATGTTCATCATGATCTTGTGACTCATCATTTCCTAGAGAGGGTAATTCATTAGATAAATGATCATCAAAGTGGTCACTTTTATGAATTCTTATAGCTTCGAATATGATATCACTAATGATTCCAACATCTCCTTTAGCATGCTTAAGATTGGTAAGTTCAAATAGACAATTACCAAAACTAGGATCACTAGAGTTCATCTTACTCAAGGCAATAGATTTATGGAGAATTTCATCCAAAGTTTTCAAGGAATGATCGGGAAATCGTTCCTCAAGAAATTTCCATATAGTATAGGCACAATTAAGAGTAGGCAAACTAGCAATCAATTTTTTGGACAATCCTCTAATGATGAGCTCAACAGTTCTAAGATTGCGAATCATGTCAATATCTTCATCTAGGGTAGGATGCAAAGGATCAATATGAGGTGCACAAGGGCTAGCAATATACTTGTTCAAATGATATTGATTGAAAATTACAAGCATCTCATTTTTCCACTCATTAAAATACTCTCCATCAAGAATAGGCACTATATGTCTAAGACTCCCTAAGGTAGACACATCCATCTTCCTCCAATGGTGATTAAACCAAGGCAACGGAGACCAAAGCTCTGATACCACTTGTAGGATCTAGAAGTAGATGTGTCTAGAGGGGGGTGATTAGACACTTAGTGCTAAAGTTGCAATTTTTAGGCCTTTTTGGTTTGAGTGGAGTTTTAGGCACAATTTCAACATACACAATACATATCAAGCAAGCATGCAAAGAGTATATGAGCAGCGAAATGTAAAGCATGCAACTTGCAAGAATGTAAAGGGAAGGGTTTGTAGAATTCAAACGCAATTGGAGACACGGATGTTTTTCCCGTGGTTCGGATAGGTGGTGCTATCCTACATCCACGTTGATGGAGACTTCAACCCACGAAGGGTAACGGTTGCGCGAGTCCACGGAGGGCTCCACCCACGAAGGGTAATGGTTGCGCGAGTCCACGGAGGGGTCCACCCACGAAGGGTCCACGAAGAAGCAACCACCCACGAAGGGTCCACGAAGAAGCAACCTTGTCTATCCCACCATGGCCATCGCCCACGAAGGACTTGCCTCACTAGCGGTAGATCTTCATGAAGTAGGCGATCTCCTTGCCCTTACAAACTCCTTGGTTCAACTCCACAATCTTGTCGGAGGCTCCCAAGTGACACCTAGCCAATCTAGGAGACACCACTCTCCAAGAAGTAACAAATGGTGTGTAGGTAATGAACTCCTTGCTCTTGTGCTTCAAATGATAGTCTCCCCAACACTCAACTCTCTCTCATAGGATTTGGATTTTGTGGAAAGAAGATTTGAGTGGAAAGCAACTTGGGGAAGGCTAGAGATCAAGATTCATATGGTAGGAATGGAATATCTTGGTCTCAACACATGAGTAGGTGGTTCTCTCTCAGAACATATGAGTTGGAATTGTGTATGTGTTCTGATGGCTCTCTCCACGAATGAAGAGGAGGTGGAGGGGTATATATAGCCTCCACACAAAATCCAACCGTTACACACAGTTTTCCAATCTCGGTGGGACCGAATCAACAAACTCGGTCGGACCGAAAAGGTAAACCTAGTGACCGTTAGAGATTTTCGGTGGGACTGACATGCAACTCGGTAGGACCGATATAGTTAGGGTTTGGGCATAACGTAATCTCGGTGAGACCGATTACACAAACTCAGTGAGACCGAGTTTGGTAATAATCTAACCAGAGAGTTGGTCAGGCAAACTCGGTGGGACCGATTTGCTCTTTCGGTGAGACCGAAAAGTTACAAAAGGGAAACAAAGAGTTTACATTGCAATCTCGGTGGGACCGATTCGCTCTTTCGGTGAGACCGAAAAGTTACGAAAGGGAAAAAGAGAGTTTGCAATCCCATCTCGGTGAGACCGAGATCCCTATCGGTAGAACCGAATTGATAGGGTTTGGCAGTGGCTTATGACAAGTGAAACTCGGTGGCGCCGGATAGAAAGAATCGGTATGACCGAGTTTGGCTTAGGGTTTAGGTCATTTGTGGAAGTGGGAAAGTAGCTGAGGATTTTGGAGCATATCATTAAGCACATGAAGCAAGAGGCTCATTAAGCAACACCTCATCCCTCCTTGATAGTATTGGCTTTTCCTATGGACTCAATGTGATCTTGGATCACTAAAATGTAAAATGAAGAGTCTTGAGCTTTAAGCTTTAGCCAATCCTTTGTCCTTAGCATCTTGAAGGAGTTCCCACAACCTTTAGTCCATGCCACTCCAATGTTGAACTTATCTGAAACATACTAGATAGAAACATTAGTCCAACAAGAGATATGTTGTCATCAATTACCAAAACCACCTAGGGAGCACTTGTGCTTTCATCGCCCCAGCCGGCTCAGCCAGGCCTTGCGAGGACGACCGGCCAGGAGAAGCCTGTGCATCGCGGTCACCCTCCTTCGCGGGCAGAAGCGCTGCCACGGATGGAACCTCGGGAGCCCCCTTCGGCTTCTTTGCGGCGGGCGCCAGCCTACCCAAGAGATGCGGACGTCAAGCCTCAGAAGCAGAGCAAGAGATAAAAACAAGAATCAAATGCTTACGGGTCGTCGCCAGTGAGCTCAAGCGGCCTCCGGCCAAATTTGAAGCCTGAAAGCCGGCTGGAAGGGTCAACCTCAGGAAGCTTGGAGGCGGAAGGCGCATCTGCGGTCCGCCCCGGGGCCGGGGCAGACCCGCGGGAGATCAGCCCGGTCCTGTCCTTCTTTGAGATCGGGGGCGAGCTCCCGCCGTCCTGCTCGTTGTTGTCCTTGTCGTCGTCTTCGTCATCATCCTCGTCGTCATCGCTCGGAGAGATGCAGAAAACGCGGGACCTGAGCCGGGGGAGGGGAGCCCCCGACTCTCCGTCAGTCGCCTCGGAGTCAGGCCCCTTTCCCCGCTCCTCTCCTTCCTCCTCTTCACTGGAGTCGTCGGAGGGCATGTCCACCAATTCCTCGGCAGTTTCCACAGGCACGGGCCCATCCCCGTTGAAGACGGGCATGGACTCCACTACCTGCTCCTAGTCGTCGTGGAGGAACAAGGGCGTAGGAGCGCCCGCCGACCTCGCCACATCGCCCCCGACCAGAGATTGGAGGACCGCAGCCAGATCTCCATCGACTAAGGCCGCGGGGCTCGGACGGGGCCTCCACATTGGAAGTGAGTACTGCCGAAGCGGGGCCAGCTGGTGCTCCAGGAATTCCGTCAGCAGCGACGCGCCGGTCAGCTTCGCCACCGCCATGTTGGCCGGCCTCAGATCCACGTCCATCTTCTCCAACATCAACTTCGCGCGGGGGTCCGCGAGCTCCGCTCGACCCCAATCGCTGGAGCTCGTGGGCTGCTCCGTGGGCAAGATCAGCCGAGGGTGGATGCGCCCAGCATCCACCAAGACCCACTTGCTCCTGAAGCCCTCAATCCTTTTCCCGAGGTTCGAAATGGCAATGGCGCCACCGTACGCGACGAAGCTCGCGCACGCGGAAGCAGTACCATGGGAGGTCCGGAGGTAGAAGTAGTGGCGCAGCAAGGCCACTGAGGGCTGCACCCCTACGTGAGCCTCGTAGTAATAGGCCAAGATTGCCAGGAGAAGGACGGAGTTGGGGTGGAGATGCAGGGCTTGTAGCTTATAGTGGCGGAGGACAAAGAAGAAGAACTCGGAGAAGGGAGGCACCAGGCCAGCAGCAATGGCACTTACGAAGAGCGGATAGAAGGTGCTCCCTTGACCCTCAGGGATGGCGGACTGGCTTTAAACACCTTCGCCCCATTGATGCCCCGCGCCGTCGCCATCCGGTGCAACCAGGCAAGGCTCGCCTCCGACACGTTCGGCGGGTCCAAGGCAGACGAGTACCAAGCTATGGCCGGGGGCTGACGAGGCGCCATGGCTTCCTAGGTCACACGGTCGGAGTGGATCTAGAAATTTTGGAGGAAGGAGAGGCGCAGGAAAGGGGATCTGAGCAGCAACCGGGAAAAGCAAGAAGCAAAGCCTAGGTGGAGGCCGCTCCTTTATCAACTCGCGCGGTTGCTAGGGCGCCCACGTCCAATCAACCGCCACACGGCGCCCAAGGCCGCAGGCTGTTAGGGCCCGCGGTGCTTCGCTCTTGCCCTTCCGCCTCCCTGCACGGCCAAGTCCGGGCGCGCATTGGGCCCGAGGGCTACTGTCGGCATTCTAGGAACGGGGGTCCCCAGACTTGCCTGCCTGCGGCCTGCGGCATGGCTCAAAGGTGGGCCCAGCGCGGCCCATCTTCACCAACACAAACCCAAGACCCTCGCGAGGGGCCAAGCCTCGCGGGGCGGACAACGCGGAGCTTCCTCAGGAGCGGCCTCGTCAGGCTGGCTCATGAGGAGGCGGAGAGATCATGGCGGGGTACCTCACGAGGTGCCCGTGACACAAGCCATGACGACCAGGGGCGACAGGCGGGTGCCAGCCCATGCAGTGTCCTCCCTTCCTCTTTGGTGCAAAGGGGGCAAGCGCAGCCGCGGAGTACCGAGGCATCAGGCAAAGGTTGCCATTTCGGTGCAACAAGACCAAGACCAGGAGGACTACGAGATGGAGGTCACCGTGGAGCCCAAGACGGCGTCATCACCAGAGATTTGCGCAGGCGAAGACTACTTTTGTCAGGATAGCTGATACTAGCTGTCCCCCTTCAAATTATCCCACCATTGTTGGCTCCCTTCCCGCTCGATATTTGGGAAGAGGACCAGGGCCTCTATAAATAGGACCAGCCACCCACAGAGCAAAGAGAGCCAGGGGGTTGGAAGGATAGATAAGATCAGGTAGAGAGAGAGAAGGGTGACTGAGCTCCTCCCAGCAGTTCATCGCCCCAGCCAAGAACAGACCCTCGCGAGGCTGTTCTTCCTTGTATTGTTCATCATCATCAGCCCAAGAGGCAATCCACCACACCACACACTAGAGTAGGGTATTACACCACAATGGTGGCCCGAACCAGTATAAACCTTGCGTCTCTTGTGCTGTTCTTTCCTTAGTTCAGATCCTAGCAAGGAGGAGGAGTGCAGGTAGGTAGGAGGCAAAATCTCCGCGCGCACCCCAGCGTTCGAACCTCAAGGGTCTGCCGGAACCCGAAATCCGACACTATTCCCTTGGCTCTAGCGGCCCTGACATGCTTATCTCTGATGTTTTCAGCAAGTTCATCATCATCAGCTTCGTCTTCTTCAGACGGCACTTGGAAGGCGACCTGCTTCTTCTGAGGACTAGGGCGAGGACCTCATCCAGCAGTGGCCTTTGTCTTCAGTAGAGAGGGTCCCGTTGAAGAATTTGGTGCAGATGAGGAACTAGCTGAAGCTCCTGAGGCAATTGAGACGCCTGTGGTCCTTTGACACATGGCGAGATGCACAGGTGCAGAGGACTTTATCGGAGCAGTTGAGGACTTGTGAGGAGCTGAGGATTTGGGAGGAACAGGAGCAACATGAGAAGTTGGCCTTGAGGGCTTTGAAGATTCTGGCCGTGAGGGCATTGCTGAGGAACTTGGCCTTGAAACCACTGAAGGTGAAGCACTTGGCTTGTGCGCAGGCTTCTTTGACATGGCCTTCTTAGGCTTGACAGAGGCCTCAGCGGCAGCAACAGCAGCAGAGTCTTCGTTGAATTTCCTCACAGCTTCTTTGGCTTGTTTAGCCAACTTGGCTTGGCGCTTCGCCCATTCATCAGGATAATCCTCACCATGCTCGAGGCTGGTGGGAGCAGCTATTTGTCCAGGTGCCAATGGAGGTCTTGGGTATGGAGGATTGAGTGCGAATTTCTTCATGTATTTGGGAGTGACATATCTGTAGTCTCTCCACTCTCTAGCTCATCTCCTCTCTATCTTCTGAATGCGCACCTTGTACTGATTTTTGTCTTCCTCAAGAGGTGTGCAGTACCCAGCATATATATCATCAGGGATCTCAAACACTGTGTTGACCTCAGCCCTCTTTCCTCCTTTCTGTGGCTTCTTACCGTCAGCCATTTTCTTCAGTTGAGGAATTTGAACAATTGAATTCTCTAAAGAATTATGCAACTTTTCTTCAAGGAACGCTGCAAATGAGTTAAGTTGATGAGAACCTAGTGATTCAGCAGCTGACATGAGTACCTGTGAACAGAGTATAGTTGCGAGGAATTTGGAGAGGTCATATGTGTTCTCAGAAGGTTTTATAAAGAACAAGTTTGAGGAATTTGACCAGATAAGTCTTCAAGAATTTCACTAAGCGTTCTTAGTCCTAGGTTCCAGAGTTGTACAGATCAGAAATCCGCACAATTGAGGAATCTTGAAGAGAAATTCGTAGCTTAGAGAAATGAATCAAGAACGAATGATATGAGAGGTGTTTTAGTGTGTGAAGATATGAAGAAAAACACCTTTGAAGATTTTGTAGATAATCATTTGAATCAACGAGGGCAGTAAAAGGAACTTTTAATTACCCTGAACGAAGAACACGACGAACTGGAGTGAGGAGATGTGAAGTTCGTCAGTGCAGATCTTCCACGCCCTAACTTGGCGAAGGAAGACAGCTACGGCGGCGGCGGAGTGAAGATTTCTGCGGCCGGCGCGAGTACGACGGTGTCGAGGTTGAGGCAGTGAAGCTCTTCCTCACCGGCGATGATGAAGTAGCGGCGGCGCTAGGGTTTGAGAAGCTCGAGATGGAGAGAGGTCGAGCGGAGTAAAAGAAGTGACGAAGGGGAGAGAGGTATTTATAGCCATGGTGAAAAACTGTTCGCCCAAAGAATTTGGACGAATGTACCCCTGACCCTTCTCCTTCGCATGACATGTGTCACCCACGTACTGAGAAGTGGAGATCGTGTTAGATCGTGGGTGAGTGGATAAGTATGCCGTGGGATGCGGAACGGTTTGAGCGGCAACGCCAAAAAATTGGATAAGATAAGTTAAAAGTTCCGTTCGCAATTTCTTCAGTTGACAAGGACACAGTGAAGATTTTGAACGAGTTTCAAATAGAACGCACATGAAGAATTTGTGAACAGATTGGGTTGAGTGTAGCATACAGGGGGAAGGGTCTGATCACATTCACTTAGCAGAAAAACCAACTTGAAGAAGTAGCCATAAGTGAATGCTGTAGAGGACATAAACTCATATATATATATAAATATATATATATATATGTATATATATAGCCAATGAAGAAAAACAACGGAAACAGTGAAGACAATGCAAAGTTGAAGAATTTGAACATTTGAACAACTCAGGAATTTCAACTTTTGGTGGTGGCGTGATCCACCGTATAAGAATGATGATTTCAGACACCGCGTACAATTATCGTAGGGTTCTGAGAATGAAATTCTTCACACTTAGAGTGTTATTCTTCATTGATTGAAGAAAAATGTTTCTTCATGTGTTGCACATCTAAGTCATCAATTTTGCATAAGTGTTAGGATGAGTGTCCTTTTCAAAGAACATTCGAAGATTCTAGGATATTTAGCTCACACCGCAACTTGCTAAATCTCTTCTCATCCAAGAGCTTTGTGAAGATATCGGCTAGCTGTTCTTCAGTCTTCGCATTCTTAATAGAAATGTCTCCCTTCAACACATGATCACGAAGAAAATGATGACGAATCTGAATGTGCTTAGTCTTTGAGTGCTGAACTGGGTTGTGAGCAATCTTGATGGCATTCTCATTGTAACAGAAGAGAGGCACATTCTTCATGTTGACACCGTAGTCCTTGAGAGTTTGCTTCATCCATAGCAATTGAGCACAGCAAGAACCAGCGACAATATACTCAGCTTCAGCAGTAGATAGTGATACGCAGTTCTGTTTCTTCGAGGACCAACAGACCAAAGATCGTCCGAGGAAATGACATGTACCAGATGTTGACTTATGGTCCACATGATCACCAGCATAGTCAGAGTCAGAATATCCAATGAGATCAAAAGCCGAGCCCTTGGGGTACCATAATCCAAGTGTTGGTGTGTGAGCTAGATATCAAAGAATATGCTTCACAGCCTTATGGTGTGATTCCTTCGGTGCAGCTTGAAATCGGGCACACATGCAAACACTAAGCATTATATCTGACCTAGATGCACATAAGTACAATAGAGAACCAATCCTGGAGCGGTATACCTTATGATCGAAGTCAATACCATTTTCATCAGTGCATAGATGGCCATTTGTGGGCATAGGAATTTTGACGCCTTTGAAATCTTGCATGCCGAATTTCCTCAGTACATCCTTGAGGTATTTCTCCTGAGATATGAATATGCCATTGCGTTGTTGACGAATTTGAAGACCTAAGAACAATTTTAGTTCTCCCATCATAGAAATTTGATATTCTTCACTCATCATGTAGGAAAATTCATCACTATAACGTTGGTCAGTACAGCCAAAGATAATATCATTAACATATACTTGGCACACAAACAATTGAGGCCATAGAGTAGGGTCGAGTGAAAAGAGTAGGGTCGAGTGGAAGATCAATATGAAAGGATATGATCCTCGTGGGCTTATGGAGACATCTCAAAATTATGAGGTGACATTCCGCCACTAATGAAAACAATGATTAATTGAGATGAATGAAGAGATGAACACTTCTTCACCGAGAGAATAGGAGGAAACTTGGATCATTGATAATCATCACAAAGAGCAACATTCCCAATGGAAGGCTTTAGGTGAAATGTATACCAAGATAACTCCAAGGAAGAATGTGATGGGTTTAAATATCTCATTCCTGACAACTTGTCAATCATGAAACATGAAGGAAACTATCAAAATGACATAACACCATCTCAAAAGATAATATAGAAAGAATTGCACTTCAGAATGCAAGATGAAGAATGCTTGAACTCCTCAAAACAAGACATGTGTTGAGCACCATGTTTAATTTTAGAGTATAGCATGGCGGATCTTAACTTCGAGAGATATCTTGAAGAACAATTGCAGAATGAAAAGAATCCTTGACGAACCACCATGTAGATCCTCCACGAAGAACTCCGGTAACCAAAGGATGATCAAACGAAAGGAAAGAGAAGTTGAAAACATAAGGTGAATCCTGGCAATGATTTAGATGGAGCTTCGCAATGACATAACCGGGAAAACTTGGCACTCCAGAAGAAAGATGAACAACTGAAAACAAGAATTTTGATGAACCTCCGGAATAAGGAATTAATCCCTTTGAGGAAAACAAGAATAAGATTTATTGTATGTTTATCCTTAATCAAATTAAATTGATGACAAGCAATGGATTTAGCATACTACTTATTCTCGTAGAAAGGATTGAAGAGAGGTATAGCGTAATCTTAAGAAGGTCTTCAACGAACCACCGAGAGGATTGAAACAACGAATAAATTAATATGATAATGAAGGAAGAGAAATCATGAACGAACCACCGTAAGAATTGAAAACGAATGAAGAAAAGATAGAGAAACACCGGGAAGAATTAGAGAACGAATGAAGATACTTGAGGGAATTTGATACATGAGAACAAATAGATCACGAGCTAATTAGAGAATACTTTAATGAAGCACCGGTAAGATTGGGGAAAGAGATGAATGCTGAGAATGAATAATTCTGAGATGATGGGCTATGGAGAATCAATCTGAAAAGACTCTTGAATTGCTCCGGATGGGTGAAAAGAATTCTCACAATCGGAAGTAATTATGAGAGGATATCATGAAGCTAGAACCAAGAATCTTTGAGAGAATGGATAAGATTTGGAGGGAAAACTCTTCTTTGGTCTTCAAAAGTTGAGAAAGATCATGAGAACCGCCTTGACAATTTATGAGCCACTCCGGAACAATGAAGACTAGAAATGATGAGCCAATGATGACAAGAATTTGAAAGATCTAGAATAAAGACATTTGACTGATGATAACTGATTCTTACGTCAAACTTTGAAAAGAATTTGAGAGTAACTCCGAGAAAATTAGAAGAGTCAGGTAAGATCCTGGGAAAAGACCTATGGGTTAGGGCCCACTCAAAAGAAACACCGTTGAAATAGTTTCTTGGAAGAGAGATTACACCGGTTGAATAAAATGGCTTGAATGAGAAAACAACCTTGAAAATAGCTTGGATTGATTAAGAATAGATGCATTAATCTTCTGAGATATCTTCAGCACAACGGTACAAATGAATGGCGAGAAGTGGATGATTAAGAGGTGCACCGGCATGGGGAAGCATTTGAAACGAGGAAAGGAATGATCAACACCGAAAGCTTGAATTGAATCCATCGAAGAAGAAAAGAATGAAGAATGATGAACTTGAAGCTCCGTTAGTATCTTCCTGAGAATCACCAGATAAGGATATTGATGGAGAAGAATGAAGAGACTTCCCATCGATAAAAGGATACTTGAATAAGGAATCTTAGTCCTTGAAGAAAAAGAAAAATGTGGGAGGGCGGGAAAAACAAAGACAACTTGCACAGATGGAAAGGATACTGTTGAGAAAACTTAGAGTTGATCTTGCGGATGTTGAAAATGATCAGATCCACTTGAATAGAAAGACATTGGTTGAAAAGGATTGACATGACAATCTCGATTATCATGAAGAATTAGTATTCACATAGAAATATGAGAACATCGCTTAGGAAAGGTATGGATTCAACACTTGACTTCGAAGCAACTCGAATACCACAACTCAAAACAAAACAAAGGATTTGGCTTGCATGATAAGCCAGAAATAAACATATGATAGATCCCATATCATATCATGTGTCTGTGTAACATCCCAAATTTTCAATTTGGAATGTTATACATTAGATCATCATGCATATCGTATTTTCTTGCATTTTGGTCGATCCTAGAAATTTCACGCAACTCAAGGACCTTCGGAGAGAGTTGGAGATTTCGTTATTTTCATATTTGAGAGTTTTCTCGAATTGAAAAGAGGATCATTTGATTTATTTATTTCATCTTCAATAATTTTTCTGATATCAAAAATATAAGAGAGGGAATAATATGACTTTCCCAAATTTGAGGAAAAATGAAGATTTAATAAATAGATCAAATTTTGTTTGCCGGAGTTTATTTGCATTTTATTTGGATAGGGAAAAATGCGCATTTTCAAAAATTGCATTTTAGGCCCGGAGAAAAGTTCATTTTGTTCGGCTCATTTTTAGGAGTCGGGGAAAATTTACTTTAGAATTTTTGGAGTTCGTTTAGTTCTCTTTTTGGTTTTTTTCTGCGCGCTGAACCAGTTCAAAAAAAAAGGAGCCTCCCCAGCCAGCCGGGCCAAAGGCCCAGCCAGCCGCCGCCCCCAGCCTCCCTGTGCGCTGCGCGCCAGGCGCAGGAGCGCCAGCCGCCGCCGCCTCTTGCCTCTTAGCCGAATCCTTTTAGGATTCTAGGCCGGCTCTTTCCTTTGTTTCGTTTTCTTTTTCCTATTCCTAGTCTATTTCTTGTCCCCTACCCCAAGTAATCTCTCCCCTCACCTATATAAATACCCCCACACCCCCCCTCCTCCAACACATCAAATCAAACCCTCTTCCCACATCAAATCAACCCCAAGCCCCACACCACCCCGCGTCTCCCCAAGCCGCGCCCCACCCCACACCTGCGCCGCCGCTGCACCTTGCCCACGCCGCCGCCGCCCTACGCCACGCCGCTGGAGGTTGCCCCGCGTCTCTTTTCCTCGGATCGTTTTCTTCTAATCGTTCCGATTCTTTTCTTCTCTTCTAATTTGTTTTCTAGATCGGTTTTTTGTTTCGGTTTTCTTCTCTGGAACCCTAAATCGGATTCGTTTTCCAATCTAGTTGCCTTTAGACCGTTCGCTGGACCGTTCGTCCTAACGAACATGATCACCGGATTCTTCTAGGTTAACGAACATCTGTTCGTTTAACCGTTCTTTGTTTTCTTTTCGTCGGATTTATTCCGCGTCTTTTCCGCGATCGCGATCTCAGATCCGATCTTCGTTCTAGTTTATCTTCTCGCCCATTTATCGGAATCAGGTGATTTAAGCGCCTGGAGTTTCGTCTCGAAACCGCCGTTCTGTCTAATCAACCTGAACAAGTTTTTGCTATGGTAAAATTTGACCTAGTTTCAACTTGCTAGAACCGAGTTGTTTTCTTCTGCTGTTTGTTTTCCGTCGTTTGTTCGGTTCGTTCTTTTTTTGCAACCGGAGTTCTTAAGTTGAACTATCTGGTTCGTTCTCTTGTTCGAGTTTTACTTGTGCAGTAGTTGAGTACTTATTGTGTGGTTACTATTGTTTGCTTACGATAGATTGACCGGAGTGTGACGAGTAGATCTATCAAGAGTTTTAAGTGCGAATCATCTTCATCTACATTGCAGGCAAGTTCACACTTTGATCATACCCTTTTCTACAACCCAGTTTTATTGCATTAGACCAATCCTCACACATTGCATGATCAGGATCTAATTAAATTGTGGGATGGGAAGTAGATGAGGTAGTACCTATTACCTGTTATTATGAAACCTTTGGGAGTTACTTCTACGTTTGCTTATTATGCCATGCTATGCTAGTAGACGTGGATTGGGTGAGTGATATCCATGACAGATGTGAGTTGATAATTTTAATGGTTTATCTAAGGTGGCAACTTAAACACACATCTGGGTGGATTGAGGCACCTGATGTCTATCAGGACTTGCCTGTTTTTTTTTCGGACCGCCACCCAGGCTCAAAGGGATCATAAGATAATTCATGCTAGAAACTTCCGTGTGCAGCCACATGCTACTATGGGCTCTGGCATAGTAGACTAAGTTGTGCGAACTCTTACGGGGTGGACTAGCAGATGTAGGGGTTGTAGGTGGTACGGTCTACCCCACATGTAAGGTGCTAGCGCTTCTGAAAGACTATGTCTCGGTCATCCGTTTCTCAAACACCATGTAGTGCGAGAAAACAAATGGAGGCGATCGAGTCATGTGGGGAAAAGTGCGCAAACCTTTGCAGAGTGTACAAACTAACCATGATTAGCCGTGTCCCCAGTTATGGACAACTTGAGTATCTAGTACTTGAATATCATGTGAATCTCATCACGTTACTTTAAATGAATATTGTTGGGTTTTAATTATTTTTAATTGGGATTGAGAATGCTGTCAACCATTCTCAATGTTTCACAACCACCATGATAGTTAAATAAATTTATTCCTTTGCAGTAGGGAAAAATTGGCTTTACGCAAAAACCTTATAACCATAGAGATTTTCCACCAGCCAAATATGCATATAGTGATAGCCATTGTTCATCATTCTCTATGGTGTGAATTTGCCAGTACATTCAATGTACTGACCCGTTTCGGGCTGCAACGTCTTATGTTGCAGGTTTCTTACGATGAGTAAGTGATACGTTAGGGTTACGATTTCTACACTCAACTTTGCCGTTGGTGTTGATGGGAATCCACAACCTTGTTGCTTCCGCTATTTGGATTGAGGTAATAGTATTTACGCTACTTTATACATGTGATTTACCTCTATTATAAATCCTTCGAGTACTGTGTGTGTCAGCATACCGATCCAGAGATGACACCTAAGCACAGAGACTTGATCCATTCGGGTCGGGTCGCTACAAGATGGTATCAGAGCACATGTTGACTGTAGGACATGACCCTAGAAACTGGCAAGCCCATAGCAAAGATTTTTCTCTACAACTTTCCCTTTCAAAAAGATCTTTTACCTCTCTTCTCTTCCGAGCTTATTCAAAAATTTCCTTTTAGTGAGACTATACCCCTTTCCCCTTTTGACCACTCGAAGATTCCACTGATGAGACCACTCCAAGAAGTACAGGATATCAGACAAGTAAGACCATTCGGAATGAAGAGGATTTTACCATGCATTATGATAATGGAAACTACAGTTGTTGAAGACTCTAACGACTAGGAGAATTGGAGGCTCTGTAGAATTTCCAGATTTGTATGACCTAGGAAGGCTACCCTGATGGAACTTAACAGATTATGGAAGTTGTCAATACCCGAGATCAAGGTGTATTGAAGAAAGGCTGAAACAAGGAGCATGAGAACTCGAAGTTTTGTCAAAGAAAACCCTAAGGCAGGGGATATCAATTATGGAAGATAGCTCATGGCAATGACAAGGGCAGAAACACGGTTATCTGTGATGTCATCACCCGCTAATGATATTGTCACCGTGCTGAGTTAAGGATGCAAGTCTTCAGAATGGATTTGATGGAAGAAGGCTGATGGAGCATCTATCAGCAAAGGATGCAGTTTTAAACTTAGCTGGTGTATCACCAGGATCTGGAGTAGTATATCAAGAAGTTTAAGGTAGAGCTCCATGAAAGCATATTAGACAAGGAAGCATTTCTTGAAGAACTCAGGAACCAAAAGCTGAAAGTAGCCAAGCTGGAGGAGCTACAAACTCGAGAAACCAGAGATTCGTCAGGAACTAGACCATGGTTCATGCCAAGGATGTTGAAACCTAGAAGTTTGAAATGCAACTCCAGAATATTAAAGGATGTCACGAGAGACTTCGCGTCAACAGAGTTGATCTGGCAAAAGAACTTGAGAAGACAAGCATGATCGGAAGAAGCCATTGGAGGCATGAACAAGGCTTGAAGAGTTTGGAGACGTTGAAGATTTATTGACCTTTAGAAGACCAAACCCCTATTATATACCTACGTTAGATGCGATGATTGTGAGCTGTCATTTGTTGGTTGTTTTTCGACAGCCACAATAAAATCTGTCTTTTCAAAAACCATTGTTTGTATTGTGTGCATCCCTCTCTATTTCTCTTATCTCACCCCAAACCCATGGACCCAATAGATGATGAATGGAGATGAGCTTGTATTTTCTGGACCGATGAGTCAATTGGAGACAGATCGATGGATTCAGAACATGGAGGATCATATGGAGAACAACCCTATAGTCAGAAAGGATATGGCCCAGCATGCTCTTCAATGCTTTGAAAGAGGTGCTGCTACTTGGTGGAGGATGTACCAAACCATGAATGGATGGCCAGGAGTAACCACTTGGAGAGAATTAAAGTTGACTCTACAAAGATATCACCTTGTGTCCCAGAAGTTGAAGTCTTATGGAAAGGATATAAGGAAACCTTGTGCATGCAATATTTGTGGAGAAATAGGACACACCCATAAAGAACACAAGGATGAATGCCCTAACTGTGAAGGAAGTCACCCAGCTGAAGAATGCCCAACTAGGCAGATCACTTGTTTCTTGTGTGAAGGGACTACCCATTACCTTGCTCAGTGTCACATTTACCCCTTGGTACAAAGAACCATCCAGCAGAAGGAAGAAGCAATGAAAGCAACTCTTATGGAAAGTTTAGAAGAACCTGTGATGAAGAAAGAGGTGGAGGACACACCCAAAGAAGAACCAATTAAACCCTACACCAAGTCTTGCTATTCATGTGGACAAGAAGGACACATCTCCCAAAATTGTATGAATGGGGATCTAGTAGAATTCCCAACGGAGGAAGTAGCGTATGACCCACAGGAAATAGAAGCCCTGATTGGAATGGAAAAGTCCAGGAAGAGAAACCGATTGGATTCCAGGAGGAACCTGAGTCATATCACCTGTTACAGGTGCAAGGAGTCAGGGCACTACCTCAGCAGTTGCCCAAAAAGGAAACCTCGATACTTGTCAGAAGTAATATGTTTTAGTTGTAATGGAGCAGGGCACTTTGCCAGAGAATGCCCCAAGGAGAAGGAAACTTGTTCTAGATAGTTGAGTTTGCAACAAAAGAAATGGAGTAGTAGAAGTGCGAACATTTTTCTTTTATATTGAGGTGTTGAGTTGAGACATGTAATGGAGAAGCAAAAGATTGTAATCATTGGAGAATCAATAAAGTTAGCAGTGTTGGTACTGATATGGATTTTATGAGTTGTTACTCTATGAAGAAGGATTTTGACCATTTTGAGGATAAGAGAAATATGGTCTATGGAAGGTTTGTGCATTTTAAGGGTGGTAGTACCCTGTAAGAACCGTTGACCCCTGGAAAAGATAAGGATACTCCACTGAGTTGATTTCGGACAAAAATGAATACGAGTTCTGTCTCGATATGTGTGATGCCCCAAGAGTATGTGGGATTAAGTTGGAGACCGTCAGTTGTTTGGACCAAATGTGATCAAAGGAATCAGAAGAGAATGTTAAGTTGATTCGAGATAGACTGAAAGTAGCTCAGTCCAGGTAGAAGAGTTACGCAGACTTAAAAACGCAAGGAGGTAGTCTATGAAATTGGAGATAGAGCATGTCTTCGTGTGACCCTCTGCGAGGAGTTAAACGTATTGGAGTTAAGGGACAGTTAGCCCCGAGATTTGTAGGACCATACCGAGTTTTGGAGCGTATGAGAGAAGTGGCCTACAAGTTTGAGTTACCCGAAGGACTGTCAAGAGTTCAGGATGTGTTTCACGTTTCCCAGTTGAAGAAGTGCCATGCAGAGATGACCAATATTCCCCTGTAAGGACGCTTGACCACGAAAAGGATAATGATGTTCCACGAAGTGGAATATGGACGTCATAAGTATAAATTTTTATCTCGGTATGAGGGATATCCCAAGAGGATGGGGAGATAAATTACTATTGGATATAAAGGAGGTATGATGTCGGAAATATGGATCAATGGAAACTCCATGATGAGTCTGAGTAATCATGTCCTAGATTGGTGCCAATATAAGGAAGGAAGACAATACAATTGGGTGGATTTAAGAATACTAGGAAGTTGGAAGTTGGACTAATGATCAGTTGCCCGAAGATGAGTTCAAGGATTACAAGTGAGGAGATGGGCTATAACCCACAGGCTCCAGAACCTGCCAAGAAGCAAGCACATACCTGCTGAAGGAAGGACCCTGGAAGAGGATATAGGAACGATAGATGTTTGTTTGGCTTGCAGAATCCATGGAATTTTCCAAACTTAGTTCGTCGACAAGAGAAATTCTGCAATGCTTGTGAGGAATGACCAAGTGTTAGTATGCGAGATTCGCTAAACTGTGTACATGGTAATGATTTGGGTGCGGGATGGATTGATCACCATACCGACTTACTCTTATTATTCGCCTTGCTATATGGAATGGTAAATCTGAGTGACTTGCCTATAGTAGAGAGACGACGATATTAAACCTTGTTAAACCTTAGAATGGTATAAGAATTTTTCCCTTGTACACGGCAGCTTTTTGCCAACCGTAGGTTATACGGTGAGGATCAACCCAGACCCATTTCCTGCAGGAGAAACCATAAATTGTTGACCACCATGAGATATCGATAGTTGTTTAGTTTTGGCGCCCGACCCATCAGCTAAGAAGACCCAATCTCGGAATAACCTTACTAAGAGGAAATGACAGAAGAATTGAGTAAAAGGTTATGCCACTACCAGAAGAGTTCAGAGAAGGAATTTTCTCAAGGATCTGAGAAGACCGACACTGTCAAAAATAAGGATGGAGTATATGAGTTTTGATGGAACAGTAACAATGATTCTAAGGGTGGTAGCACCCCAGACACCGTGTGATGATCGATGGATTTTGAGGAGACCCCCAAAACCCTAACCTTTTCTTGCTAGCCTCTCCGAATCTCGAGGACGAGATTCCTTTTAAGGGTGGTAGGTTTGTAACATCCCAAATTTTCAATTTGGAATGTTATACATTAGATCATCATGCATATCGTATTTTCTTGCATTTTGGTCGATCCTAGAAATTTCACGCAACTCAAGGACCTTCGGAGAGAGTTGGAGATTTCGTTATTTTCATATTTGAGAGTTTTCTCGAATTGAAAAGAGGATCATTTGATTTATTTATTTCATCTTCAATAATTTTTCCGATATCAAAAATATAAGAGAGGGAATAATATGATTTTCCCAAATTTGAGAAAAAATGAAGATTTAATAAATAGATCAAATTTTGTTTGCCGGAGTTTATTTGCATTTTATTTGGATAGGGAAAAATGCGCGTTTTCAAAAATTGCATTTTAGGCCCTGAGAAAAGTTCATTTTGTTTGGCTCATTTTTAGGAGTCGGGGAAAATTTACTTTAGAATTTTTGTAGTTCGTTTAGTTCTCTTTTTGTTTTTTTTTCTGCACGCTGAACCAGTTCAAAAAAAAGGAGCCTCCCCAGCCAGCCGGGCCAAAGGCCCAGCCAGCCGCCGCCCCCAGCCTCCCTGTGCGCTGCGCGCCAGGCGCAGGAGCGCCAGCCGCCGCCGCCTCTTGCCTCTTAGCCGAATCCTTTTAGGATTCTAGGCCGGCTCTTTCCTTTGTTTCGTTTTCTTTTTCCTATTCCTAGTCTATTTCTTGTCCCCTACCCCAAGTAATCTCTCCCCTCACCTATATAAATACCCCCACACCCCCCTCCAACACATCAAATCAAACCCTCTCCCCACATCAAATCAACCCCAAGCCCCACACCACCCCGCGTCTCCCCAAGCCGCGCCCCACCCCACACCTGCGCCGCCACCGCACCTTGCCCATGCCGCCGCCGCCCTACGCCACGCCGCCGGAGGTTGCCCCGCGTCTCTTTTCCTCGGATCATTTTTTTTATAATCGTTCCGATTCTTTTCTTCTCTTCTAATTCGTTTTCTAGATCGGTTTTTCGTTTCGGTTTTCTTCTCCGGAACCCTAGATCGGATTCATTTTCCGATCTAGTTGCCTTTAGACCGTTCGCCGGACCGTTCGTCCTAACGAACGTGATCACCGGATTCTTCTAGGTTAACGAACGTCCGTTCATTTAACCGTTCTTCGTTTTCTTTTCGTCGGATTTATTCCGCGTCTTTTCCACGATCGCGATCTCAGATCCGATCTTCGTTCTAGTTTATCTTCTCGCCCGTTTATCGGAATCAGGTGATTCAAGCGCCTGGAGTTTCGTCTCGAAACCGCCGTTCCGTCTAATCAACCTGAACAAGTTTTTGCTATGGTAAAATTTGACCTAGTTTCAACTTGCTAGAACCGAGTTGTTTTCTTCTGCTGTTTGTTTTTCGTCGTTTGTTCGGTTCGTTCTTTTTTTGCAACCGGAGTTCTTAAGTTGAACTATCTGGTTCGTTCTCTTGTTCGAGTTTTACTTGTGCAGTAGTTGAGTACTTATTGTGTGGTTACTATTGTTTGCTTACGATAGATTGACCGGAGTGTGACGAGTAGATCTATCAAGAGTTTTAAGTGCGAATCATCTTCATCTACATTGCAGGCAAGTTCACACTTTGATCATACCCTTTTCTACAACCCAGTTTTATTGCATTAGACCAATCCTCACACATTGCATGATCAGGATCTAATTAAATTGTGGGATGGGAAGTAGATGAGGTAGTACCTATTACCTGTTATTATGAAACCTTTGGGAGTTACTTCTACGTTTGCTTATTATGCCATGCTATGCTAGTAGACGTGGATTGGGTGAGTGATATCCATGACAGATGTGAGTTGATAATTTTAATGGTTTATCTAAGGTGGCAACTTAAACACACATCTGGGTGGATTGAGGCACCTGATGTCTATCAGGACTTGCCTGTTTTTTTTTCGGACCGCCACCCAGGCTCAAAGGGATCATAAGATAATTCATGCTAGAAACTTCCGTGTGCAGCCACATGCTACTATGGGCTCTGGCATAGTTGACTAAGTTGTGCGAACTCTTACGGGGTGGACTAGCAGATGTAGGGGTTGTAGGTGGTACGGTCTACCCCACATGTAAGGTGCTAGCACTTCTGAAAGACTATGTCTCGGTCATCCGTTTCTCAAACACCATGTAGTGCGAGAAAACAAATGGAGGCGATCGAGTCATGTGGGGAAAAGTGCGCAAACCTTTGCAGAGTGTACAAACTAACCATGATTAGCCGTGTCCCCGGTTATGGACAACTTGAGTATCTAGTACTTGAATATCATGTGAATCTCATCACGTTACTTTAAATGAATATTGTTGGGTTTTAATTATTTTTAATTGGGATTGAGAATGCTGTCAACCATTCTCAATGTTTCACAACCACCATGATAGTTAAATAAATTTATTCCTTTGCAGTAGGGAAAAATTGGCTTTACGCAAAAACCTTATAACCATAGAGCTTTTCCACCAGCCAAATATGCATATAGTGATAGCCATTGTTCATCATTCTCTATGGTGTGAATTTGCCAGTACATTCAATGTACTGACCCGTTTCGGGCTGCAACGTCTTATGTTGCAGGTTTCTTACGACGAGTAAGTGATACGTTAGGGTTACGATTTCTACACTCAACTTTGCCGTTGGTGTTGATGGGAATCCACAACCTTGTTGCTTCCGCTATTTGGATTGAGGTAATAGTATTTACGCTACTTTATACATGTGATTTACCTCTGTTATAAATCCTTCGAGTACTGTGTGTGTCAGCATACCGATCCAGGGATGACACCTAAGCAGAGAGACTTGATCCATTCAGGTCGGGTCGCTACAGTCTGTTGGAAAGAATTCCTATGTGATACTTGAATTCCCACTTATAAACTCCCGAAACTTTTCGATTATGCAATCAGGTGTTGGGGATACAGGGGAAGCATAATATCTCACCCAAACTAACAATTCCTACATCCAGCTGTATCCATGCTTCAACACATAACCAAGAAACCTTCGGAAATCATGTACCTGAACCTTCAAAAAGCATCCATTATACGAGTTATGGCAACACTCCCGAACTCCCGCCCCAGTACTGGGTGGCGTCGAGGTTATCTCACCAACAACTGCATAAAAGAGATTTTCGATGTCGGCAAAACTCAGGTATTCCAGAACTGCAACGATAAAATGGTGACGACAACACCTTGGAGCTCAACTCCCCGGGACACTGCCACAACCCCTAAATGTCAGGAGGCACCAAGAACAATGTTCTTGTCACAAGACTATCAGAACGATTCCAAGATATCCACGTGATCCTAAAAAAAATTCGTGAAATTTGAGGAGAGAAGAGTCAAAACTTCTATGTCGGGAGGCCTCACCAGAGCGACGAAGGGACTGAGGAGTAAAAAGAATCCTACTCTCCGATATATATAATCCCAAGACTCAAAACATTTTGTTCTAGACTCAACAACGTCAGCGAATCAATCAAGCAAGGGGGATCCTAAGTCGGGGAAGGCTTTGATACCAACTTGTAACACCCACAATGCGGCTATATCTACCACGTGTCGGGGCACGAATTAGAGGCATAGCCGCATGGTAGGTTTGTCGCAAGAGGGCTAATCTTCACACAATCCCATGTACTGAATAAGAAAGGGATAAAGTGTTGGCTTACAATCGCCACTTCACACAAATACAAGTTAAACATACATCATCCAGAGTACAATCAAGGTCCGACTACGGAATCCAAAATAAAAGAAGACAACCCCAAATGCTAGATCCCCGATCGTCCCAACTGGGCTCCACTACTGATCAACCGGAAACGACAACAACACAACGAGCAAGATCTTCATCAAGCTCCAACTTGAGCTGGGTTGCGTCACCTGCACTAGTATCATCGGCACCTGCAACTGTTTGGATGTATCTGTGAGTCATGAGGACTCAACAATCTCACACCCACGAGATCAAGACTATTTAAGCTTATGGGTAGGAAAGGGTAGTGAGGTGGAGCTGCAGCAAGCACTATGCATATATGGTGGCTAACATACGCAAATAAGAGCAAGAAGAGAAGCAACGCTGCGGTCGTGAAGCTAGAAGTGATCAAGAAGTGATCCTGAAACTACTTATGTTCAAGCATAACTCCAAAACCGTGTTCACTTCCCGGACTCCACTGAGAAGAGACCATCACGGCTACACACGCGGTTGATTCATTTTAATTAATTTAAGTGTCAAGTTCTCTACAACCAGATATTAACAAATCCCCATCTGCCCATAACTACGGGCATTGCTTTCGAAAGTTCAAAACCCTGCAGTGGTGTCCCAACTTAGCCCATCACAAGCTCTCATGGTCAACGAAGGATATTCCTTCTCCCAGGAAGACCCGATCAGACTCGAAATCCCAGTTACAAGACATTTCGACAATGGTAAAACAAGACCAGCAAGACCGCCCGATGCGCCGACATCCCAATAGGAGATGCACATATCTCGTTCTCAGGGAAACACCGGATGCACACTACGTATAGCTAAAACCAGCCCTCAAGTTTCCCCGAGGTGGCGCCGCAAGTGGATCTGGTTCGGACCAACACTTAGAGAAGCACTGGCCCAGGGGGTTAAAATAAAGATGACCCTCGGGAGTGCGACTCCCAAGGGAAAAGTAGGTGGTGGTGAGGCAAATGGTAAAACTAAGGTTGGGCCATGCTGGAGGAGTTTTATTCAATGCGAACTGTCCAGGGGTTCCCATAACACCCAACCGCATAAGGAACGCAAAATCAAGGAACATAACACCGGTATGACGAAAACTAGGGCGGAAAGAGTGGAACAAAACACCACGCATAAGGCCGAGCCTCCCACCCTTTACCAAGTATATAGATGCATTAATTAAATAAGATATATTGTGATATACCAACGTATCCATGTTCCAACATGGAACAAACTTCAGCTTCACCTGCAACTAGCAATGCTATAAGAGGGGCTGAGCAAAAGTGGTAACATAGCCAAACATCGATTTACTAGGAAAGGTGGGTTAGAGGCTTGACACAGCAATATGGGAGGCATTATATAGCAAGTGGTAGGTAGCGCGGTATAGCAATAGAGCGAACAACTAGCAAGCAAAGATGGAAGTGATTTCGAGGGTATGGTCATCTTGCCTGAGATCCCGCAAGGAAGAAGAACGAGTCCATAAAGAAGACAAACGGACGTAGTCGAATGGATCCTCACAAATGCGACATTATCAGAACTAACCCAAAGAAGCAACATCGGAAAGAAGCAAACAACATGGTAAACAACCATCACATAAACATGGCATGATGCACAATCAAGTATGATGCATGTCCGGTTTAATGAGGCATGGCATGGCAAAGTGCACAAGCAAAACTACAAGTTAAGTGGAGCTCAATATGCAACAAGTTGCATATTGACGAAACACCACAACAATTTTTTAGTTCTCTCTTGTTTCGGTACTCAACAAAATTAAATGTTGGTTAGCATGGCAAGAGGTGAAGCATATGAAAACTATCTATCTAGGCAAGTTTAAATGAGGTCAGAATAACAAGCAATAAGTCCGGAAAAATCCTCATGTGCATATTTTAGATTTGGTACTGTTCTGCCCTAAACCATATTTTAGAGTTGTTTAACATGCAAGATGAGTGCAGCAAGTTAAACTAGGCATTTTTTCTACCCCATTTACATATAAAGTTTATTAAATTTGGAGCTACGGTTATTTAGTTATGAATTAAAGCATTTTAGCATGCATAGGAGCAAATTAATGCAAACAGCAGTTTTAAACATTTTAAACATAGATGAAAGTTGCAAATTATGAAACTAGACAAAATTATAAGCAAGTTACATATATAATTTATTTACATATGATGCATAGTTTGTGAGATATGAAATGCATGATCTAGAGGGACTTTCCTGCAAAACTGCAAATCCCTGGATAATTGATAAAATTGCACAAAGGAAAAAAATACCTACGGGCCGAATCCAAAGCACCCTCGGACGGGGAGCTGCTCACCATGGGCCTTGGCCCGGCTCGGTGGGAGGAGGTGGGCAGGCCGGGCGCTGGCTGGGCCGCGGGGAAGGCATGGCCCACGGGGGCGGGGGCCGCGGTCAACAGCGCTGGAGGTGTTCGTCCTTGTCTCGTACCCGCACGAACAGAGGGGATGGTGGAGTGGCTTGCTGCGGCAGAAGTCGAACTCCAGCGACGGAACTGACGAGGCAGGCCTAGAGGCGCGCAGATCCGGCCACCTAGGCACCGAATCTGGAAGCTAGATGCGGCAGCGGACGGAGCTCCAAGCATCCATGGCAGAGAGAGAGAGAGAGAGAGGTTAGTGAGAGAGATAGGGAGAGCAGAGGAAGCGGGAGAGATGGAGAGAGGTGTCACGGTGACGTCGGGGCATGCCTCCTAGGGTCGCCGGTGGCGGCTCCGGTGGCCGGAGAACTCCGGCGAGCGCGAGGCGGCAGCGGGATCGAGCAGGAGACGTGGGCGCTGCTAGATCGGGATCTCTCCCGCACGGGGAGCTCGGACGCGAGGGCGGTGGCGTCTTAGGCCCATCTCGGCCCGGGACGGGCTCCGCGTGGGCTTGGGCGGGCCGCGGCGAAGCGGGGCACGCGGAGGACGCGTGGAGGCTCCCGATTGGCTGCGCGCGACAACTGGCGGTGGCGCAGCTTATGGGACGGCGCCAAGTGGCGGAGAGGAGGTGGCCAGCGCCGGATTATGAGGAGAAGGTGGGAGGTGGTGGCGGCTCATGATTGGGGCGGCGCGGAAATTGAGGAGGGGTAGGCAGGAGGCCAAAAATGGTAGGAGAGGCGTCTATATATAGAAAGGGGGCTAGGGTTAGGGGTTTTGCTCCGTTTCTGGACCCTCCGATCACAATCGAATGGCTCCGTACGGAGGGGGGAACTAGGTGGGGTTTGTGGGCTTTGTAGGAGGGTTAGGCTAAGAGGAGAGGGGAGAAAAGCAGGCCGACACTGTTTCCGGAGACCGAAAACGCCCGATGACAAGATCGGCTACTATTGCCACTATATTTGTCCGTTGGGGTGTCAAATGGACTCCGGATGCGATGAAACTTGGCAGGCGGCCTATATACACCAAAACAACACTGCATGTCAACTTTCAACCCATTCCGAGAACATTTTCCAGCCACTTATAAAATAATATTTCGGACGTGCCGCGGGCGCGTGCAAGTGTGTCTGGGCTCAGAACGGACAACAGAGAGAACGAGGAGACCGGGACGGATGCAAGTTTTGAAAACATGATGATGCAATGCACATGATGACATAGAAAGATGCAACACGCAAGCAAATCTCAAGGCAACAACAACGAATAACTGAAAGACACCTGGCGCGATGGTCTCGGGGCGTCATAACACTCCACCACTACAAGAGGATCTCGTCCCGAGATCTAGGATGGCACCAGAGGGAAACTGTTGGGGATATTACTATCAGTTGAGACCTGCCCAGGAGGGGCCGAGTCAGCTTCAATGGCGGATTATGCAAGAAGCTCAGTAAACATCCAAGTCTGTAGTTTATTAAGTCTTATAAAAGTCCCAAAGGCCTGGGGCCGGCTTGAAGCCCGATATTGTAGGTAAACCGCCGTATGTAAGGAAATACTTCTACAGAAATACATATAAAGAAAGTCACCGAGCCGGACACGATTATGAGCCGGCCGGGACTCTGTAGGCCACCTAGCGTCAACCCGTGTATATAAGGGGACGACCCGGTGGCAGTTTAGGAGAGAAAACAACCAAGTCGATAACCAAGCCGGCAAGTTGAGCCTCTTGGAAGCCGAAACCTCAGCAATACCAATCCCAACTAGACGTAGGCTTTTACCTTCATCGTAAGGGGCCGAACTAGTATAAAACTCTCTCGTGTCCTTTGTCCCGATTAACCCCTTTAAGCTTCCTAGTGCGATGGCCCTACGACTAAGTCCTTGCCCTAGGACATTTACCGTGTCAATTCCACGACAGTTGGGGCCCACCATGGGGCCAGTGCACGTTGGATTTGAGTTCTTGAAGGGCAACTTCGAAGGGCTCAAGGGATACGCTGTGGGCCGGATGACCAGGAGTCGTCGCGGCAAGATCTACATCGACGACGAAGGCTGGGGCCCCGAGGCCAGCTCAATCGAGTACGGGTACCGGGTCCCCTTCGGCGGGATTCACGTCTTCATCGGCCGGATCAGCGAGTCAGGCCCTAAGCCGGATGTCCACACCGACCTCATCAAAACGGCTCAGCGTGCCGGGTCCGCCCGTGTTCAATCTGTCGTGAAGCATGCCTTTGTAGGCTGCATCCATGGTAGTGAATACTCCGAAGGATCGATAGAAGGCGGGGAGACGGCCATCTGCTCTGATACTGCATCATCAATAGGTGAGACGGACTCGTTGTACCAACTTCAAGACGACATGCTCGGGGGCTGTTCCGATGGTAGCAGTATTCCGGACCCCCTTGAGCCGCCGAATGGGCCCGGAGTCTTCATGGCAGGGACGCAGCCCGGGCAGAACTCCACCGCAGCGACAGCAGCAGCTGCCGGGTCAGGAGACCCCGCGCGCCCCTCGGCTCAGGTTCTCATGGACCTCATGGATAAACTGACGACTCTGTTAACCGCTGCGGTAGAACCAGCGGATAAAGCCCAGCATGACGTGGAAGTGGCACACGTGCGGGAGGAGATGGTGCAAGCTAAGGAAAATCTGGCCGCGGAGGAAACCCAGATGGCAGCAGAACAAGCAGCTTTGGATGCTCGTGCTCAGCAGCTTCAAGCAGAAACCTTCCGGCTCTCAAAGGATCTTAATGCATCAAACGAAGTCATGAGGAGGAGGCGTCAGAAAAAATCAGTCGCGTCTGCCTTTAACACTGGATCCGAGGAATCTGTTCCATACACCTGGAGCTGGAGGGAGCAACCCGCCAGAGGCAAATCGGGTTAGGACGCCCGGTGCACCAGTTCAGCCACGCACCATGGAGTCGCCGCACATGAATATAGCTCCTCCTTGTTATATATCAACACCCCCGGGTCACTTCTCCAACCGCATGGAGAACCTCATTGCGGCGTCAGCTCGTTTGGCAGCTCTCCCGATGGAAGGCGACTCGCCAGCAGCAATTGATACCCGGAGGGTAAGAGAACTACTTCAGACAGCTTTGGCCCAGTAGGATGCATACTCCTACAGACGAGACATGATTCATTCAACTCCTCGCCCAAGCCGGAGCCCGAGTTACAGTAGGCACATGGAATCTGCAGATATGTCAAGTAATGCTCAACGTCACAACCGGCCATATAGACATGAGCCGGTGCGGGCTGGAGCCCTTAACTTGGCGGATCAGGAGACGATTCGTCAAGAGGCGGAACGGGTGGCTCAGATAGCAGCAGAGCAGGTGGCTCACCAAACCTTTCTGGCTTATCCAGCAACCTCGGTTGAGGCAGGAGTGGCTACAAGAACCGGAGGCGTACCTTGCCTGGTCCTGGCCATAGGCAATGAGCGGTTACCCAAGGATTTCAAGGGACCTCGTAATGTGCCTAACTACACGGCTGACTTACAGCCGAGGGCTTGGATTGAGAGTTATGACATGGCTATGGAGCTGTTGGAGGTTAGTGATGTTGCAATGGCCAAGTACTTTACCATGATGTTGGATGGAACGGCTCGGACCTGGTTGAAAGGATTACCACCCAATTCCATCGGCTCATGGGCAGAGTTGAAGGCACGGTTCATCCAGAACTTTAAAGACACGTGTAAGTAGCCAATGTCGATTGTGGACCTGACCAATTGCAAGCAAGAGGATGGAGAATCTACAACCCGTTGGGTGCGCCGGGTCAAGGAGATAATACATTCAACTGATAAGATGGATGCCGGCTCAGCAGTTTTGATGGAGAAAAAATGCCATTTTGAACCTCTGAAGCAGAAGTTGGGGCGGCTTAAACGTGACTGTAATGACATGGGAACATTGATGGCGGCTCTTGTCAAGTATGCCGATTCTGATACCACCAAAGACCCTGCATCTGATGAAGAAAAAGCAACAAAGGGAAAGAAGAACGACAATGGCAAGGGTCACCAGCATAACCCGACAAATCAAGGAGGTAATAAGCGTAAGGCTCATGAGTTTGTTGCTAATACTAATGCGCAGGGTGGTAATCAGCGGCGCAAGGGCAGACAACCCCCTCGATCGGGCGGGTCAGGCCCCACCCTTGAGCAGTTGTTGAATGAACCTTGTCCAAGACACGGCACCCGGGAGAAGCCAGCCACCCACTTGTGGATGGATTGCACGATCATGAAGGCGTTTAAAAACTCAAACACATTTGATGGGGGTCCCGGCCTGGGTGGCAGCTCAGGTGGAGGCGGCTTTCAGGGCCCGAGCGTCGGTTCAAGCGGAGGAGGTTTTCATGGTCAGGGTCATCCTGGTCACCAGGGAGGATATAATCAGCAAAACAGCCAAGGGAATCAACAGCAGCAACAATCCGGCTATCAGAGCAACCCGAAGCAGTTGAGTAGCGGACAATATCATGTCTTACTACCAGTTTATGTAAGAGAGACCAGAAACTCCATAAGAGGGCCGTCAATGCCGTTGAACCGGCAATTCCACGTTATCTACGTTGGTCGGCGCAACCTATTGTATGGAGCAGAGAGGATCACCCACCCTGAGTTGATAATCCGGGTCACTTGGCTTTGGTAGTGGCACCTCAGGTTGGTGGGTATAAGTTTATTAAGGTACTCATGGATGGAGGCAGCAGCATCAACATCCTTTACTATGAGACGTTCCGTCGGATGGGATTGATGGATAAAAATCTTAAACAATCCAACACTATTTTTCATGGTGTGGTACCCGGTAAGTCGGCATACCCAGTTGGTAAGATCGAGCTGGAGGTAGCCTTTGGGGATGAGTATGACTCCAGGGTAGAAAAAATTAACCTTTAAAGTGGTCAAGATCAAAAGCCCATATCATGCTCTATTTGGGCGGCCGGCTTATGCCAAGTTCATGGCTCGGCCGTGTTACATATATTTGCAGCTCAAGATGCCGGGTCACAAGGGCACCATTACAGTCCATGGGAGCCGGAAGATAGGCTTGGAATGTGAAGAGGGGGATGCTGCCTATGTTGAATCTGTTTGTGCAACAGAGGAGTTAAAATTCTACAAGGATCATGTTGACCCGGCGGACATGACATCGTTAAAGAAACCAACAATAGAGCATGAGCCGGAATTGAAATTCAAATCAGCTGATGACAATAAAATGGTTGATTTTGTACCTGGTGATTCATCCAAGCAGTTTATCATCAACGCAAACTTGGATCCAAAATAGGAAAGCGCGCTCATCGAGTTCATCCGTGAGAACCGGGACATCTTTGCACGGAAGCCTTCAGACATGCCGGCTGTCCCGAGGGAACTCGCTGAGCACACTCTTAATATTGACCCAAAGTTTAAGCATGTCAGATGGTTTCTCCGGCGGTTCAACGAAGAAAGGCACAAGGCCATCGGAGAAGAGGTGGCCCGGCTCTTGGCGGCTGGGTTCATTATGGAGGTTTTTCACCCAGAATGGTTAGCTAACCCGGTGCTTGTACTAAAAAAGAATGGCACCTGGTGCATGTGTGTGGATTACACAGATTTGAACAAGGCTTGTCTGGCTGATCCTTTTGCTCTTCCCCGTATTGATCAGATCATTGATGCTACGGCGGGTTGCGCACGGTTGAGTTTTTTTGGATTCTTACTCTGGTTATCATCAGATTAAGATGGCAGTCAAGGATCAAGAGAAGACAGCTTTTATAACTCCTTTTCAGGCTTTCTGCTATGTGTCAATGCCTTTTGGGCTTAAAAGTGCCCAGGCGACTTACCAGCAGTGTGTCCAGAATTGTCTTCACAATCAAATTGGGCGCAATGTTCATGCCTATGTGGATGATATAGTGGTGAAATTCAGGGAAGAGGAAACCTTGGTCACAGACCTGAAAGAGACTTTTGATAATCTTCGGGTTTACAAGATGATGCTTAACCCGGCCAAGTGTGTTTTTGGAGTACCAGCCGGCAAGCTCTTGGGTTTTCTGGTGTCTAACCAAGGTATTGAAGCTAACCCGGAGAAATTCAAGGCAAGCACATCTCTGTCCAAACCAACCTGCGTCAATGATGTTCAATGGCTGGCGGGTCATGTGGCTGCTTTGAGCCGGTTCATAAGCCGGTTAGGGGAAAAGGCTATGCCTCTGTATCAATTGATGAAGAAAACAGATGTTTTTGTTTGGAGTGATGCTGCGAACGCCGCTTTTGAGGATCTAAAGGCACAGCTAGCTGAGCCGCCGGTCCTAGCTGCTCCAATTGAGAAGGAGCCGCTATTGTTATACGTGGCTGCCAACTCGCGGGCTGTTAGTGTGGCTATGGTGGTAGAACGCAAGGAGGCTGGCAGAGAGCATCCAGTTCAGCGGCCGGTTTATTATGTCAGTGAAGTGCTAATTGAGTCTAAGCAACGATATCCACATTGGCAGAAGCTTGTTTATGGGGTGTTCATGGTAAGCCGGAAGCTTAAACATTACTTTCAGGGACATCCAATCACTATGGTTAGCTCCGCTCCTTTGGGAGACATTATTCAAAATAGAGAAGCTACAGGGCGAGTGGCCAAGTGGGCAATTGAGCTTGGGTCTCATGGGCTGAAGTATGTTCCATGCACTGCGATTAAGTCTCAAGCCCTGGTTGACTTCATCAATGACTGGACAGAGATGCAGATGCCAGAAGAAAAGCCGGACAACACATATTGGACTATTCATTTTGATGGGTCCAGGCAATTGGAGGGCTCGGGGGCTAGAGTTGTATTAACTTCCCCATGAGGTGATAAGTTTTGTTATGTGTTACGATTGATGTTTCCATGCACTAACAACGCAGCAGAGTATGAAGCATTGCTCCATGGTCTTCGAGTGGCAAAGGAGATGAGATTGAGCCGAGTCAGATGTCTTGGTGATTCAGATCTAGTGGCTCAGCAGGTGTCTGGCAAGTGGGATTCCAAAGACCCTCTCATGGCGGCTTATCGTCGAGAGGTTGATGTTGTTGTAGGATATTTTAAAGGTTATCAGGTGGAACACATTGACTGTCAAAAACGAAGCAGCTAATGCTTTGAGCCGGCTGGGGTCTCAACGTAAGCCGGTACCACCCAACACCTTTTTAGATGTTTTGCATAACCCCTCTGTCAAGTTGCCCACAGAAGAAGATTTAGCTATTCCTGACCCGGAGGCGCAGTTGGTGGCGGCTCTTCATGTCATCCCAGATTGGACGGTGCCGTTCTTGGCTTACATGACCCGGGGAGAATTGACAGCAGATGAGACCCTGGCTCGACAGTTAACCCGCCGGTCTAAGTCCATGACGATCTCGGATGGAGAGTTATTTCATCGTAGTGTTTCCGGAGCGTTTCAACGATGTGTTTCCCTCAAAGAAGGTCAAGAAATCCTTCGTGAGATCCATGAAGGCGATTGTGGTCATCACGCCGGGTCAAAATCTTTAGTGGACAAGGCGTTTCGTCACGGTTTTTACTGGTTGACGGCTCATGCTGATGCAGAAGATCTGGTCAGTAGATGTGATGGATGTCAGAAATTCGCACGACGAGTGCATGTGCCGGCTCAAGAGCTCTGGATGATTCCAATCACTTGGCCATTTGCAGTTTGGGGGCTCGACATGGTGGGACCTTTCAAAAGGTCTAAGGATAAAAAGACGCATCTCTCGGTGGTTGTTGATAAGTTCACCAAATGGGTTGAGGCGGAGCCTGTGAGTAAGTGTGATGCAGCCACGGCGGTTCAGTTCATGAAAAAAGTAATCTTCCGGTTCGGTTTTCCACACAGTATTATCACAGACAATGGCACAAATCTATCCCAAGGGGCTATGGAAGAATTTTGTCAGCGAGAGCACATCCGGCTTGATGTTTCTTCCGTAGCTCATCCTCAATCCAATGGTCAAGCAGAGAGAGCCAATCAGGAAATTCTGAAAGGGCTAAAACCCCGGCTTATGGTTCCTTTACAGCGAACGCCGGGTTGTTGGGTAGAGGAGTTGCCTTCAGTGTTATGGAGTATCAATACTACACCCAACAGGTCTACGGGTTACACACCCTTCTTCATGGTTTATGGAGCAGAAGCAGTGTTGCCTAGTGACATCCGTCATGACTCGCCCCGTGTGATGGCTTATGTTGAAGCTAACAATGAAAAGGCCAGACAGGATGCGCTTGACTTGTTGGATGAAGAAAGAGACTTAGCAGCAGCACAGTCATCAATTTATCAACAGGACCTGCATCATTATCACAGCCGCCGGGTTAAGTCCAGGACTTTTCAGGAAGGCGACTTGGTGCTCCGGCTCGTCCAAGATCTTTCAGATGCACACAAGTTATCCCCACCTTTGGAAGGACCCTTTGTGGTCAGTAAAAATTTAAACAATGGGTCTTACTACCGCATTGACGTTCGAGAGCATGCAGACTCACGTAAGTCGGAAGAGGAGACCCGTCGGCCATGGAACATTGCTCAACTTCGGCCATATTACACCTGAGCCACCGGCTCTCATCATGTACATATGTTCAAATTGTATATATAATGATAAGCAATAAAGTAAGACCATCGGTCTCTTTTCTTTTCAAAGACTATGCATCTTTATTATTCTTTATTAATAAATGACTATTAAGGAGCTGATCATACTTGAATCAAGTTTAACCTTTTTTAGTCCGGCTTATGATCGTATTCGAATATAGCTATAAATCTCATGGTCACTTGGGGGCTTCCTGTTCAAACATAGGTCGTATTCGAACCAAAGAGAGCATAGCTGCCGTAACCCTCTTGATTGGCTCAAGGCCAAACTCACTTTGGGGCTTCTTGATCGTATCCAAATCATAGCTTAACCCCTTTTGAGCCGACTTGGATCGTATTCGAATCAGGGTCGTTAAAAACCTCTCAAGGTCATTTGGGGGCTTCCTGTTCAAACATAGGTTGTATTCGAACCAAAGAGAACATTGCTGTCGGTACCCTCTTGATCGGCGCAATGCCAAAGCCACTGGGGGGTATATGGTCGTATTCGAACCTTAGCTTAACCCCTTTGGTCCGGGTTACTGATCGTATTCGAATCAGAAACCCCCAACCTTTTGAATACAGAGTTAAAATTATGTTTGTTAGCTGTTGCTTGCCTTTGAGTTTTTGTTGTTTCAATATTACAAATGCGATAGCCTGGTTTTCTTCGTCGGCTCAATTATTGAACAACACAGCCGCCCGGGTTATTCAAGCCGGTGGTTCAAGGATCCAAAGGTATGAGCTATTAAGATATGATGATCATTGAGTATTCAAGGAGTATTAACTTTTTATACATATTGAATTATCAAATTCATCACCCGGGTTATTTAAACCGGCGATCTAAGGATCAACAAGGACAAGGTGGAGATATGGGCTGTAAATTAGGTGTTTAAGCCCAGTTGGTTCTAAACCGCCTTTCCAGGTTTTTTCCTTGTGTTCACAGGAACAGAGTTCAAACATTGCAGAGTGATACGTCTCCAACGTATCTATAATTTTTGATTGCTCCATGCTATATTATCTACTGTTTTGGGAAATATTGGGCTTTATTTTCCACTTTTATATTACTTTTGGGACTAACCTATTAACTGGAGGCCCAGCCCAGATTTGTTGTTTTATGCCTATTTCAGTGTTTTGAAGAAAAGGAATATCAGACGGAGTCGAAACAGAACGAAATCAACTGGAGAAGTTATTTTTGGAAGGAAACACACCTGATGGACTTGGACCCCACGTCAGAAGTTACGGGAGCTGCCCACGAGGGTGGGGGGCGCGCCCCCCTATGGCATGCCCCCTGCCTCGTGGGGCCCCCGTGGCTCCCCTGACGTGCTTCTTCTGCCTATATAGCTCCATATACCCTGAAACTTCCAGAACACATAATAGATCGGGAGTTCCGCCACCAGAAGCCTCCGTAGCCACCGAAAACCAATCTAGACCCGTTCCGGCACCCTGCCGGAGGGGGCAATCCCTCTCCGGTGGCCATCTTCATTATCTCGGTGCTCTCCATGATGAGGAGGGAGTAGTTCTCCCTCGGGGCTGAGGGTATGTACTA
Organism: Triticum aestivum; assembly: GCF_018294505.1. Classification (NCBI taxonomy): domain Eukaryota; kingdom Viridiplantae; phylum Streptophyta; class Magnoliopsida; order Poales; family Poaceae; genus Triticum; species Triticum aestivum. Next base: position 187,642,552 of record NC_057803.1, on the reverse strand, counting down.
GTAGCTATGTGTTTGATCTCTCTCTCTCGTGTTCTTGAGGTGATACAATCTTGATGTATCGCGAGCTTTGCTATTATAGTTGGATCTTATGTGTTGCCATGAATATCTGTGGTGACAATGGGATATCACGTGCCACTTGATGTATGTTTTGGTGACCAACTTGCGGGTTTTGTGACATTGGGAACCTATGCATAGGGGTTGGCACACGTTTTTGTCGTGATTCTCCGGTAGAACTTTGGGGCACTCTTCGAGGTCTTTTGTGTTGGTTGAATAGATGAATCTGAGATTGTGTGACGCATATCGTATAATCATACCCACGGATACTTGAGGTGACATTGGAGTATCTAGGTGACATTAGGGTTTTGGTTGATTTGTGTCTTAAGGTGTTATTCTAGTACGAACTCTAGGGCTGTTTGTGACACTTATCGGAATAGCCAAACAGATTGATTGGAAAGAATAACTTTGAGGTGGTTTCATACCCTACCATAATCTCTTCGTTTGTTCTCCGCTATTCATGACTTTGGAGTGACTCTTTGTTGCATTTTGAGGGATAGTTATGTGATCCAATTATGTTAGTATTGTTGAGGGAACTTACACTAGCGAAAGTATGAACCCTAGGCCTTGTTTCAACGCATTGCAATACCGTTTACGCTCACTTTTATCACTTGTTACCTTGCTGTTTTTATTATTTCTAATTACAAAAACTATTATCTACTATCCATATACCACTTGTATCACCATCTCTTCGCCAAACTAGTGCACCTATACAATTTACCATTGTATTGGGTGTGTTGGGGACACAAGAGACTCTTTGCTATTTGTTTGCAGGGTAGCTTGAGAGAGACCATCTTCATCCTACGCCTCCTACGGATTGATAAACCTTAGGTCATGCACTTGAGGGAAATTTGCTACTGTCCTACAAACCTCTGCACTTGGAGGCCCAACAACGTCTACAAGAAGAAGGTTGTGTAGTAGATATCAAGCTCTTTTCTGGCGCCGTTGCCGGGGAGGTGAGCGCTTGAAGGTATATCTTTAGATCTTGCAATCGAGTCTTTTAGTTTCTTGTTTTATCACTAGTTTAGTTTATAAAAGAAAACTATAAAATAAATGGAATTGAGTTTGTCTCATATGCTTCATCTTTTTAATATCTTTCATGAGTATGATGGAAAGGAAAATTGTGCTTAAGTGCTAGAAGAAGAAATCTATAAAATGTTTGGCACTAAATATTTGAATGGTGAGCATGATTGCAATGTTGTTAGTATGAATTCCTTGAATATCCATGATGCTAATGATATGCAAAGCCACAAGCTTGGGGAAGCTATGTTTGATGAAGACGATATTTTTTGCCCCCCAAGCTTTGATGAGCAAATTTACTATGATGAAAGCATGCCTCCTATCTATGATGATTATTGTGATGACATGTATGCTTTAAAGAACTATAATAACCATGAAACTTGTCATCTTGATCTTAATTTTCAATCACATGATAGTTATTTTGTTGAGTTTGCTCCCACTATTATTCATGAGAAGAATTTTGCTTGTGTGGAGAGTAATAAATTTTCTATGCTTGTAGATCATCAAAAGAATGCTTTAGGTCCTGGTTATATTGTTGAATCCATTCATGATTCTACTGAAAATTATTATGAGGGAGGAACATATGCTTGTAGGAATTGCAATAATATCAAGTTTCCTCTCTATGTGCTTAAAATTCTGAAGTTATGCTTGTTTTGCTCTCCTATGCTAGTTGATTATTGTTCCCATAAATTGTTTGCTCACAAAATCTCTATGCATAGGAAGTATGTTAGACTTAAATGTGCTAGTCATATTCTTCATGATGCTCTCTTTATGTTACAATTATTATCTTTTATGTGAGCATCATTGAAATCATCATGCCTAGCTAGGGGCGTTAAACGATAGCGCTTGTTGGGAGGCAACCCAATTTTAATTTTGTTCCTTGCTTTTTGTTCCTGTTTAGTAATAAATAAATCATCTAGCCTCTGTTTATATGTGGTTTTATGCTTTTAATTAGTGTTTTTGCCAAGTAGAACCTTTGGGAAGACTTGGGGAAAGTCTTGTTGATCATGCTGTCAAAAACAGAAACTTTAGCGCTCACGAGAATTGCTGCCATTTTTATTTGGAGAGCGCTATTTAGTTAATTCTTTTTGCAGATGATTAATAGATAAATTCCTCAGGTCCATCAATTTATTTTAGAATTTTTGGGGTTATAGAAGTACACGTTTGATTCAGATTACTACAGTCTGTTCTGTTTTTGACAGATTCTGTTTTTCGTGTGTTGTTTGCTTATTTTGATGAATCTATGGCTAGTAAAATAGTTTATAAACCATAGAGAAGTTGGAATACAGTAGGTTTAACACCAATATAAATAAAGAATGAGTTCAGTACAGTACCTCGAAGTGGTGATTTACTTTCTTATACTAACGGAGCTTACGAGTTTTCTGTTAAGTTTTGTGTTGTGAACTTTTCAAGTTTTGGGTAAGGATTCGATGGACTATGGAATAAGGAGTGGCAAGAGCCTAAGCTTGGGGATTCCCAAGGCACCCCAATGTAATATTCAAGGACAACCAAGAGCCTAAGCTTGGGGATGCCCCGGAAGGCATCCCCACTTTCGTCTTCGTTCATCGGTAACTTTACTTGGAGCTATATTTTTATTCACCACATGATATGTGTTTTGCTTGGAGCGTCAATTTATTTTGTTAGGATTTGCTTGCTATTATTTAGAACAATGTTTTGCATCTCTTATTCCAATAAAAGTGGCATTGATAGCCTTTACTATGCCTATGTTACAAGTATACATGTTGCTGTTTGAAAACAGAAAGTTTACCGCTGTTGCAATAATTTCCTAGAAAAGTCAGAATGTGATAAAATGTTGAAACCTTTTGCATATTAAGATATGATAAATTTACTACAGTGGGATTTTTCTTTAATAACTTTTGGAGCTAGGTAAGTATGGATGTTGCTGCATTCTTTACAGATTATCCTGTTTAGGCAGATCGCTGTTATGTTTGCATTGTTTGGATATGTTTGCTTCTTTAATGATTCTATTTGAGGATAGGACTATTAAATATGCAGAGGCATTTAGTATGCAATGTTGAATAATAATTTTAGTGATTTGCTACAGTAGAGTATGATAAGGTTTTTGCAATGGTTTATAATAACTTATCTCACGAGTCCTTGTTGAGTTTTGTGTGGATGAAGCTTTTGAGATTTAGGGAGACCGTGATATGAGAGGAATTAAGGAGACACAAAAGCTCAAGGTTGGGGATGCCCAAGGCACCCCAAGATAATATTTCAGGAAGTCTCAAGCATCTAAGCTTGGGGATTTCCCGGTTGGCATCCCACCTTTCTTCTTCAGCAACTATCGGTTAGTACCGGTTGATCCTAAGTTTTTGCTTCTTCACATGATCTTTGCTATTCTTAGAATGTCAATTTCTTTTGCTTTGCTTGCTGTTTTAATATAATACCAAGATCTGAAATTATTAAATGTTAGAGAGTCTTCACATAGTTGCATAATTATTCGACTACTCATTAATCTTCACTTATATCTTTCGGAGTAGTTTGTCATTTGCTCTAGTGCTTCACTTATATCCTTTAGAGCATGGTGGTAGTTTTATTTTGAAGAAATATATGAACTCTCATGCTTCACTTAGATTATTTTGAGAGTCTTAAATAGCATGGTAATTTTCTTAAAATCCTAATATGCTAGGTATTCAAGAATAATAAAATTCTCTTATGAGTGTGTTGAATACTGTGAGAAGTTTCATGCTTGATGATTGTTTTGAGATATGGAGGTAATAATATCAAAGTCGTGCTAGTTGAGTAGTTGTGAATTTGAGAAATACTTGTGTTGAAGTTTGTGATTCCCGTAGCATGCATGTATGGTGAACCGTTATGTGATGAAGTCAGAGCATGATTTATTTATTGATTGTCTTACTTATGAGTGGCGGTCGGGGACAAGCGATGGTCTTTTCCTACCAATCTATCCCCCTAGGAGCATGCGCGTAGTATTTTGTTTCGATAACTAATAGACTTTTGCAATAAGTATGTGAGTTCTTTATGACTAATGTTGAGTCCATGGATTATACGCACTCTCACCCTTCCACCTTTGCTAGCCTCTCTAATACCGCGCACCTTTCTCCGGTACCATAAACCCACCATATATCTTCCTCAAAACAGCCACCATACCTACCTATTATGGCATTTCCATAGCCATTCCGAGATATATTGCCATGCAACTTTCCATCATTCCGTTCATCATGACGCATTCATCATTGTCATATTGCTTAGCATGATCAAGTGGTTGACACAGTATTTGTGGCAAAGCCACCGTTCATAATTCTTTCATACTTGTCACTCTTGATTCATTGCATATCCCGGTACACCGCCGGAGGCATCCATATAGAGTCATACTTTGTTCTAGTATCGAGTTGTAATCATTGAGTTGTAAATAAATAGAAGTGTGATGATCATCATTCAATAGAGAATTGTCCCAAAAAAATGAGAAAGGTCAAAGAAAAAAAAGAAGGCCCAAAAAAATATATAAAAACTTTAAAAAAGGAGAAAATAAAAAGGGGCAATGTTACTATCCTTTTACCACACTTGTGCTTCAAAGTAGCACCATGTTCTTCATATAGAGAGTCTCTTGAGTTATCACTTTCATATACTAGTGGGAATTTTCATTATAGAACTTGGCTTGTATATTCCGATGATGGGCTTCCTCAAATGCCCGAGGCCTTCATGAGCAAGAGAGTTGGATGCACACCCATTAATTTGTTTTGTTGAGCTTTCATACACTTATAGCTCTAGTGCATCCGTTGCATGGCAATCCCTACTCACTCACATTGATATCTATTGATGGGCATCTCCATAGCCCATTGATACGCCTAGTTGATGTGAGACTATCTTCTCCTTTTTTGTCTTCTCCACGACCACCATTCTATTCCACCTATAGTGCTATGTCCATGGGTCACGCTCATATATTGCGTGAAGATTGAAAAAGTTTGAGAACATCAAAACTATGAAACAATTTCTTGGCTTGTCATCGGGGTTGTGCATGATTTAAATATGTTGTGTGGTGAAGATGGAGCATAGCCAGACTATATGATTTTGTACGGATAACTTTCTTTGGCCATGTTGTTTTGAAGAAACATAATTGCTTAGTTGGTATGCTTGAAGTATTATTATTCTTATGTCAATATTAAACTTTTGTCTTGAATCTTTCGGATCTTAATATTCATATCACAAGTAAGAAGAATTACATTGAAACTATGACAACTAGCATTCCACATCAAAAATTATCTTTTTTATCATTTAACTACTCGAGGACGAGCATGAATTAAGCTTGGGGATGCTTGATACGTCTCCAACGTATCTATAATTTTTTATTGCTCCATGTTATATTATCTACTGTTTTGGGCACTATTGGGCTTTATTTTCCACTTTTATATTACTTTTGGGACTAACCTATTAACCGGAGGCCCAGTCCAGATTTGCTGTTTTATGCCTATTTCAGTGTTTTGAAGAAAAGGAATATCAGACGGAGTCGAAACGGAACGAAATCAACTGGAGAAGTTATTTTTGGAAGGAAGCACACCTGATGGACTTGGACCCCACATCAGAAGATACGGGAGCTGCCCACAAGGGTGGGGGGCGCCCCCCCTAGGGCGCGTCCCCTGCCTCGTGGGGCCCCCGTGGCTCCCCTGACGTGCTTCTTCTGCCTATATAACTCCATATACCCTGAAACTTCCAGAACACATAATAGATCAGGAGTTCCGCTGCTAGAAGCCTCCGTAGCCACCGAAAACCAATCTAGACCCATTCCGGCACCCTGCCGGAGGGGGAAATCCCTCTCCGGTGGCCATCTTCATCATCCCGGTGCTCTCCACGACGAGGAGGGAGTAGTTCTCCCTCAGGGCTGAGGGTATGTACCAGTAGCTATGTGTTTGATCTCTCTCTCTCTCTCGTGTTCTTGAGGTGATAGAATCTTGATGTATCGCGAGCTTTGCTATTATAGTTGGATCTTATGTTTCTCCTCCCCCTCTTCTCTTGTAATGAATTGAGTTTCCCCTTTGAAGTAATCTTATCGGATTGATTCTTTAAAGACTTGAGAACACTTGATGTATGTCTTGCCATGAATATCTATGGTGACAATGGGATATCACGTGCCAGTTGATGTATGTTTTGGTGACCAACTTGCGGGTTTCGTGACATTGGGAACCTATGCATAGGGGTTGGCACACGTTTTCGTTGTGATTCTCCGGTAGAACTTTGGGGCACTCTTCGAGGTCTTTTGTGTTGGTTGAATAGATGAATCTGAGATTGTGTGACGCATATCGTATAATCATACCCACGGATACTTGAGGTGACATTGGAGTATCTAGGTGACATTAGGGTTTTGGTTGATTTGTGTCTTAAGGTGTTACTCTAGTACGAACTCTGGGGCTATTTGTGACACTTATCGGAATAGCCGAACAGATTGATTGGAAAGAATAACTTTGAGGTGGTTTCATACCCTACCATAATCTCTTCGTTTGTTCTCCGCTATTCGTGACTTTGGAGTGACTCTTTGTTGCATTTTGAGGGATAGTTATGTGATCCAATTATGTTAGTATTGTTGAGGGAACTTACACTAGCGAAAGTATGAACCCTAGGACTTGTTTCAACGCATTGCAATACCGTTTACGCTCACTTTTATCACTTGTTACCTTGCTGTTTTTATTATTTCAGATTACAAAAACTATTATCTACTATCCATATACCACTTGTATCACCATCTCTTCGCCAAACTAGTGCACCTATAAAATTTACCATTGTATTGGATGTGTTGGGGACACAAGAGACTCTTTGCTATTTGGTTGTAGGGTTGCTTGAGAGAGACCATCTTCATCCTACGCCTCCTATGGATTTATAAACCTTAGGTCATCCACTTGAGGGAAATTTGCTACTGTCCTACAAACCTCTGCACTTGGAGGCCCAACAACGTCTACAAGAAGAAGGTTGTGTAGTAGAAATCACAGAGACAAGCATTAAATGATACATAAGAAAGCATTAAACATTGGCATCTAGAAGCACAGATTCACGTAGAAGTGTTTTATGCGCGATGGCATAAGCAAACATGCGGTGTTTTAAACAGCTAAGCTATTACAAGGCTTTATAAGCCCGTGAAGATGGTCATTGTCCTTCCCTCGCCGGTTCACCATCTTGAGTCTGCTGGAAGTTGGATTTTGACCAATCAAAGCCGTTCATGGCAACAAATTCAGCTTCGTCGTCAATCAGGCTGACCGGGTCAATTTCTGGGGCAAATGTATATTCTCTCACAGGTGGGATCAGATCAGCAACTTTGTATGAAGGAGTGGCCATCTTCTTATTTGCACTATCAAAACCCGGCTGGTATTTGTCCACGTTGGTGTCATCTCCAAGGCTAGTCGCCTGAGGCCGGACTTCACGGACGCAGACTATAAAGTCATCTTGATCAAAAGGAGACCCGTCCTCCTTCATGGTAGGGTAGCCCCTTGCAACGTCCGCCGGGTCTAGGTCTGGCACCCAAGCTTTGGAGCGGCTTAGGGCAGTCAGTGCACCGGCTCGCGCACAGGAGCGTTTTACCTCTTGGAATCTAGCAGGAAGGATGGATAGCTTTTTCAGGACATCGCTAAGCCGGTTGGGTCCTTGATTTACCGGAGAGATAGCGGCCAAAGCCCGTTGTGTACCAATGTACAATTGCTCAACCAAGGTGTATACTTCCTTCAGTTTAATCAACGGGTCTTGGCTCAGATTTTTGCTTCGCGGACCTGTATATATTTTTAACAGAGTCAGTTGGCGGATCATATTCCGGTTTGACAAAAATTATATTCAAGATCAATTCAGACAGCTTACCAAAGATAGCAGCAACCATCTGGAACACCCGGCCCTTCAAATTGTTCAGCTCCGTTGAAATTTCTTTCAGAGCTGTTTTCGGCTGTCTGAGCTCGGCGGGTCAAGAGTGTTTTCTCATTTTCCCAACTTTTCTCTTTAGCAGCAAAGCTGGTCTTCAAAGTCTCCGTTTCAGAAAGGCTCATTTGCTATTTGGAGGTGGAAGATTTGATTTCTGACTCCTGGCTTGCTAGCCGGGTCTTTGCGTCAGTCAATTGGGAGTTCAGTTCAGATAATGCATTCCGTGAAAATTTCAGATAAGTCAAGATTTGGTTTTAAATTCCAGTATCCAAATTCGAAATAAAAAGTCCCAAGTACTTTACGAATAAACCACTTGGCACTTGGGGGCTAATGTATGCCAAATCAAATTTTTGCGACTCTACCAGCATATTAGAAGTCCCAAGTCCTTTACAAAGTAACAACACTTGGCACTTGGGGGCTAATGTACGCAGTTCAGCAAGGTTATCAAAGATAAACCGGAATGTTAAGTACTTTACAGATGGTGTTCAATTCAGAAGTACCGATTCATTAATGATTAAATAAACCGGTCCTTAGGGATTATGGGAGAATTCTCGTTCTACCAGTATCATGCAAAGATTCAGAAGTAAAGGTCTCAGCCTATATTTTAAGTCTACAGGTTATTCCATTCCCCTCATAATCTACAGACTTGGGCGCTGAAGGAACATTGGTAAACCGGAAACTACATACCGCATACTTCAATTGAAGCTGCTTCACCATCTCAATCTCAGAATCATGACTGGAGTGTACATGACTGAGATAGCCGGATAAGATATCATTGGCATTAAGACGGTCATAGTTGACAACATCAAGACGAACTTTCCGCCTCTCCAAAGCTTCTTGCTTAGCTGTGCACCGTGCCAATACCATCGGGTTCCCCGGCTCAACAAAGAGGCTCCCAGTAATTTGAACATCTTGAACACGGGGAGACGGTGGGTCGGTTGAGCTTAATGGACCAGCTGCAGAAGGGTTAATAGTGGTCTTGACAAGGGATGGCTCTGGAGGATTTGCTTCATGGACAATAGGCGGGTCTTCTGGGGCGACAGTTAATGGAGAAGGTGGCCTAGCCGGCTCAGATGCCAGTACTGGCGGGTCTTCCACTGGTTTTGTTGCCTTCGCTTTCTTGGACTTAGCCTGACCGCTAAACAAAAATGTTGCAGGATAGTCAACATTAAGATAACAATTGATCAAACTCGGAAGAAAATAGGATTTTTAATTACCCAGGAGCAGTCTTGAAAGCCGGAAATTGTGTTTGTGATGAGTTGCCCGAGGAACGAGACACCTCCTGAAAAGGTAAATGAAAGGAGTTAAAGGAAATGCAAGGAGCAGGATTCATTAAAACAAAGGTAAGGACAGTAATAAGTAAACCTCGTTCGGACGTTTCTGAGGGGTCTGTTCAGGGATGACAGCCGGCTCATCTTCAATCTCAACTTCACGACGGCTTTCATGCTGCTGTTTTTTCAAATGAAAGTTGTGATCTAGGTGAGCTAAGGGGTTAGAAAACCTTACTTTACGGATCACTCGTTGGACTTTGTGTCTTGGTAAGGGCTCTGAGTCGGAGGAAATGATAGTTACCTCTGCTTCCCCAGCTTGACTAGCCCTAGTGTCATCCTGGTAAGGGTCAGTGTCAATAAGATTGTTAAAAAGTTGGCCAAGTGAATCAAGGGCTACCTCCGAGTCGGATGAGTCATCAAGCTTCATCAAATCTTCAACGGTGGTTTTCTTTTTCTTCTTTGTTCTCCGGGTTGATTTCTTGGCGTTCATGGTGGCAAGCTTCGCCTTCTTGGCAGCTTCGTGATTGTATTTTGCTTTCCAAAAGACAGAGTTGGACTACAAAGACAAAAGGAAGGATCAGTGATAAACAATACGGCTGGACAAAATATAAAGGAAAAATATCAGAATGCTCTTACTTCTGGTGCCAGGTTAAATTTACAGAAAGGATTTAACCCAACAACACTGCAGTCTTCGTACTTCGCATTCACCAGACCATTTGACAACGTGAAAACATCTTCTTCGGTTAGCTGAACCGGGGTATGACGAAGAGAGTCATCCGAGTCTCCACCATATTCATACATCAACTTGGAATGACGGCTTAATGGAATAATCCGCCATGAGACCCAGCAGCGGGTTAGATCGACTCCGGTTAAACCGTTCCCGAACAAACCATTGATTCTCCTGATAGATGGAATCAGTTTTTTGTGTTCAACAACAGTAAGTTTATCTGGCAGGGCGAACTTGGTGTCAAGACGATTGGGGCGGTAACCCGGAAGTGGCTTCTCATTGGCGGCCGAGATGTCCTGACAGTAAAACCAAGTTTGGTTCCAGTCCTTTGGGCGACTTGGTAAAACTATGAGAGGAAAAACTGCACCCTGCCGGCGCTGAATCGAGATGCCTCCAAGTTCTAAACTAAGGCCATTGGTGCACTCGTTTTGCTGGTTCAGATAGAAGTACTCTCTAAATAGTTCCATAGTAGGCTCTTGCTGAAGATATACCTCACAGAGTACTTGGAAGTTACAAATATTGGATGTGGAATTGGGTCCAATATCCTGAGGATGGAGTTTGAAGAAGTGAAGAACTTCTCTGAAATTTTTTGAACCAGGCGGAGAGAAGCCCCAGTTCATGTGATCAGTAAAGACGATCACTTCCCCGTTTTTCGGATTAGGTCGTTCTTCTTCCAGGTCAGGAGCACGATAAGACATGAAGTTTCTTGAAGGCAGAAATCCAATGAGGAAGAACTCTTTTAGACGCTCCTCAGTTATGGTTGAGGGAACCCAATTGCAGATGGTGGGTGTCTTTGACGGCATGATGAACAAGGGACTAGAAAAGGAAAAATAAAGTGCCGGGTCAATTAACAGTTAAAGGTTGAGATTATAAACCAAGTAACGGTGGGTTAACTAAGGGCTAATGACATATAGGGAAAAGAAAGCCGGAATGTTAAGCCGCCATGACTACAGATTTTTCTGGAAAGCAGATTCAGCTAAGTGTTGGCATAAACAAATTTCACCAAGCTATCATTATCATTTTGGATCAAAAGGCTGTTTCAAAAAGGAAAATATTCTAGACCTAAAAACCTAGTACAGATGAGTTCGTCGACTGTAAAGAAGCATCTATATAGGCAAAAGGGATCTACTGATATAAAAAAATGAATGCCAAACAACTGCCGCGCGAGTTATATCTCTTCTTTGTATTAAAAGAAGTTGTGGAGAAGATCTACAAGATGATCCATGACGAACAGGTGAAGAACACTACAGAACTTGCAAACCTAGAACAGATCTAGGTCCGTGAGAGAGAAGAAAACTTACGAGATGTAGGCCTGCCGCAAAGAGTCGCCGCATCCTCTGGTCGGACTCAGGGTAATGCAGCGGCCAAGCTTGACGACGACGAGGAGAGTTGCAGCGGCGGCAGAGCTCGAGCAGCGATGGAGGTTGCGAGAGGAAGAAGATGAGGAAGAAAGGATAATGGGAAGGACCGGCCATGTGCCTATTTATAAGGGCAGATGCGAACAGGCGGACGTGAAAATCAAGGAGACCCAATAATAATTATCCAACTGAACAGACGCCTCGATTCTCGGAAGGCATTAAAAAATGAAAGATCCGTTATAAGATGATGTCATGAAGGTTTTTTGTGTTTTCAAAAGATGACGTCACGGCGGGTTACAGAAGTTTTCAGACAGAGGATGGATTCCAACTAAGTATTGAAGATTGACAAAGAACAAAGTTCAAAGTCAACCTGGGGCCTCATGTTGGGGATATTACTATCACTTGAGACCCGCCCAGGAGGGGCCGGGTCAGCTTCAATGGCGGGTTACGCAAGAAGCTCAGTAAACATCCAAGTTTGTAGTTTATTAAGTCTTATAGAAGGCCCAAAGGCCTCGGGCCGGCTTGAGGCCCGATATTGTAAGTAAACCGCCACATGTAAGGAAATACTTGTATAGAAAGACATGTAAAGAAAGTCACCGAGCCGGACACGATTATGAGCCGGCCGGGACTCTGTAGGCCACCTAGCGTCAACCCGTGTATATAAGGGGACGACCCGGTGGCGGTTTAGGAGAGAAAACAACCAAGTCAATAACCAAGCCGGCGAGTTGAGCCTCTAGGAAGTCGAAACCTCAGCAATACCAATCCCAACTAGACGTAGGCTTTTACCTTCATCGTAAGGGGCCGAACTAGTATAAAACTCTCTTGTGTCCTTTGTCCCAATTAACCCCTTTAAGCTTCCTAGTGCGATGGCCCTACGACTAAGTCCTTGCTCTAGGACATCTGCAATGTCAATTCCACGACAGAAATGGAAGAGGAAGAGGAGAGGTAAAACTAAGTTGCTTCTTTGACAAATGAGTGAAACCAAAGAATCTTGAGAGGTTGAAAACTTGAAAGAAAGAATACAATGGAGATGAACGAAGTTGAAAACACTCCGTTAGAAAAGAGGAACAAGGAACATTACGAGAACCTTGTGGGTTGAAAGACATAAGAAAAGGTTACAATGGACAAGAAGTAGATGCAAGCACTTCGATTGAAAAAAGATGCGAGACTTGATAAGACGAAAAGAACTTGAGAAGATGACACAACACTCCGGTTAAAACAAGATAGAGAAGGCATAAGAATTATATAATTTGGACAGCACTCCGGTAGAAAAGAGAAGAAAACTTGATAAGATGAAAAGAAATTGAAGGGATGACACAACACTCCGGTTGAAAGGATAAGCAAGGGAAAGAACATGGTCTTGACAAAACGAGATGATGGGATGATACTTGACGAGAGCAACATCACAATGCCTCCAGAAGAACTAAAAGAATCGAATGAAAAGAACGAAGAGGAGAAAACAACATGTTCGACCTAAAATGAATTTAAGAGATCATCCTTAAAAAGAAAGATTGAACGGAGTTGTTGGAAGATCAATACGAAAGGATATGATCCTCGTGGGCTTATGGAGACATCTCAAAATTATGAGGTGGCATTCTGCAACTACCGAAAACAATGATTAATTGAGATGAATGAAGAGATGAACACTTCTTCACTGAGAGAATAGGAGGAAACTTGGATCATTGATAATCATCACAAAGAGCAACATTCCCAATGGAAGGCTTTAGGTGAAATGTATACCAAGATAACTCCAAGGAAGAAAGTGATGGGTTTAAATATCTCATTCGTGACAACTTGTCAATCATGAAACATGAAGGAAACTGTCAAAATGACATAACACCATCTCAAAAGATAAGATAGAAAGAATTGCACTTCAGAATGCAAGATGAAGAATGTTTGAACTCCTCAAAACAAGACATGTGTTGAGCACCATGTTTAATTTTAGAGTATAGCTTGGCGGATCTTAACTTCGAGAGATATCTTGAAGAACAATTGCAGAATGAAAAGAATCCTTGATGAACCACCATGTAGAGCCTCCAAGAAGAACTCCGGTAACAAAAGGATGATCAAAGGAAAGGAAAGAGAAGTTGAAAACATAAGGTGAATCTTGGCAATGATTTAGATGGAGCTTCGCAATGACATAACTGAGAAAACTTGGCACTCCAGAAGAAAGATGAACAACTGAAAACAAGAATTTTGATGAACCTCCGGAATAAGGAATTAATCACTTTGAGGAAAACAAGAATAAGATTTATTGTATGTTTATCCTTCATAAAATTAAATTATGACAAGCAATGGATTTGGCATACTACTTATTCTCGTAGAAAGGATTGAAGAGAGGTATAACGTAATCTTAAGAAGGTCTTCAATGAACCACCGGGAGGATTGAAACAACGAATAAATTAATATGATAATGAAGGAAGAGAAATCTTGAACGAACCACCATAAGAAATTATAATGAATGAAGAAAAGATAGAGAAACACCAGGAAGAATTAGAGAACGAATGAAGATACTTGAGGGAATTTGATACATGAGAACAAATAGATCATGCGTTGATTAGAGAATACTTGAATGAAGCACCGGTAATATTGGGGAAAGAGATGAATGCTGAGAATGAATAATTCTGAGATGATGGGCTACGGAGAATCAATCTGAAAAGACTCTAGAATTGCTCCGGATGGGCGAAAAGAATTCTCACAATCGGAAATAATTATGAGAGGATATCATGAAGCTAGAACTAAGAATCTTTGAGAGAACGAATAAGATTTGGAGGGAGAACTCTTCTTTGGTCTTCAAATGTTGAGAAAGATCATGAGAACCGCCTTGACAATTTATGAGCCGGAACAATAAAGACTAGAAATGATGAGCCAACAATGACAAGAATTTGAAAGATCTAGAATAAAGACATTTGATTGATGATAACTGATTCTTACGTCAAACTTTGAAAAGAATTTTGGAGTAACTCCGAGAAAATTAGAAGAGTCAGGTAAGATCCTGGGAAAAGACATGTGGGTTAGGGCCCACTCAAAAGAAACACCATTGAAATAGTTGCTTGGAAGAGAGATTGCACCGGTTGAATAAAATGGCTTGAATGAGAAAACAACCTCGAAAATAGCTTGGATTGATTAAGAATAGATGCACTAATCTTTGGAGATATATTTAGCACAACAGAACAAATGAATGGCGAGAAGTGCATGATTAAGAGGTGCACCGGCATGGGGAAGCATTTGAAACAAGGAAAGGAATGATCAACACCGAAAGCTTGAATCGAATCCATCGAAGAAGAAAAGAATGAAGAATGATGAACTTGAAGCTCCATTAGTATCTTCCTGAGAATCACCAAATAAGGATATTGACGGAAAAGAATGAAGAGACTTCCCATCGATAAAAGGATACTTGAATAAGGAATCTTAGTCCTTGAAGAAAAAGAAAAAGGTGGGAGGGCGGGAAAAACAAAGACAACTTGGACAAATGGAAAGGATACCGTTGAGAAAACTTAGAGTTGATCTTGCGGATGTTGCAAATGATCAGATCCACTTGAAGAGAAAGACATCGGTTGAAAAGGATTGACATGACAATCTCGATTATCATGAAGGATTAGTATTGACATAGAAATATGAGAACACCGCTTAGGAAAGGTATGGATTCAACACTTGACTTCGAAGCAACTCGAATACCACAACTCAAAACAAAACAAAGGATTTGGCTTACAGGATAAGCCGGAAACAAACATATGATAGATCCCATATCGTATCATGTGTCTGTTGGAAAGAATTCCTACGTGATACTTGAATTCCCACTTATAAACTCCCGAAACTTTCCGATTATGCAATCAGGTGTTGGGGATACGGGGAAGCATAATATCTCACCCAAATTAACAATTCCTACATCCAGCTGTATCCATCCTTCAACACATAACCAAGAAACCTTCGGAAATCATGTACCTCAACCTTCAAAAAGCATCCATTATATGAGTTATGGCAATACTCCCAAACCCCCGCCCCAGTACTGGGTGGCGTCGAGGTTATCTCACCAACAACTGCATAAAAGAGATTTTCGATGTCGGCAAACCTCAGGTATTCCAGAGTACTACAACGATAAAATTGTGATGACAACACCTTGGAGCTCAACTCCCTGGGACACTGCCACAACCCCTAAATGTCAGGAGGAACCAAGAACAATGTTCTCGTCACAAGACTATCGGAACGATTCCAAGATACCCGCGTGATCCTAAGAAAAATTCATGAAATTTGAGGAGAGAAGAGTCAAAATTTATATGTCGGGAGGCCTCACTAGAGCGATGAAGGGACTGAGGAGTAAAAAGAATCCTACTCTCCGATATATATATATAATCCCAAGACTCAAAACATTTTGTTCTAGACTCCTAAGTCGGGGAAGGCTTTGATACCAACTTGTAACACCCACAATGCGGCTATATCTCCCACATGTCGGGGCATGTCTTAGAGGCATAGCCACATGGTAGGTTTGTCGCAAGAGGGGTAATCTTCACACAATCCCATGTACTGAATAAGAAAGGGATAAAGAGTTGGCCCCATGTCTACCGAAGACACCAACGTCCAGCGTCGTGGCAAAACGGTCCCAAACGGGGACAATGTACCATAAAAACAAAAACGAGCACACAAGGTTATGTCTGCTTACCGGCCAGGGTATCCACGCCCATAACCTTCCCTCGCGGGAGGCACCGGTGAGAGCCACAACAAAGGACCGAATCAAGACCTTCCCATTAGGTAAATGTGGCTGCACCAAATTAAAACCCGATAAAGTGGCACCATGATGTGATCAACATCATATTCAAGTTGAACTTAATCCAATTTAACTGTGATAAAAACTTTTTATCAATAACATGAGATAAAAAATTTCATGCAACTACTCGTCATGCAAAGCAAACAACTCATATTCATGGATCAAACTTAACCACATAATTATCTTGCAACACTAAAGATCAAAACTCTCTGGTCATAACTCATTTTTATCATCAAGCAATATTTTTATTAGTTCTTTATTTAAATGAAAGTATCACTTAGTAAAAATTACTACCATTAATTTCCATAGCAATATGCATAGTGCAAAATCTTACTCTACTTAACCAGACAAGTTCATGCATTCAACCAGGAACTAAAACAAGCATATCATGCATAATAAAGTAACTAACAATCAACCAAATTTATTTATCAAATTTTAAATGCAAATAAGAACTCATATTCAAGTAGAAAAGCATAGATATTGAAATAACACCATCCAGACGCTGATGTGGCTTGCCTTGGTGTAGAGGAGGATCACGCTCCTCTTAGGTTGCTTCAAGACAAGCTTCTCCTTCTGAAAATAATTTAAAACCACAAAAATAAATGTGAAAACATATTCTGAAAATCACCAGAAATTCTAGGCAGCAGCGAAAAATCCACCCTTCGGTATGCTGCTAGAGATTTCTGTAAAAAAGACAATGCAAAAAGAATCAATTCATTTGGACTTATGGTTTAGAAATGGTGGCTGGTCAAAGTTTATTCAAATTTCTGAATTAAATTTGAATTAAACAGAAATCTGGGGGGGTGACGTCGAAGGCGTAAAGCGGGAGTGCGCCTCCACCTGTACCGCTTCGGGCGCGAGTGGTGAGGATGACACTAGGCCCCCCGTCAGGAGAGAGACAAGGGGGTCGAGATCAGAGGGGGGCGGCGCTTCGCTGGAGTTCACACTAGCGACGAGGGGGTTTGGGGCTAGCCTAGAGGGATAGGATTGAAGTAGGGTTCGAGGCGCACCTGCCCGTACCCGTGGCTTGGCGAGAGGTGGACGGAGTGGCTCGCGCTCGAGCTCGCAAGCTTCGGTGGTGGACGGAGTTCGCCGGAGAGGGGGAAGACGATGGCTAGGGGCGGCTCCGAGGGCTTGGCGGTGTCCAGGAAGCACCAACAGACCACCAAGGCCCCGCCCAAGCAGTTGCTTGAGCTCGAGAGACCTTGGAGAGCGGCGGCTGGCCTGCGGGGATCACCGGAGTCCTCGGGTCAGGGCGACGGCCAGAGGCCTACCCGACCGATCTGCGGTCGTTCTACGTGTTCGTGGGGGTTGTGTGTAAGGATGGCAATGGGTAGGGTAATGGGCGGTTAGAGCAATACCATACCCATACCCATGTAGTTAATGGGTACAAAATTCTACCCATACCCATACCCATGGGTATGAAACTTTACCATACCCATACCGAACGGGTATCCATACCCATTGGGTACCCAACAGGTAGATCAAATAGTACATAAGTTGTTCACAGTTTTACATTCATTGATAGCACATTTGAAAAAAAACATTTGATGGAGACGAGGGGATTTGGTGTAATGATGTGAGGCTTAATTACAAGAGTAGTTGGATTGCCCAGCTCCTTTTACACTACCGACCCTTGCCCATACGTTGGAGATCCATGAGTAAGGTCCACATGTCAGTATAAACGGGTAGGGTATGGATATATCGATGGGTACAAGGCTATACCCGTACCCTTCCTGTGACTTAGTGGGTAGGGTATGGGTCCTACCCATGGATGTCAAATTGTACCCATACCCTGCCCATGCGGGTACGGTATCCGCAGGTACCCGTACCCATGGGTAAAATTGCCATCCTTAGTTGTGTGGAGTGTGGCTTGGCGAGAATTCGAGGCGGGGTCGCTTTATATAGCCGGAGCAAGAGGGGGGGCGTGTCGCCGCCGGAGCACTCTGGACACGCGGCGAACGTCTACGAGAAGCTCCAACGCGAGGGGGCAAGGCTCAGCGTCAGTGGAGGAGCTTGCCCACACTCGCGGACGAGCACAGGAGGCGGTTGGAGAAGAGGACAAGCGCACGCGTGCAATGTGGCGTTTCGGACGCGACGCGCCCATGCTTGCTATGGCGGCTCCGGCGTCGGCGAGCGCCAGGGAGCGGTCAAGGGTGATGGGTCGAGGCTTGTGGCACGGTGCGGCAGTCGGCGGCGAGCGCTGGAACGAGCACGCGCGAAACAGAGGGCAAGGCGCCAGCCAGAGCGCGTCGAGACACTGCCAAGCGCCATGTCCTCATGCGGTCACCAAGCTGGCATGGTCAAAACGACATCCAGGAGCGGCCAAACCTTAGCGCTCAACCGTGCAGTATTATGTCTAGGAGAGGTGATGGCTCATACCCAGACCGACCAGATTGGACTCAACTAAGCTGGCAAGTTTCTGACCAGAAACTTGGTCGCCAAGTTTGACCACCTTCTAGAAGGCCATTAGGTCTGATCTCTTTGGGTTTAGGGTTTCTTAGGAGGGCGCTTAAGCTCAAGAAATATCAAGGCCAAAAGCTTAAGGAAAAAGGTACTTGCTGTACAAACTGGGATTTTAGGTCAAAAGAGAAATGATTTTCTACAGCAAAATATTCCAAAAAGTGGTGCAATATTTTTGCATGGGAAGGTGGGCCAGGGTTCTAAGAATATTCATGATTTATCTTAGATTTTTCTGAGCAAGAAAAATTGAGGTTGCTTTGGAGCACAAGTTTCTGAAGTGAGTTCCAGAGAGGAAAATGAATCTTTTTCTTTTAGGGAAAATATTCATTTGAATATTTTGGGAATTTGTTGGAAGAATAAGGTAGATAGGTCACTTGGATGAAAGTCAAGGATATGCCCAAGTGACAAGTCCATTTGAAATGATTCAAAACCCAAATCAAATCAGGGCAGAAACCACGGTGAAAACCAAGTCCGGAAAAAGAGAGAGGGCAAGTCCGGAAAAAGAGAGAAGGCAAAATCCAGGCTGTCACATTCCTCCCCCACTTAGGATGAATCACGTCCTCGAGATTCGGTTGCTTGGGAAAACCATTATGGGTATGCAGTCCTTACGAACTCCTCATAAGTCAAATCCTTAGCCAATTCTATCTCTGCCATATCAGTCCTTTTCTCCGGTGGCGGGATACATCTCCTTAGCTGTGAGATGTGAAACACGTTGTGTACTTCTGACAATTCTGGTGGCAACTCAAACTAGTATGCAACTGTTCTGACTTTGGCCATGATGGGGAATGGACCGATATATCTGGGCGCCAATTTTCCTCGCGTCTGAAACCTCTTGACTCCTTTCATAGGGGTGACTCGGAGATATACATGTTCTCCGGGTTCGAAGCTGATCTGATGATTTTTGGTATCATAGTAGCTCTTCTGTCAGGATTTGGCCATTTGCAGTCTGTCCCAGATTTCCTTGACTTGCTTCTCCACTTCAAGCATTAAATCAGTCCTAAAAATGCGGCTGTCTCCGGTTTGAGACCAATTCAATGGGGTGTGGCATTTCCGGCCATACAGGGCTTCATAGGACATACGGTCTTCCCACTTAGTTCCTTGGGCTAGTGTGCATGCCCGGAGCATATCCTCGAGTATTTGATTTACTCTCTTGGTCTGTCCATCTGTCTGAGGATGATAGGCCATGTTGTACTTCAGAGCGGTCCCCAAGGCTTGATGTAGTCGGGACCAAAATGCGGAGGTGAATAGAGATCCCATGTCGGAGGTGATAGTCTTGGGTACTCCATGGAGACTGACGCTTCTTGATACATACAGCTGTGCGAGTTGATTTGCACAGTATGTAGTCCGGATAGGCAGGAAGTGTGCCACATTGGTTAAGGTGTCCACTATTACCCATATCGCATCGTTTCCTCGATGAGACCTTGGTAATCCGGTGATGAAATCCATGCAAATATCGTCCCATTTCCATTGGGATACCGGCAGAGGCTGGAGGAGCCCGACGGGTTTTTGATGTTCCGCCTTTACCTTATTGCATATGTCGCAACAGGCCACAAAGTATGCGATGTCTTTCTTCATTCCATCCCACCAAAATACCTGCCGAAGGTCCTCATACATTTTGGTACCACCGGGGTGAATTGAGTATGGTCCTCATGCGCTTCTGCCAATATTTTCTTCTTCAGACCTTCTTGGTTGGGTATGCAAAGTCTTCCTCGGAACCTTAGAGAACCTTGTTGATCCATAGAGAAATCAGGTGCATGCCCTTGGTGCATCTTCTGAACATATATTTGTAACACCTTATAATCCGCCTGAGCACTGCAGACTTCTTCTTAGAGACTAGGGGCAACTTCCAATATATTGGTAACGTGGGCGTCGGTGATCACCAAATTTAGCTGCATGATTTCATCATAAATATCCAGAGGTAAGGAATCCAGTAGGGCATTAAGGTTGGCTGGTTTGCGGCTGAGGGCATCAGCCACCACATTAGCTTTGCCCGGGTGATAATTTATTCCGAGGTCGTAGTCCTTAACCAACTCAAGCCATCTTCGTTGTCGAAGGTTCAAGTCAGGCTGAGTGAATATATACTTGAGACTCTTATGGTCGGTGAATATCTGGCACTTCTTTCCAATCAAATAATGTCTCTAGATTTTCATAGCGTGGACCATCGCGGCCAATTCCAGATCATGAGTAGGATAGTTCCCTTCATGTTGCCGCAGTTGTCGAGATGCATAGGCCACCACTTTGTCATCTTGCATGAGTACACACCCCAGTCCTTTTCTGGATGCGTCGTAGTAGACATCAAAATTGCGGTAGATGTCTGGAAGAGTTAATACGGGTGCCGATGTCAGCCTGGTTTTTAACTCATTGAAGCTCCGTTCGCAGTCCTCAGTCCATACGAACTTCTTATCCTTCTTGAGAAGCTCAGTCATTGGCTTGGTGATCTTGGAAAATCCTTCGATAAAACGGCGATAATATCCAGCTAGTCCAAGGAAACTCCGTATTTTTGAGACTGTGGTGGGTGCGGACCAATCAAGTACGTCATTTACCTTGCTTGGGTCCACTGAGATTCCTTCTGCCGATAGGACATGCCCGAGGAATCCCGCTTGCTGGAGCCAAAACTCACATTTGCTGAATTTGGCATAAAGTTGATGGTCGCGAAGCCTTTGCAGAACTGCTCGAAGTTGCTCCTTGTGTCCGTCCTTGGTCTTGGAGTAAATGAGGATGTCATCAATGAACACCACCACAAATTTGTCCAAGAAGTCCATAAACACCTTGTTCATCATATGCATAAAGAATGCAGGAGCGTTGGTGAGGCCGAAGGACATAACGGTGTATTTATAAAGACCTTACCGAGTGGTGAACACGGTCTTAGGAATATCTTCCTTCTTTATCTTGAGTTGGTGATATCCAATCCTCAAATCAATTTTTGAGAATACTTGGGCCCCACTGAGTTGATCAAACAGATTGTCAATACTTGGCAGTGGATACTTGTTTTTAATGGTGACTTCATTCAGCTGTCGGTAGTCTACGCACATTCATAGACTGCCATCCTTTTTTCCATGAAGATTGCTGGTGATCCCCATGGTGAAGAGCTTGGACGAATGTATCCTTTCTGTAGCATCTCATCCAGTTGTTTCTTCAATTCCACCAATTCTGAGGAAGGCATCCGATAATATCTCTTATGTATCGGAGTGGTTCCAGGCACCAGGTCAATAGCAAACTCCAATTCTCGGTCTGGTGGCATGCCGGGCAATTCTTCAGGAAATACATATGGATACTCCCTGACCACTAGGATTAATTCCACCTCTTCTGCCACAGCTGCGAAAACCACTTCCTTCGTAGGGATGCGCTTGCGGACATAGAAACTTGTGGTGTGACCTTCCATATTTTTCAGGGTAACTTCTCTGGTCGCACAGCTGATGCAGACTTGATATTGGGTTAACCAATTCATGCCCAGAATGACATCCAATTTTTTGGAATCGATCATTATCAATGATGTTGGAAACTTGACGCCCTTGATGTCAATCTCCAAATTTTGGCAGACGAGATTGCTTTTGAGTAGGGATCCCGGGGATTGTACCAGCATGTGCTTTCCCAAAATCAAGCAAGGAAAATTGTTTTGGGAAGCAAAACTCCACGAAATAAAAGAGTGGGAAGCCCTAGAGTCAAATAAAATTACGGCAGGTATGTCATTAACAAGAAACATACCAATGACGACTTCCGGGTCCTCTTGGGCTTCGTCTGCGGAGATGTGATGAATTTGCCCTTGGATCATATCGGGGGCAGAATACGGCTCCATGTGGTTGACTTGCGGCTGAAATGGAGCCACATCTTTGGTGTTTTTGGGACACTGTCGGGCGTAGTGTCCGGTTTGGCCACAACTGAAGCACGAATTGTTGCGCTGACAATCGTCGCGCACCGGGCTGGTCACAACATTTTTGACTTGTGTAGTAGTCTTGTTGACATTCTGCTGCCAATTGGGTTTGTACTCCACCTGAGTCTACTGCGAATTGGGTTTGTACTCCACCTGAGTCTGCTGCCAAGTACAAGCCTTTTGCACTGGTTGCATATCCTTCTTTGGCTTGAATTTGTGCTTGTGGTCATTAGCAACTGGCTTGTTGTCATGCAGGAGCTTGTGTTCCCTTTCTGCGATGAGAGCCTTGTTCACCAGAGTCAGGAAGTCTAGGAAATCAAACATGCTGAGAGTGCACCTAAGATGCTGATTCAGGCCTCCAAGAAAACGATCAATCCTCCGCTCTTCTGTGGCCACATCATGGAGAGAATAGCGGGCCAGATGGTTGAATTTATTCAGGTACTCATTGACGATCATGCTTCCTTGAGTGAGAGCGAGAAATTCGTGTTGCTTGATCTTCATGACTCCGGTGGGAATATGATACTTGCGTAAATGATCCTTGAATTTTGTCCAAGTAATTTCCTCGTATGCAGGCCATATTATTTTGGCATTATCCCACCATATAGCGGAAGCTCCTTCGAGATAATGAGTTGCAAAGGGAACCTTGTCTCCTTCTTCAGTGCGAGCAATCTCCAATTTCCTCTCAATAGTCCTTAGCCAGTCGTCGGCATCCAAAGGATCAGTAGCGTGGCTGAAACTGGGAGGCTTGGTTCATTGAAAATCTAACAGCTCGGAATGATGGCCATTCTGATTTCCATTCTTCCCAACCATAACTTGTACACTTTTTAGTATTCCCAGCAGATCGTTGCTCCTTCTTTCTTCAAACATTCGAAGGATTTGCTCGATGGAAGGCGGTTGTGGCAGTGGAGGCGGAGGTGGCTGGTATGGCTCAGGGGAATGTCCTGCCTGTCTTGCGGAGCGACGGACAGGGACATCCTCACCAGCTTGACTGCAACTGCCTCCACACGTCATCCTATTTTTCGTTTTCCCAATACATAGCAACCATGATGAGAAAAATTCGAAATGGGGAAAAAGGCCAATGACAAATCCCGGAATAAAACGGCGAAGGAAAACCAAATCGAATAAAAGAGTCCAACATAATTATACATAGTCCCAACATGAAAGTAAACATCACAACGGGTCTACTACCCTCGTACATGAAACTACACATCATGAAAAGTGCAATTACAGCCATACAGCATGCTCATGATTACAGAGATACACTAACGATCTACTGCTCGGATGGTGCTGCTGCAGGCTCGTCTCCTGAGCCAGACCCAGATCCTGAACTGATAGTAGAGACCTCTGGGGGAAAAGAGGTGCGCTGGCGCTGCCTCGAGGGCTCTCCCTCAGGGGCAGGCGGGGGATGGGATCTAAGCATGGGAGCGGCAGGAGTAGCGACAAGAGAAGACCATGCCGCAAGAGCGCTGTGAGGGTTCACCTTCAGAGGGTTAACGGTACCCTACGAGGTCGCCGGTGGAACAGAGGCGGAAGGAACTGGATCAGAAGCATAGATGACAGCGGGCAGAGGATTCCTCATACGAGCAGCTGCGAGAGCTGCGCGAGCGCGTGTAAGCTCCTGAGCTAACTCGTAGTTAAGGAGATAACTAGCAGTGATGTAGCGAGAAAGGTGGCTAGTGGGACGATCGCACACCGGATTAATCAAAGGAAAACATATACACCCATTCTTGTGCAGAGATGGGTAGTAGAAAAGACCAGGGTGGGTGTGCATGCGAACCTCGTTGTAGTGCAAGTCTACAAGAGCCTCGATAGCAGCAAACTGAATTGCCTGAGATGGCATAGAAGCAAGACCACCCTTAGTCGAATGAGTGTAAGCGCCGGATGGGGAACTATGGTGTAGAGTGACCTCAGCATAATACTCATACAATGCATCGGCCAGATGCTCGCGATACACCTGACACTCTGGATCAGCACCCTCTGGGTAGAGTTGCCGCCACACGTTCTAAAGCAGGTGCAGCAATGTGTACGGAGCTAGCTCAGGATGCTACACGAACAGTACTGGTGCCATCTACAGTCACAAACTATACGGTTAGTAATAACAACAATTAAACATGCATGCAATGCACAACCAATTTCTATGACTACCGTCACTCAAACGAAGCTATCTACCATTGTACTAACGCACTATCGGTCTAGCGTGTCCTACAATCAGCGCGGCTCTGATACCAAGCGTTGTGGCACCCCGTCTTAGAGCAACCGGTTTACCTTGCATTGCCAGCCCAGACATCATGTCTTCTGGCAATACACAACAACATGGTACAGAAACAACCGCTTTATTGATACTAGCAGAATACATAGGTCTGATATTACATCCATATACGAGGCCAAGCAGCACACACGGTGCTGCTGGACAATATGTACATTATTTAATGAACATGGCTGGGGCCTTGATCACATGAACTACGCAGCAACAGAAGAACGACGAAGTGGAACTCCATAGCATAGGGAAACAGACGTGGACACGGCCTAGACACGAGATGCGCCCCGATGTGAATCGACTTGCCTGAAAGCTGGCATAACACGCCGGGTCAATACATTGAATGTACTTGCAAGCTCACAACAAACATAAGCACGATAATAGACAATATCATGATAATTAATCAGGTTAAATCAATGCAAGAAATACTACAGATGCAATGCAGCCAAACCATGCACCGAGTCACACGGACTCGCTTACCAGACATTTACCTAGTAACCAAACGTTGACCACACCGGTGTCACACCCAAAACCAATTACTCATGAACACCTCGAGTGTTCAAGGTTCACCACGAAACAAAGCATCACAACAATCACTTAGTTTGCAAGATTTATTATAAAAGTTGATCCATGGTGTGACTTACTCCTGAGTCTTGCCCATAACCAAGGACGCGTCTATCGATAGATTAAATACACTCTGCAGAGGTAGCGCACTTTACCCACACTACGGAATACCTGGCCTCGCACTCCCATTCGGGTGGACCAAAGTATTCCGACGAAGCCCTCCCTTTGTCATGCACTCTCCCTAGCCACTCTGACCATCTCCCTCTCAGGGCTAGGTCTTGGGTGGCCCCGTGTCTACCAAAGACACCAACGGCCACCGTCGTGGCAAAACGGTCCCAAACAGGGACAAGGTACCATAAAAACAAAAACGAGCACACAAGGTTATGTCTGCTTACCGGGCCAGGGTATGCACGCCCATAACCTTCCCTCGCAGGAGGCACCAGTGAGAGCCACAACAAAGGACCGAATCAAGACCTTCCCATTAGGTAAATGTGGTCGCACTTAATTAAAACCCGATTCAGTGGCACCATGATGTGATCAACATCATATTCAAGTTGAACTTAATCCAATTTAACTTTGATAAAAAATTTAACAATAACATGATATAAAAATTTTCATGCAACTACTCGTCATGCAAAGCAAACAACTCATATTCATGGATCAAACTTAACCACATAATTATCTTGCAACACTAAAGATCAAAACTCTCTGGTTATAACTCATTTTTATCATCAAGCAATATTTTTATTAGTTCTTTATTTAAGTGAAAGTATCACTTAGTAAAAATTACTACCATTAATTTCCATAGCAATATGCATAATGCAAAATCTTACTCTACTTAACCAAACAAGTTCATGCATTCAACCAGGAACTAAAACAAGCATATCATGCATAATAAAGTAACTAATAATCAGCCAATTTATTTATCAAATTTTAAATGCAACTAAGAACTCATATTCAAGTAGAAAATCATAGATATTGAAATAACACCATCCAAACGCTGGTGTGGCTTGCGTTAGTGTAGAGGAGGATCACACTCCTCTTAGGTTGCTTAAAGACAAGCTTCTCCTTCTGAAAATAATTTAAAACCACAAAAATAAATGTCAATACACATTCTGAAAATCACCAGAAATTCTAGGCAGCAGAGAAAATCCACCCTTTGTTGTGCTGCTAGAGATTTCTGTAACAAAGACAGTGCAAAAAGAATCAATTCATTTGGACTTATGGTTTATAAATGGTGGCTAGTCAAAGTTTAGTCAAATTTCTGAATTAAATTTGAATTAAACAGAAATCTGGGGGGTGACGTCGAAGGCGTAAAGCGGGAGTGCGCCTCCACTCGTACCTCTTCGGGCGTGAGTGGTGAGGTGGACACTGGGCCCCGCCCATTAGGAGAGAGAGGGGGATCGAGATCAGAGCGGGGGCGGCGCTTCGCCGGAGTTCACGCCAGCGACGAGGGGGTTTGGGGCTAGGCTAGAGGGATAGGATTGAAGCGGGGCACGAGGCGCACCAGCCCGTACCCGTGCCTTGGCGAGAGGTGGACGGAGTGGCTCGCACTCGATCTCGCAAGCTTCGGTGGCGGACGGAGTTCGCCGGAGAGGGGGGAGACGACGGATAGGGGCGGCTCCGAGGGCTTGGCGGTGTCCAGGCAGCACCAACATACCACCAAGGCCCTGCCCAAGCAGTTGCTTGAGCTGCGGTCGTTCTACGTGTTCATGGGGGTTGTGTGGAGTGTGGCTTGGCAAGAATTCGAGGCGGGTCGCTTTATGTAGCCGGAGCAAGAGGGGGGGACGTGTCGCCGCCGGAGCACTCTAGACACGCGGCGAACGTCAATGAGAAGCTCCAACGCGAGGGGGCAAGGCTCAGCGTCAATGCAGGAGCTTGCCCACGCTCGCGGACAAGCATAGGAGGCGGTTGGAGAAGAGGACAAGCGCACGCGCACACTGTGGCGTGTTGGATGCGACACGCTCATGCTTGCTGCGGTGGCTCCGGCGTCGGCAAGCGCCAGGGAGCGGTCAAGGGTGATGTGTCGACGCTTGTGGCGCGGTGCGGTAGTCGGTGGCGAGCGCTGGAACGAGCACGCGCGAAACAGAGGGCAAGGCGCCAGCCAGAGCGCGTCGAGACGCTGCCAAGCGCCATGTCCTCGCGCTGTCACCAAGCTGGCATGGTCAAAACGACGTCCAGGAGCGACCAAACCTTGGCGCTCGATCGTGCAGTATTACGTCTAGGAGAGGTGATGGCTCATACCCAGGCCGACCAGTTTGGACTCAACTAAGCTGGCAAGTTTCTGACCAGAAACTTGGTCACCAAGTGTGACCACCTTCTAGAAGGCCAATAGGGTTGATCTCCTGGGGTTTACGGTTTGGTGTGTAACACCCTCGATGCAACTATATCTCCCACGTGTCGAGGCACGACTTAGAGGCATAATCGCATTGAAGGCATATGTCGCAAGTCAGGCAATCATCACAAACATCCCATGTAATATAGATAATAAAAAGGGATAACATAGTTGGCTTACACTCGCCACGTCAATCAAGGTACATAAATAACATACATCATCCAAACACTCATGGCCCGACTACGGCGCCAAAATAAAAGATAACCCAACATGCGACACGGTCCCGATCACCCCAACTGGGCACCACTACTGATCATCAGGAAAGGAAACATAGTAACACTGAGAGTCCTCGTCGAACTCCCACTTGAGCTCGAGCGCGTCACCTGGAGCGGAATCATCTGGACCTGCATCTGGTGTAATAGTAATCTGTGAGCCACAGAGACTCAGCAATCTCGCACCCTCGCGATCAAGACTATTTAAGCTTATAGGTAGGGCAAGGTAAAAATATGTGGAGCTGCAGCAAGCGACTAGCATATATGGTAGCTAACTTATTCGCAAAAGAGAGTGAGATGAGGAGGCAAAGCATGAGCGAGAAACTAGAGGACAACCTGCACAAACATTACTCCAACACCGTGTCCACTTCCCGGACTCCGCCGAGAAGAGGCCATCACGGTAACACACTCAGTTGATTTATTTTAATTAAATTAAGGTTCAAGTTATCTACAACCGGACATTAAAAAATTCCCATCTGCCCATAACCGCGGGCACGGCTTTCGAAAGTTCAAATCCCTGCAGAGGAGTCCCAACTTAGCCCATGACAAGCTCTCACGGTCAACGAAAGAATAGACCTCCTCCCAAGACGTTCCGATCAGACTCAGTATCTCGGCTCTTCAAGACACTTCGACAGGTTAAAACAAGACCAGAAACACCACCCAGATGTGCCGACAAATCCCGATAGGAGCTGCACATATCTCGTTCTCAGGGCACACCGGATGAGCAAGACGTCGGGTAGGCCAGCCCAGAGTTGCCCCTGTTAGCCCCGGACATCGCTCGGTTGGACCAACACTCAGAGAAGCACTGGCCCGGGGGGGGGGGGGCTAAAATAAGATGACCCTCGGGCTCCGGAAACCCAAGGGAAAAAGAGGCTAGGTGGCAAATGATAAAACCAAGGTTGGGCATTGCTGGAAAAGCTTTAATCAAGGCGAACTATCAAGGGGTTCCCATTATAACCCAACCGCGTGAGGAACGCAAAATCGGGGAACATAACACCGATATGACGGAAACTAGGGCGGCAAGAGTGGAACAGAACACTAGGCGAGAGGCCGAGCCTTCCACCCTTTACCAAATATATAGTTGCATTAAAATAACAAGATAATATAATGATATCCCAACAAGTAAATAAATGTTCCAACAAGGAATGGCCTCCAATCTTCACCTGCAACTAGCAACGCTATAAGAGGGGCTGAGCAAAGCGGTAACATAGCCAATCAATGATTTGCTAGGATATGGTGGGTTAGAGGTTTGACATGGAAATTTGGGAGGCTTGAAAGCAAGTGGTAGGCATCGTAGCATTGGCATAGCAAAAGAGCGATCAATCTAGCATAGCAAAGATAGTAGTGATTTCGAGGGTATGATCATCTTGCCTGCAAGGTTATCAGAGTTGACTGGATCCTCGAAAGCAAACTCAATGGGCTCCTCGTTAGTGAACTCGTCTCCCGGCTCTACCCAAACAGGACAAACAAGCAACAAGGACACAATCAACCACGTGCAAGGATCAAGCAATATGATGCAAGGATGGTATGCTATGCGGGATGCGATGCGGGATGCATATGCAAGATAGACAGGAAATGCATGAACCTGGCCTCAACTTGGAAATCCAAGTGTGCCACTGGAAAGATGAGATGAAATTGCTTGAAAACGATATAAAGAACGCCGGAATCGGAGTTACGGTTTGGAAATGGCAAGCGATTCAAATATGACACCGGTCTGCGATATACAGCAAGTGGTCACCTAAATGCAATGAGATGAGCATGATACAGCACCCGACCATGACAACAAAATACATGGCAGGGATGCATTCAAGATTCTTAACAAAAGTCTAGCACTGAGCTACGGCCAATTCATCCATTAACAGGTTCAAACAAGCATGGCAAAAATGCATATGACAAACAAATTTCAGACTTAGTGAAATTAACACTTGTCTGGAATTTCAGATCAGGTAGCACTCTTCGGAGCAACAAAACTACATGCTATAGGACCTGAACATGGCAAAGTAAGGCATGGTATGGAGCTACTCAAAGAGCTTAACAAAAGTCCCTTAGTGACCTTGAGCCAAAAGGGAGCAGAAAATACAATTGCAAGCATGTGAACATGGCAAAAACATAATCAGTTTTCAGACTTTGTGAAAACTGGCACATGCTGAAACATAACTCAAGTAGGCATGTTTATGAGCTCGATGCACTCACTACGGAGCAAGACATGAAAAGATAAGCATACATCTATCAAGAACACACAAAATGCAAGCTAGACATGGCAAGAACAATAACATAGCATGCACGGATCAACTACAACATCATCGGCAAAATTGCAAACAAGTTGACAATCTGCCCAGATTCACAAAGTAGCAAAAGTAGAGCTCGATTGACTCAAGCTAGGGTGCTCCATAATTGCAAACAAAGACATGGATGGATAGAGCACTACAATATTAACAAAACATCCTTACTGATCATCCTCAAAAGAGGTACGGGTCACTAGGAAACAATATGAACATATGGCATCATGAGATAAATAGCTCAAGGACTTAGTTGAATTACTAAGTCCCTGAAATCAGAATTACCAAGTGCACCACTTTGCAAGCTTGCACTAGTCACCACACACATCACAAAAATACATGGGTTGCACCTATGGAAAGATGACAAAACCCTTAACAAAACATATGTAGAGCTCATGGGCATATCATGCACACAATAATCATGGCAAAAAATGACAAAACTCTAAATGGAGTAGCAGATCTGATAAATATCTCAAGTAACCCTCTTCTAACAGCATTTCGGGCATCAAGATGACCTCAAATGAAAATGATGCAATGGAATGACATGATGTACTCTCTGAGATGAACATTTTGATATGCTATATGCATGAATCGGAGCTACAGATGAGGAGATACGATGCTATGAACATGAGCACTTGGATCTGAAAATTAGGGACTTGGACGAAAAAACGACCTAGGGTTACTGTAGCAACCGAATCAGATCTGAGCACGCGGATCGAGGCGCGGTCGGGGCACTGTAGCGACAAAGAAACTTGAGGTCTCCGGCGAGGCAGTGAGCTCGATCCGGCGAGGGGAGGACGTGGGGCGCCGGAGAGGGCTGGATCCCGCCGGATCCTGAGCGCGCCGGCGACGAGGAAGCTCCGGGCGGCAGCGGAGGTCTTGGCGGCGAAGTCCGGCGATGGTCGGCACGGTGGCCCGCGGCGGCACCGACCGGTGCTGACCGAAGCAGAGGAGGGAGCGGGCGGCGGGTGCGGCGGCCAGACGCGAGGAGGGCGGCGCGCGGGCGATGGGCTCGGGGGCCCGAAGCGGGCTTCCCGGGCCGCGGCGGCGGCGGACGCCGGATGGGCCACGTGGCGCTTGCCTAATGGTCTGGGGCGGCGGCGGCAGGGCGTCCGGCGCAGTGCGGACAATGTCCGGCCGCGCGGAGACGATTTTTAGGGTTAGAGGAAGGGGAAGATCCGCGAATTTCGGGAGGGGACTTAAATAGAGGTAGAGGGAGCTAGGAGAGTCCAAATGAGGTGCGGTTTTCGGCCACGCGATCGTGATCGAACACTCTAGATGATGGAGAAGGTTTATGTGGGTTTTGGGCCAAATTGGAGGGGTGTTGGGCTGCAACACACACGAGGCCTTTTCGGTCCCTCGGTTAACCGTTGGAGTATCAAACGAAGTCCAAATGATACGAAACTTGACAGGCGGTCTACCGGTAGTAAACCAAGGCTGCTTGGCAAGTCCCGGTCCACTCCGGAATTGTTTAATCCCCACACACGAAAGAAAGTTAGAAATGACCACCGGAGGAGAACGAAGCGCCGGAATGCAAAACGGACAACGGGGAAAATGCTCGAATGCATGAGATGAACACGTACGCAAATGCAATGCACATGATGACATGATATGAGATGCATGACAACGATAACAACACACGGAGACAAAAACCCGAACCCGAGAAAATAAATAACTTAACGCCGGGAACGACAAGAGTTGGAGTGCAAAATTGGGAAAGTTACATCCGGGGTGTTACAACACTCCACCACTATGAAAGGATCTCGTCCCGAGATCTAGGACTGAAAGAACGCCGGGTACTCAGAACGGAGGTGATCCTCGCATTCCCAGGTAGCTTCATGGTCGGAATGGTGTGACCACTTGACTTTGAGGAATTTGATTGACTTATTGTGAGTCTTGCGTTCAGTCTCTTCAAGAATAGCAACTGGGTGCTCACGATAGGAGGTATCTTCTTGGAGCTCAATGTCCTCAAAGTTGACGGTGCGGTCAGGAGTCTTGAAGCACTTTCGGAGCTGAGAGACATGGAACACATCATGAACATTTGCAAAGTTTGAAGGAAGCTCGAGTTGATAGGCGAGATCGCCTCTCTTGCTGACAATCTTGAAAGGTCCCACGTATCTAGGGGCAAGCTTCCCTTTGATACCGAAGCGACGAGTACCTTTCATAGGAGAGACGCGGAGGTAAACATGATCTCCGATCTCGAAGGCCAAATCCTGGTGCTTACTATCATAGTAGCTCTTCTGGTGGGATTGGACTGCTTTGAGGTTATCACGAATGACTTTGCACATCTCCTCTGCCTCTATGATTAAGTCATTTCCGAGAAGCTGACGTTCACCAGTTTCAGACCAGTTGAGAGGGGTACGGCACTTCCTGCCATACAGAATTTCAAATGGGGCCTTGCCCGAACTTGCTTGAAAACTGTTGTTGTAGGAGAATTCAGCATAAGGAAGACAATCCTCCCACTTCATGCCGAAGGAGATCACACAAGCCCTGAGCATATCTTCAAGAATCTGGTTGACACGCTTGACTTGACCGCTAGTTTGGGGATGGAAAGCTGTGCTGAAGCGGATGTTGGTGCCCATGGCCTTCTGAAAAGAATCCCAAAACTTGGAGGTAAATATGCTGCCACGGTCTGAAGAGATCACTTGAGGAATACCGTGCAGTGAGACAATTCGAGAGGTATAGAGTTCTGCCAATTGAGCTGCAGCGATTGACTCTTCGATAGGCAGAAAGTGAGCCACTTTGGTGAGTTTGTCGATGACAACGAATATAGCATCATTGCCACGTTTGGACATTGGAAACCCAGTCACGAAGTCCATTTCGATGAGGTCAAACTTCCATTTTGGAATGGCAAGAGGTTGGAGGAGACCAGCTGGTCTTTGGTGTTCTGCCTTCACTCTTCTGCAGACATCACATTCATTCACGAATTGAGCAATCTCGCGCTTCATTCGAGTCCACCAATAAGCCTGCTTGAGGTCCTGATACATCTTCGTGCTCCCAGGGTGGATGGAGAGGAGAGAATTGTGAGCCTCGTTCATGATCACTTTACGAAGTTCACCTTTGGGCACAACAATACAATCCTCGAAGAAGAGAGTGTCCTTGTCATCAAGGCGGTAGCACTTGTACTTGGGTTGACTCTTGGCAATCCCAATCTTCACCTTTTTCACCATAGCATCAAGAAGCTGGGCTTGGCGAATCTGGTCTTCTAAGGTAGGAGAGACTTGAAGGTTGGCGAGGAAACCTTGAGGAACAACTTGCAGATTAAGTTTGCGGAAAGCTTCACAAAGCTTGGGTTGATAAGGCTTGAGAATCAGACTGTTGCAGTAAGCCTTTCTGCTCAATGCATCAGCAATCACATTGGCCTTGCCTGGAGTATACTTGATACTCGGATTATACTCTTGAATCATTTCGACCCATCAAGTTTGCCCGAGGTTGAGATTAGGCTGAGTGAAGATGTACTTGAGACTCTTGTGATCAGGGAAAATGTCCACTTTTCTTCCCAAAAGAAGATGTCTCCAAGTCAAAAGAGCATGCACAACTGCCGCCAACTCGAGATCATGAGTGGGGTAGTTCTTCTCAATGGGCTTCAACTGGTGAGAGGTATAAGCGACAACTTTCTTCTCTTGCATCAAAACTGCGCGAAGACCTTGGAGAGAGGCATCACAAAAGACCTCGTACGGCTTGGATTCATCAGGCGGAGTCAGAACTGGAGCAGTGATCAATTTCTCTTTCAAAGTGTTGAAAGCAATGTCACACTCCGGAGACCAAACATACTTGACGTGCTTCAGGAGAAGATTAGAGAGAGGCTTTGCGATCTTAGAAAAGTTTTGAACGAATCTTCAGCAATAGCTTGCGAGACCGAGGAAGCTACAGAGTTGCTTCACGTTCTGAGCAGGTTCCCAATTCACAATTGCAGACACCTTCTTAGGATTCATGACAATGCCCTTGGCAGAGATGATATGACCAAGATAAAGAACCTCATCGAGCCAAAATTCACATTTGCAGAACTTGGCGTAGAACTGATGTTCCCTGAGCTTATCGAGTACCAAACGCAAGTGCTTGGCATGATCTTCCTTCTTCTTCGAGAAAACCAGAATGTCGTCGAGCTAGACCAAAACAAAGTCATTGGTGTAGGCATTGAAGATGAAGTTCATCATGCGAGAGAAAGTCGAAGGAGCGTTGACGAGGCCAATAGACATGACAGTGTATTCATATGAACCGTAGCTTGTCCTGAAAGCCGTCTTGGGAATATCTTGCTCACGGATTCGAATCTGATGATAACCCATACGGAGATCAAGCTTGGAGAATACTTGGGCACCTTTGAGTTGTTTGAACAGCTCATTGATGTTGGGAAGTGGGTATTTGCAAACAGGTTCCGTGCCGGGCTCAAGATCAATGACGAATTCAACTAGCCGGTGCGGAGGCATTCTTGGAAGCTCTTCTGGAAAGACGTCTTGATATTCGCAAACGACTGGAATTTGCGAGATAGCATCCAGTTCACCCTTCTCATTGAGAGAAAACAGACGGATAGTATCATCACGAGCGGCAAAGACAATTACATCCTCAGACGAATGAGTCAATTGAATCTGCCTGGCAGCACAATCAAGCTGAGCCTTGTGCTTAGAAAGCCAATCCATTCCGAGAATAAGATCAATATCCGAGTTGCCAAGAACCATAGGAGAAGAAAGGAACTTGTAGTCACCCAAGGTGATAGTAACATCCGGAGCCATCATTTTAGTGTTCATGAACAAACCCGGAGAAGAAACCGCTATCGGCTTAGGCAAATCAATAGTATGCACATCATGCATATATGCAAAAGGCTTCGATAAAAATGATAAAGATGCACCAGTGTCAAAAAGAACTCTTGCGGGAATATCATTAACAGGAAGGTTACCATGATCACATCTGGTGAGTCCTCTGCCTGAGCTGCATTCAGCAAGTTGACCTTGGCGGACTTGGTGTTATGCTTGACCATAGTTGTACTTGCCGATCTGACAGGAGGAGGAGGAGGAAGACGCCTCTGGTAGAAACACTTGTTGGCATAGTGACCCTTCTGTTGGTACTTGTTGCACGTGACCTCTGAAAGCGGACGGTGGAACGGAGCACTCAATCTTGGAGCTTGAGACGAAGTCTTGTTCTGAAAGCCAGGGTTGGGTGGGTGGGAAGAACCACTGCCACCTTTGCTCTTCTGCTGATACGGCTGACGGAACGGAGGAGGAGGAAGCCAATACTTCTGCTGCTTGGCCACTTGAGTAGAAGAAGAAGGAGTAACATCTCTGACTCGCTTCTTGGAAGCATCACACCTCAACTGAGTGGCCTCTTGCTTCAGTGCCATGTTGTAGAACTCATCGTACCTCACGGGCTCAAAGAGAACAAGAGCTGGCTGAATTTCTTCTCTGAGACCACCCCTGAACTGGTATATCATGCTCTTCTCATCAGGGACGTCCTGCTTGGCAAAGCGGGCGAGCTTCTGAAACAACTTGTTGTAGTCATAGATAGACAAAGAGCCTTGCTTCAGGTTGCGGAATTCCTCACGCTTTCTTTCAACCACGCTCTGAGGGATATGGTGAGCTCTGAAATCTTGACGAAATTCATCCCAAGTGATCACACGTCCACCTCTGGAGTCCTTGTACTGCTGGAACCATTCTGCAGCTTGATCTTTGAGTTGGAAGGAAGTAACTTAACAAAGTCCTCAGGCCTGACGTTACTGCACTCGAAATGCTTGCATAGATCCACAAGCCAATCGTCAGCATCGGTTGCCTCAACACAATTGCTGAAAGTCTTTGGCCCGTTAGCAAGGAACTGGTTGCGTGTAGCAAAGTGATTCTGATTGTTGCCTTGATTCCCTTGGTTGCCTTGATTGCGCTCTTGGAGAATTTGCATGATCAACTGTGTGTTTGCATTGGTTGCGGCCATCAGATCTTGCCATGCCTCCGGAGGAGGGGGAGGTGGTGGCGGATCAGGATTCGGAGTCGTGCGCGTTGGAGGAGCCATCCTGAAGAGGTTGACATCCATTAGCACATCGATAGACAAATATTGAAGCTGAATCCAACGGAATGAAAATTGCAACATATAGTCTTCACATCTGAACAAAATGAACGAATGCATTCCTCTTGAAATGGTCACATATCCATAAATTGAGAAGCCACTTAGAATTAAGGTAGAGAAATAAATCAATAAGGTACGGATCAAGAATAAATAATTGGTAAGAAATCCCAATCTCAAACCAAATATCCGTGGAAGAAGAACTAGAGCTACGAGAATTCCCACCTATGAAACTCCCGAACCTTTCCGGTTATGAAATCAGGTGTTGGGGATACAGGGGAAGCATAATATCTCACCCAATTCTAGCAAATCCTACATCCAGCTGTATCCATCCTTCAACACATAACCGAGAAAAACTTCGGAAACCATCTACCTCAACCTTCGAAAAGCATCCGTTATACAAGTTATGGCGATACTCCCGAACTCCCGCCCCAGTACTGGGTGGCGTCGAGGTTATCTCACCAACGAACTGCATAAAAGAGATTTTCGATGTCGGCGTACTAAACTCAGGTATTCCAGAACTGTAACGATAAAATTATGACGACAACACCTCAGAGCTCAACTCCCCGGGACACTTCCACTAAACCCCTGACAGGAGGCACCAAGACAATGTTCTCATCATAAAACCATCGGAACGATTCCAAGATACCTGCGTGATCCTAAATTTTTTTTAGTGAAATTTGAGAAGAGAAGAGTCAAAACTCTACGTCAAGATGCCTTACCAGAGCGATGAGGAGACTGGGAAGTAAAAATAATTCCTAAACTCTCCGATATATAATTCCTAAATGACTCAAAACATTTTTCTAGACACAACTCGGCTGCTAAAAACGATCAAGCAATGGGGCTCCTAAGGTCAGGATGGCTAAAATAAGATGACCCTCGGGCTCCGGAAACCCAAGGGAAAAAGAGGCTAGGTGGCAAATGGTAAAACCAAGGTTGGGCATTGCTGGAAAAGCTTTAATCAAGGCGAACTATCAAGGGGTTCCCATTATAACCCAACCGCGTGAGGAACGCAAAATCGGGGAACATAACACCGATATGACGGAAATTAGGGCGGCAAGAGTGGAACAAAACACTAGGCGAGAGGCCGAGCCTTCCACCCTTTACCAAATATATAGATGCATTAAAATAACAAGATAATATAATGATATGCCAACAAGTAAATAAATGTTCCAACAAGGAACGGCCTCCAATCTTCACCTGCAACTAGCAACGCTATAAGAGGGGCTGAGCAAAGCGGTAACATAGCCAGTCAACGGTTTGCTAGGATATGGTGGGTTAGAGGTTTGACATGGCAATTTGGGAGGCTTGAAAGCAAGTGGTAGGCATCGTAGCATTGGCATAGCAAAAGAGCGAGCAATCTAGCATAGCAAAGATAGTAGTGATTTCGAGGGTATGATCATCTTGCCTGCAAGGTTGTCAGAGTTGACTGGATCCTCGAAAGCAAACTCAATGGGCTCCTCGTTAGTGAACTCGTCTCCCGGCTCTACCCAAACAAGACAAACAAGCAACAAGGACACAATCAACCACGTGCAAGGATCAAGCAATATGATGCAAGGATGGTATGCTATGCGGGATACGATGCGGGATGCATATGCAAGATATGACAGGAAATGCATGAACCTGGCCTCAACATGGAAATCCAAGTGTGCCACTGGAAATATGAGATGAAATCGCTTGAAAACGATATAAAGAACGCCGGAATCGGAGTTACGGTTTGGAAATGGCAAGCGATTCAAATATGACACCGGTCTGCGATATACAGTAAGTGGTCATCTAAATGCAATGAGATGACCATGATACAGCACCCGACCATGACAACAAAATACATGGCAGGGATGCATTCAAGATGCTTAACAAAAGTCTAGCACTGAGCTACGGCCAATTCATCCATTAACAGGTTCAAACAAGCATGGCAAAAATGCATATCACAAACAGATTTCAGACTTAGTGAAATTAACACTTGTCTGGAATTTCAGATAAGGTAGCACTCTTCGGAGCAACAAAACTACATGCTACAGGACCTGAACATGGCAAAGTAAGGCATGGCATGGAGCTACTCAAAGAGCTTAACAAAAGTCCCTTAGTGACCTTGAGCCAAAAGGGAGCAGAAAATACAATTGCAAGCATGTGAACATGGCAAAAACATAATCAGTTTTCAGACTTTGTGAAAACTGGCACATGCTGAAACATAACTCAAGTAGGCATTTTTACAAGCTCAATGCACTCACTACGGAGCAAGACATGAAAAGCTAAGCATACATCTATCAAGAACACACAAAATGCAAGCTAGACATGGCAAGAACAATAACATAGCATGCACGGATCAACTACAACATCATCGACAAAATTGCAAACAAGTTGACAATCTGCCCAGATTCACAAAGTAGCAAAAGTAGAGCTCGATTGACTCAAGCTAGGGTGCTCCATAATTGCAAACAAAGACATGTATGGATAGAGCACTACAATATTAACAAAACATCCTTACTGATCATCCTCAAAAGAGGTACGGGTCACTAGGAAACAATATGAACATATGGCATCATGAGATAAATAGCTCAAGGACTTAGTTGAATTACTAAGTCCCTGAAATCAGAATTACCAAGTGCACCACTTTGCAAGCTTGCACTAGTCACCACACACATCACAAAAATACATGGGTTGCACCTCTGGAAAGATGACAAAACCCTTAACAAAACATATGTAGAGCTCATGGGCATATCATGCACACAATAATCATGGCAAAAAATGACAAAACTCTAAATGGAGTAGCAGATCTGATAAATATCTCAAGTAGCCCTCTTCTAACAGCATTTCGGGCATCAAGATGACCTCAAATGAAAATGATGCAATGGAATGACATGATGTACTCTCTGAGATGAACATTTTGATATGCTATATGCATGAATCAGAGCTACGGATGAGGAGATACGATGCTATGAACATGAGCACTTGGATCTGGAAATTAGGGACTTGGACGAAAAAAACGACCTAGGGTTACTGTAGCAACCGAATCAGATCTGAGCACACGGATCGAGGCGCGGTCGGGGCACTGTAGCGACAAAGAAACTTGAGGTCTCCGGCGAGGCAGTGAGCTCGATCCGACGAGGGGAGGACGAGGGGCGCCGGAGAGGGCTAGATCCCGCCGGATCCTGAGCGCGCCGGCGACGAGGAAGCTCCGGGCGGCAGCGGAGGTCATGGCGGCGAAGTCCGGCGATGGTCGGCGCGGTGGCCCGCGGCGGCGCCGACCGGTGCTGACCGAAGCAGAGGAGGGAGCGGGCGGCGGGGTGCTGCGGCCAGACGCGAGGAGGGCGGCGCGCGGGCGATGGGCTCGAGGGCCCGAAGCGGGCTTCCCGGGCCGCGGCGGCGGCGCACGCCGGATGGGCCACATGGTTCTTGCCTATTGGTCCGGGGCGGCGGCGGCGGGGCGTCCGGCGCGGTGCGGACAATGTCCGACCGCGCGGAGACGATTTTTAGGGTTAGAGGAAGGGGAAGATCCGCGAATTTCGGGAGGGGACTTAAATAGAGGTAGAGGGAGCTAGGAGATTCCAAATGAGGTGCGGTTTTTGGCCACGCGATCGTGATCGAACGCTCTAGATGATGGAGCAGGTTTA
This sequence comes from Triticum aestivum, assembly GCF_018294505.1. Classification (NCBI taxonomy): domain Eukaryota; kingdom Viridiplantae; phylum Streptophyta; class Magnoliopsida; order Poales; family Poaceae; genus Triticum; species Triticum aestivum. Next base: position 187,602,784 of record NC_057803.1, on the reverse strand, counting down.
CGTGGGTTTTGGGCCAAATTGGAGGGGTGTTGGGCTGCAACACACACGAGGCCTTTTCGGTCCCTCGGTTAACCGTTGGAGTATCAAACAAAGTCCAAATGATACGAAACTTGACAGGCGGTCTACCGGTAGTAAACCAAGGCCGCTTGGCAAGTCCCGGTCCAATCTGGAAATGTTTAATTCCCACACACGAAAGAAAGTTAGAAATGACCACCGGAGGAGAACGAAGCACCGGAATGCAAAACAGACAACTGGGAAAATGCTCGAATGCATGAGATGAACACGTACGCAAATGCAATGCACATGATGAAATGATATGAGATGCATGACAACGATAACAACACATGGAGACAAAAACCTGAACTCGAGAAAATAAATAACTTAACGCCGGAAACGGCAAGAGTTGGAGTGCAAAATTGGGAAGTTACAACCGGGGTGTTACAGGTGCTTAAGCTCAAGAAAGATCAAGGCTAAAAGCTTAAGGAAAAGGGTACTTGGTGTACAAACTGGGATTTTAGGTCAAAAGAGAAATGATTTTCTACAGCAAAAATATTCCAAAAAGTGGTGCAATATTTTTGCATGGGAAGGTGGGCCAGGGTTCTAAGAATATTCATGATTTATCTCAGATTTGTCTGAGCAAGAAAAATTGAGGTTGCTTTGGAGCACAAGTTTCTGAAGTGAGTTTCAGAGAGGTAAATGAATCTTTTTCTTTTAGGGAAAATATTCATTTGAATATTTTGGGAATTTATTCGAAGAATCAGGTAGATAGGTCACTTGGGTGAAAGTCAAGGATATGGCCAAGTGACAAGTCCATTTGAAATGATTCAAAACCCAAATCAAATCAGGGCAGAAACCACGGTGGAAACCAAGTACGGAAAAAGAGAGAGGGCAAGTCCGGAAAAAGAGAGAAGGCAAAATCCAGGCTGTCACAGTCGTTCGTGTGCAAGGCAACGGGCCACACACCGTGAAATCTAGAGACGGAGCTGGGCCCCCAGCAGGTGGCGCGGGACCCTCCGGGGGCGTCGCCGTACCAGCCACGGGCAGCGCGGTGACCTCCAAGACTCCCACCCCAGCGCCCACAGCGCGCTCTTCCTAGGTTGTGTGTGACGAGCAGCGTCACCACGCCGATGACCCTGGACACCGCCGTGGGAAGAGTCTTGTGCATCATTTGTGGGACGAACGGGGCCAGCATGTCCGCCGAAGTGCTAGCGAAAATGGCACACAGCCGCCGGGCCGTGACAGAGCTCCTTCTAACGTGGTTAGAAGTCCAAGCGCGCCACGGTCCACGCAGCTTTCGTCGACACCCACGCCAGCAGAAGCTTCGGCACGCGCGTAGCTGCTCCTCGACTTCCCTCCTGCTGCGGAGATGCTCGACGAGTGGAGAGCCACTATCCGGAGCCTTGGCGGCGTCACCAACAAAGACGAGCCTCGGCCGGCGGGGCCCTTAGGCCGGTGCTCCATTGAACCACTGCACGCCAGCGGTGGAGGGGACGGAGGCGCCGCGGCCACAGTGCACTCTCCTCCTCCACGCCAGCCACCGCGAGTGTCGATCCATCGTGATGATGCTTGTGATAACATTTCCATAGTGTTGTCCGACCCACGGACCCACCGCGACCAACGATGTCGGTGTTCTACGAACGGGGGTCCCCAGACTTGCCTACCTGCGGCCCACGGTGTGGCTGGGCTGGCAGGTCTGTATGGCCCACTTTCATCGACAAGGCACTCAAGACCCTCGCGAGGGGCCAAGCCTCGCGAGGCAGACGACACAAGACCTCCTTAGGAGCGGCCTGGCCAGGCAGGCTCACGAGGGGCGGAGAGATCAAGGAAAGGCAAACCTCGTGAGGTCCTCGTGACATGAGCCATGACGATCGAGACCAGGCGGGCACCAGCGCGCACAGTGTCCTTGCTTCCTCTTTGGTGCCAAGGGGGCAAGCGCAGGCACGGAGTACCGAGGCATCGAGCAAAGGTTTCCATATTGGTGCAACGAGACCAAGACCAGAAGGACGGCAAGACGGAGGTCACTGTGGAGCCCAAGACGGCGTCATCACCAGAGCTTTTGCAGGCGAACACCACCTTTTGTCAGGATAGCTTGTACTAGTTGTCCCCTTTCGAATCGACCGTTGTTGGCTCCCTTCCCGCTCAATATTTGGGGAGAGGACCAGCGCCTATATAAGTAGAACTAACCACCATAGTAGGGGTCCAACTGATAGAGAGAGAGATCTGATTCCGATCCTCACCCACACAAGTTCGCCAAGCACAAGAACACCTCAACCTTAGGAGGCTGTTCTTCCCCTTGTACTGTTCATCATCAGCCCAAGAGGCAATCAACCACCACCACACTGGAGTAGGGTATTACACCACAATGGTGGCCCGAACCAGTATAAATCTTGTGTCTTTGTGTTGCAAGTTCATCGAGTTCGTTCGCGAGATCTCAGAGAGCTAGGGCGTGGATCGATAGGGAGAAAGCCTTCGCGGCCACCCCAGTGTTCAAACCTTGAGGGTTTGCCGGAACCCGTGATCCGACATTTTGCGCGCTAGGTAGGGGTGCGCCGTAGCTTCTCTTCCGTCGATCTGTGCTCCGTCGCCACCGCGCTTCGCCCACATGACTGGCGCCCTGCCGCCGACTCCGACGGACTGCGTTGATGACAGGGCTAGGGGGCTCCGAGCCCTGGCCCCCGCCCTGCGGCGGGTGTAGTGGTCGCCCAAGTTCAAGCCGGAGATGTCGCCGTGCTACGATGGTGTGGCAGACCCGTTAGCTTTCCTACTGGCGTATGAGGAGGCCGTCCTCAAAGTCGGGGTGATGACAAGGTCATGGCCAACTGGCTTCCCATGGCCCTCGCCGGCGAGCCACGCGTCTGGCTACTCAACCTTCCCGGATCCACGATGGCGTCTTGGGAGGAGTTCCGCGACCTCTTCACCGCGCGCTATGCGGCACCGGTGCACCACGCGGTTGCGGCCCTGCTAGGCGGCTCACAGGTGCCGCCTTCAGAGCGCCCCATCAAGCCGTTCCTCTGCCAGATTGGTGCCGCTTCCACGCGCTAGGGGGATCTGCCGGGCTGGGCCGCGCCTGACGCTGACCTCGCCTTCAGCTCAGAAGACCACCCCGTCACCACCACTGGTTCAGGCATCCTTCTGATGCTCTGCACGCCCACCATCTGCAACGTGGCTGTCACCAAGACCCTCATTGACGGCAGTGCTGGCCTCAACTTGCTCTCCATGGAGGCCTTCAGCCTTCTTCATGTGCCACTCGAGCGACTCAGCCTCAGCAAGCCTTTCTCAGGAGTTGGTGGCGGCGCTGCCCACTCCCTGGGGCAGATCTGCCTTCCCGTCACCTTTGGCACGCGCAACAACTACCGCACCGAGCTGGTTGACTTCGACATCGCCCGCATCGGCCTCCCGTGCAATGCCATCCTTGGGTACCCAGCTCTGGCCCAGTTCATGGCAGCGACTCATCCAACCTACAACCTTATGAAAATGCCTGGAAGCAAAGGTGTCCTCACCATCAAGGGGGACACCAAGGAGGCCGTGACGGCACTCAAACTTGCCTTCAGGACCATTGCGGCGGCGCAACCCATCGCCACCGGTGCCCCGAGGCAAAGGAGGCCGCGCCAACCAAGAAGAAGCAGTTCTTCACCCAAGACAAGGCAGAGACCAAGCAAGTGCCGGTCGACGAGGACAGCTCCTCAAGAGCCATCTTCACCATAGGTGCCGGCCTCAACCCCAGCCAAGAGGAAGCATTGGTGAAGTTCTTGCCCGCGAACAAGGATATATTCGCATGGGAGCCCAATCAGCTGGTGGGGGTCCCGAGAGAGGTGATTCAGCACCACTTAAGGGTGTGCCCCAATGTGCGCCCTGTGAAGCAGCGAGCAAGGCGGCAGTCCACGGAGAAGCAGGCCTTCATCGTCCAAGAGACCCGCAAGTTGGAGGCGGCAGGTGCCATTCGTGAGGTTAGGTACCCCGAATGGCTGGCGAACCCAGTCGTGGTGTCGAAGAAAGGCGGGACGGAGAGAATGTGTGTCGACTTCACCAACCTCAACAAGGCGTGCCCTCAAGATCCATTCCCTCTCCCACGCTTCGACCAGATCGTCGACTCCACCGCTGAGTGCGACCTACTGTGCTTCCTGGATGCATTCTCAGGGTATCACCAAATCAAGATGGCGGTGGAAGATGTAGAGAAGACAGCCTTCCTGACCCCGTGTGGGGTGTACTGCTACACCTGTCATGGGCCTTCTCGGTGGCTGGTTACTGTTACTCAATCCTGGTGACGAGGGCTTCGCCGAGTTAGGCATGGCTACAGTGCCGCCGTCCGGTGGGTGATCGTTGTAGCCTTACCGCGTCTTGTCTCCTTAATGGGGCGTCTCCTTCAAGGGAGGTGGCAAGCCGGCTGTGGGGAGCCGGCTCTGTCTTGGGCCGACTGGGGGAGGCCTGGCCGCCTTCGGGTGTCTCTCTGCCGGAAGGGGCCCACCGCCCGTGGGCTGCATTGGCAGCCCGTCATGGATGACATCAGGGTCAACGTGGCAACAGTGCCACGCCGGATGGGTCATGGTCACCCGTACGGCGCACTGTGTCAGGCGTGCTCCGGGATTCGGGGGTGGCAGGCTTTACTGTGGCCATGCCCCGTCACATCATCGTTATGTGGATGCAGACTTCGAGGGAACGATCTTGACCGCTTTGTGGGAGCCGGCTTCTTGGAGTCGGCCTTCTCGCGGCCGGCTTCTCGGAGTCGGCCCTCCCGCGGCTTTCTTCGTGAGGGCTAAAGTCAGGTCGCCTTCCGATAGCCGGCCTGGGAGGCAGCCGGCAAGGGGAAGACGGCCCCACGTCTTGGATTCTTGAGGGCCGTATTGGCTTGTAATTTTTTCAGAAGGGCTAGGGGGAGCCGGCTAGGCTACCCGTGGTCATTTACTCCGACAGTAGTCCCCGAAGCTGATCGAGCTTCGAGGCTGACAAAGGGACGAGAAGCTTGGTCAGCTTCCTATCCTGAGGGGCCGGCTTTGCTTGTGCGTGCCGCCTTCGGAAAGCCCCGTTCCTCGTAGGCGGGAACGCGGGTTAGCCTGCGAGCTGACCGCGCGCCTTCACACAGGCCACGTGGCAAGGAAATCCTGTCAACGCACACGCGCGACGGGACGCCGCCGTAGGCCCAGGCCTGCCACTCACAGGCCTCGGCCCGAGCGCGGATCTTCTGCGGCCCACACGGACCGCTCGCCTTCCCGCGGTGGTTTTATTACGCCATCAGGGCATAGTAATCGCGGGACGTGGGGGAGTGGGCGCAGTTGATCCCCACGTTCCCCCACACCACGCCTCCTCGGCTCCGCCGCATGGTCTATAAGTAGGGGGAGGAGGGGGAGCGGCAGAGGCTCGCACGCTCTCCCTCGCTCCGCCCCTTCTCGCCTTCCTTCTGCTTCCTTCTGCCGCCGCAGCAACCCATTGCCGCGTCGTTCCGCCGCCGGACCTCTCAGCTCCCTCGGTCCCGCCGTAGCGGGGTCGTGCACGTCTCCGCCGTCGCATCGTCTTGCTCCTCGCCGTGTCGCTCCCATGGCGCTGTCGAGCTCGTGGGATGGCTCCAACGTCCACGAGGACCACATCGAGTTCCTCCGCCGGACGCGGCGCCTGCCGGGCGAGAACTTCGTGCGGGTTCGTCAAGCGTCGGCGAGGGAGATTTCGCCGGCACCAGAGGAGGGCGAGCGGGTGATCTTCCGCTCGCACTGCCTGCGCGGCTTCGTCCTCCCGGCGAGCGGATTCCTTCGAGCCTTCCTTGAATTCTACCACCTCCTGCCGCATCACCTCACGCCCAACGCGGTGATGCTGCTGTCGGCTTTCATCACCCTGTGCGATGGCTTTCTTGGGGTCCTCCCCACGCTCGAGCTCTGGGGGGAATTCTTCCAGAGCAAGCTCGGCACCATCGTCGCGGGCGTGCCCGCCCCCTGCGGAGCCTTCATTGCCATGAGGCGGGCGAGCGAGAACAATCCGTTCCCGCCCATCCCACTGATCCAGTCGGTGAAGCTCTGGTAGAAGTCCTACTTTTACGTGAGGAACATCGCCCCGCAAGGCGACTACGTCAACCTGCCGGCTTACGTAGCTGGCCCGCCAGCTGGGAGGCAACCTTTGTGGAGCTACCAGGCCAGGTCGCTGTCTCAGGCCAGGAACGCAGCCGTCTCCCGGCTCCGGGTGATGATCCAGTCGAAGGGCCTGACTGGAGCCGACTTGGTGGCCGCCTTCGTGGAGCGCCGGGTACTTCCGCTCCAAGGCCGGCCTCACATGATTTGCCAGATGAGCGGCCGCTTCGACCCATGCCGGCTGAGCACCAGGGAGATGCCTCATGCAGAGGTGTCTTACATGGTGAACTACATCTCCAACTGCAAGCTCGCCGAGGACTGGCGATACGGCAAGGAGCCGTATTCTCGCGCCAACCCTCCGCCTGCCGTAAGTTTTTCTTCTTTTCTTCCTTTTTGTAGCCGGCCTCATGATAGCCGACCTTTGATCAGTTGGTTTGCCTTTAGCAGAACCCTCTTCTTCCACTGACAGCCGGGGCCGCAGGGGTAGAGCGCCAACTCCTCCCCGACCGCACGGTGGACGATGCCGACGATCTGGACCTGGGAGCGGCCGCCATGGAATACGCCATCGTGGGGGAAGGCGACAAGGCCGGAGGCGCCGGGCTCGGGGCCGGCTTCGAGGACTGGCCGGACGACGACGAGGTCGAAGCCGCCCTGCACCGCCAGCCGGCGCTTGATCATCAAGGCACGGGCCCGTCTGCCGCGCTGGCTGCCCGTGGCGGCGTGCAGAAGCGCCGGGACGCGTCGACCTTCTTCGGCAGCCGGCCGAAGAAATCCAAGGTTTCTACGGCGGCGACCAAGCGGGACGAGGCGGCCGTGAAGGCGGCCCGCTTCCGCAAGGCGGTGAAACAGCCGCAGGCGATCTCAGCGTAAGTCGTCGAACGTCATGTGTATATATATTTTTTGCTGTCCTTTTCGATTGAAGCTCTTCTAAACCTTGCTTTGCTTGCCAGGCAGGGCACCGCTTTCCCTTGAGCGGGGTCCTGGCGACTCCGTAGTCGGGCCGACTAGAGGGTCTTCAGGCTCCCGCCGCGTGGATCCCCTCGCCGACCTTAGGGAGGCCACGGAGCGGAACGCACGGGAGGCGCGGAAGAAGCGGGAGGCGGCGGAGCGAAGGACCGCCCAGGCGGTGAAGGAGCGGGCCGACGTGGCGGCCAAGGCCCGACCGGAGGCGGCAGCCGTGGAGAGGGAGGCAGAGGCCTCGCAGAACCAGCCTCCGCTGCTCGTCGTTCCCCTCCGCGTCGTGGCCCCCGACATCCCCGTGCCCCCGTCGGAGGAGGTCGATCAAGACCCACCAGTGATGGAGAGGAGGGAGGACCACGTGATCTTCGCGGAGGGGGCGCCGCAGGCGGCGCCGACTGGAGCGGGCCAAAGCGGCCAATCAGCTGCAGCGCCAGAGCAGCCAGCCGGGGGCGAGCCGGAGGCAGGGGCCGGCCTCGAGGTGCAGCCGGCATTGCGCCGGCGCGCAGGGGGAGGCACCTCCGCACCGAGCCGCGGGCACCAGCCAGACGGCGGAGGCCCTGGAAGCGGCCAGTGTCAGCACGTCCGAGTGGACTCCCAGCGGGGGGACGGGCGAGCTGAACGCGGCGGCCCAGGAGGTCCGGAACCAGCTTCAAGCCCAGGCCGCCTCGCTGCAGCGATACACCCAAGAGTTCCTCGCGACGCGGGCCGTCATCCGGGTGAGTCTTCTGGCCTTGGTTGTTTTGCTCTTTTTGATTTCCTTCGTGGGAGCGCGTTAGCGCACCCACTGGGTGTAGTCCCCGAATTCCGAGTCAGCTGCTGCACAGGCGGCTTGGAACTTACTAGGTCGTGACAACTATCTTATTCTCGCCTCTTGTCTGATCTTCCAGGAGTATCATAACCTCCGCGCTGCTGCCTTCAACTCCCAGGCTCAGGAGCTGGGCCGGAGAACCGAAGACCTGACCAGCAGCCAGCGTGCGTGCTTGGTTTCGTTCATCTCCTGTGGGGGCGCGTCGGCGCACCCACTAGGTGTAGTCCCCGAGATTCGGGCCGACTTCTGAGCAGCCGGGTCGGATCTTTCTCGATGACTTCTTCCTTATTGATTTTTCCTTTGTCTTCATGCTTGCAGGAGCCAATGCCGACTTGAGGGGGCAGCTCAGCGGGGCCCAGGCCACCCTTCACGCCAAGGAAGCCGAGTACAACACCTTGGTCCTGGAGCGTGACCGCCTTGTCAAGAAGTTGGCCGACCAGGAGGAGAGCCACAAGGCGGCCCTGAAGAACGTGCAGGACAGCGAGGACGGCCTGAAGGCCGAGTTCGAGACCGAAGCAGCGGGCTGGGCTGAGGCGAAGCAGGCGCTGAGCAAGGGCTTCGGTCATATCGAGGATCTGATCGACGGTAAGCCGCCTTCTTCACTCCTTGCTTGTCCCTTGATCCCTGATTTGTGTTCTGACTTGTGCTGCTTTTTGTTCTCTGTGCAGACTACTTTCCCGGCTACTCCGTCTTCGCCACCCAAACCATCGAGGCCCATCGCGAGGCGCGCCAGCAGGCGGGGGCTGAAATCGCGCCGGACGCGAGCCGGACGCTTGAGGGGCAACTCTTGGCAGTCCAAGCCCGGCTGCAGCTGGCTCACCGTATGCTCCGCCACCTCCAGCGCGCCGGGGCGCAGGTGCTGGCCGCCCTCTGGCCAGGCGAGACGATTCCTCGCACCCCGAGTCGGACTGCCGACTGGCTGGATGTTGCGGTTGGCCACTTCGAGGCCTGGAAGGCATCGGCAGCCTGGCTTGGAGATGGGCGGGCGCTGGAGTTCGTTCGGGCCTGGTATCCGGGGCTGAACCTGGACCAGCTACGCACCTGGCGACTGGAGGCCGACGAGGAGATGGAGGAGGTGCGGCCGGCTATCGCTCAGCCCGCTTCGACGATCGCCGAGTGCACTGACATCAGCGTTTTCGCTCCTGAAATTAATGACGACGGCGTTGCCCAGCCGGAGGAGTGGTTCGGGCTGGACCCGGCAGCGGGTGAGGACTCAGCAGAGGAGATTGCCTCCAGCGATGAAGGTGAAGACGATGAAGGAGAGGAAGGCGAAGACGTTGAGCCGGCCGGTGAAGCGGCCAGCCAGCCTCAGCCTGACCGTGCTTCTAGCAACGAGGCGCGTGCTAGCGCGCCCTCTGGGGGAGGCGGTGATCATGCCGAGGTTCGTCAGCCGGCCACTCCTCTAGCCGGCACTGCCGTCTCCACCGACCTGCCCGAAGGGATTCCTCAGGCAGAATAAATTCCTCAGAAAACAGAAGAACTTCGTCTTTGTCACTAAAGAATATGATTGAACTGCATGAGATTTCCAATGGCTTCACTCGAAGGGATTGGTGGGTGTAGGATTTCGAGTTGAGCATCACTTGGAAATTTTTCCTTAGTATTTCCTTGACCCCCTTTAACAGTACGCTGTTTCCTAAGACTCGAGAAAGAGAAAATGAAAATGTAAAAACAAAAGTCTTCATGCTTCATGTTCCTCACATGAATATCGGGTCTTCAAGGTCACACCAATTTCTTCACTTTCAAAGTCTTCAGAAAGTCTTCAGTCGAAGAACTTCATTAGTCCCTCAACCTATATGTCTTCAATACACCAAAATCACTAGGGGGAACTAGATGCACTTACACATACTTCTCACCGCCAGCTCAAACACTGAGCACGTGAGATCACAGTAGCGGAGCCCTCGTTCGACGCTTAGAAGCCACTGAAGTGGTCCAGCACGCCCCTCATCTTTGACGTCGAGGACCACCCTGACCGCACAACTCCGGTCGGGTGTTTGCCTGTCACACCCTAGCTGGTTCATGCATTAGAGTGTTGCATCATGTCTACTTTTACAGAAACTTGAAATGGGGATGACAGAACCCCCAGCACCCCCTGGAAACAACTAGGGTTTACTAAAATTATTTTCAATGAACCCAAAATGCCCTTCACAAAATGTTCATCATTTCTGGATTGGGTTAAAACCCCTGGCAAAAATGGTGCACTCTTTTCTAGGACTTCCTAGATTCTTTGAATTAAATCATAAGTATTTGAATTTGGGCATTTAAATATTTCAAATGCCCAAATAATTCTGGATTTAAGCGAGGGCTGTTAGGAATAATCCCAACAGAGCCCACAATTATTTTCAGGATTTTAGTAAGTGCCTAAGTATTTTTAATAAAGCCCTAAAGTTACAGAAAAATAGAAAAGGAAAACAAAACAGGAAAAGAGAGAAAGAGAAAGGCTTACCTCGCGCCCACCCAGCAGGCCCACCTGCCGGCCAAGCCCAGCCACCGCTCGAGTGAGCTGCTTGGCTTCACCAGGCAGGCAAGCAGCTGCTCGACGGCAAGCACAGCATGCATGCCACGCAGCTGCCCGCCGCCTCGCCGCTCCCCTCGTTGAGCTGTCGACGTGGGACGAACCCCCTCTCTCTCCCCGACCTCGCAGACACTCGCTCTCCCCTCTAGCTCCTCTCTCTCGCCCTCCCCGACGTCGCCCGAGACGAAGCCGTCGCCGCTGCTCGCCACAGCCGCGTCCAACGCCGTCCCCACGCCCTCTCACCGTGTCCGGATGGTTTGCCGTCGTCGACTACGTCGACTAGCCAAGTCGCACGACACCGGAGCCCCGCCGTCGTCTTTAACCTCGGGCCGCCCGAGATCGCTGCCGCCGTTCCGACCGCATCGAGCCTTCCCCGAGCACGCTAACCGTCTCTGCGGCTTCCCAGTGAGCTACTGCTCCTCCCCTTCTCTCCGCTTCGTCGCTAGAGCTCTGTAGCCGCCGTGCCTTTTTCGTCCTAATGCACCGCCGCCTGAGCTCGTCGCCAACATAGCTCCGGCCGCTTAGCAGTCCCGTTGGCATGTCCAGCATGCTCACCGCATCGCGTAGATGCTGTAGGTGCTAGCGCCACGCCGCCTAGGCCACTGCAGCCACACGCACGAGCTGACCCGAGCTTCGGCCTCCGCCAAGCTCGTCGCCGGCGATGCTCCGGCCACTCCCCGGCTAAGCCATCACCATGGCTAGATGCGGGCGAGCACCAGCTGCCCGTAGCTGCTTGCCGCGCAGCAAATGGTGCCCTGTGGGCAAATCCCGCAGCACACCGCCGCGTATGGCCTCGCCGGAGGCTAAACGCCAGCAGGCTTTGACCCGCTGACCGGCGAGGTTGACTCTGCTGACACAGGTTAACTTCGCCTCTGAGCCTATGACAGGTGGGGCCGGCCTGTTAATTAGTTTAGGATTAGTGCTAACTAATTTTAGTTAGTTTAGGTCACTCACATGTGGGCCCAGGCCCCACTGACAGTTAGTTAGTACTAACTTAATTCTGTTAGTTAGCTGAGACACTGACAGACGGGGCCCACCAGTCAGGTTTGACTGGCCCTGGCGCCTTTGACTCACTGACATCACAGTGACGCAGTGCTGATGCAATTATTTAATTTCTGGATTTATTTTCATATAGGAAATTCCAGAAAATAGCCTAAACTTCTAAAAATCATAGAAAATCAACCATAGCTCCAAATCAAACAAATTATATATGAAAAATGATCAGAAAAATTCAATCTATCCATCTGTAATGGTTTTATGCATGACAAAGCACTTTAACCTTGCTCTTTAGGTGAAACAAGCTAGTACACTTATTATGCATAAGAACTTTAACTTTCATTTGAATCTTTGATTCAAATGAACCCATTTCAACTTGTTTCACATTGCATTAGGCAGGACACATCATTTTGCCATGTCATAGCATGCATCATATTGTCGCATATTGCCATGTGTTGATTATGTTCTGTGTGTCCTTCGTGGTAGGTTCTGCCTCTGAGGATACCTCCGAGTATCCAAATGAAGGGCAGTACCCTACTATCACTCCATCAGGCAAGCAGCCCCATTTATCATATCGATACAATCCCATGTTCTCGCCTATGCTCTCATTTACTGCATTAAGACAACAACATTTCAAACTGCTATGTGCTATGGTAGTTGAACCCTTATCCTCTGCATGACCTGTCATTGCCAGAGTAATTAGATGAAACCCACTAGCATGTGTAGGAGTTGATTGAGCCATGTATGTGTTTCCTACCTTGCTATGCCTGCTATGCTTAGAGTTGTGTCAGGTCCGGTTCATCTGGGTGATGGGCTAGAGTGAAATGATTATGTCGGTAATGTGAGGGATGTGTTGAACATGTTTTGGTAAAGGTATCGATGAGAGGCCATGTAGGAGTACATGGTGGGTTGTTTCATTGAGGCCGTCCATAAGAACTGAGATCTGTATGCGTGATTTAAGATTCAGCTACTACCACACATTGGGCCCTGAAATATGACCTCGCTCGACTTACTGACCCCTCTCGTCCTCTGTCCAGGAGTTGCAACTAGTTTCTAGTGTTTGTAGGTTATGTGTTGGCGACCGTGCGTAGCGCTGATCCTAGGGGTGGGCTATGATATGGTAGATACACCGTGGCACGATGTACCAAGTTGCCCGTTTGGTGTCTCGGGAACCCTGCACACATTGTTTGGGGCCGTTGAGGACACCCCGGCCGGATCTCTTTGCGGATGGAACCTGAAGAGGCGATAAACCTGGACTAGAGACTTGTGCAGTTAGTCAGGTCATGGTCTACACCCACGTCGGCTTTCGCTTGAAGTCTGCCGAGCACATGTCGTGTGCAGACGCTAAGTGGTGGAAACATGTGTGACGAAGTACACACCTGCAGGGTATAAAACTATTCGAATAGCCGCATCCGCGGTAAAGGACTACTTGGTGGCCTATATAGTTCATAGAAAAGTTAATGGTTACTACTAAAAGACTCAAGATAAGTGTGAGTACCGAGGATGGCTCTCTCGTAGGATGACGAGGGAGGATCTCCGGTGGAGTATTGTGTTGGTGATGAGTGGACTCGTGTGCGAAAACTATTTGACTAGTGGTGTCCCGTAGGATAGCTTAGCCAAGAGTCAAAGCTGGCTTGCTGCAATAACTCCACCACCTTCTTGAGAATGAGCATGTATAGTAGGTTCTGATGTAAGATTTGTTGACTACCTTTGTACTCATGTTTGCTTAATTACTGTTTTCAGACAACAACACCGCCCCCTCCGATGGGTTTTATGTAGATCTCGACGTCGATGAGTGACTTGCCACACAGGTGGTGATCCTGGCCATGGAGGGCCCTATGTAGATAGACAGGCTTCGAGAAGCCTTCTTGCTTTCTAGTGTCTGTACTCAGACTATTTGCTTCCGCATGTGCTTGTATGCTTGTATGACTTGAGTGTCGGGTCATGTGACCCCTACCTGTATGAACATGTTATGTATGGCTCTCTGGAGCCTTTAAATAAAGTACTTGAGTTTAGAGTTTTGTTGTGATGCCATGTTGTATTTGCACATATCGAGCATATTGTGTGTATGATTGAAATGCTTGGTATGTGTGGGATCCGACAATCCAGTTGATTATCCTTGGCAGCCTCTCTTATGGGGAAATGTAGTCTAGTGCTCCTTGAGCCATAGTAGTCCGCTACAGCCCGGTTCACCAGAGTCCTGCTAGCCCAGCACTACTGCTCAGGACACTTGACTGGCCAGCACGTGTTTCACTTCGTTCCTATGTTTGTCCCGTCGGGGAAATGTCACGCGGTGACTTCTGGAGTCCTGCCTAGCCTGCTATAGCCCGGGTTCCCCGGAGTCCTGTTAGCCTAGTGCTACAGCCTGGATTGACACGCTGATGACCGACATGCTCGATGTGATTCATGTATGCCTGTCTCCATAGGTCTGTGCCACTTTGGGTTCACGGCTAGCCATGTCGGCCCGGGTTCTCTGTCATATGGATGCTAGCAACACTATCATATACGTGAGCCAAAAGGCGCAAACGGTCCCGGGCCATGGTAAGGCGACACCCGTGGGGATACCGTGCGTGAGGATGCAATGTGATATGGGGTGTTACCGGCTAGATCGATGTGACTTGGAATCGGGGTCCTGACATTGCTGTTGTTGGTCTCACCAATGATACGCAACCTCAAGGTGAACAAGATGCTAGTTGACGATGGGGCTGGTCTGAACTTGATCTCACCTGTTTTGATCAAAAGGCGGCAAATTCCTGATGAAGACCTCGAGGAAACGGGCATGTTTCAAGGGGTTAACAAGGGAAGGAGCCAGCCTAAGGGGAAGGTCACAGTGCCTGTGACGTTTGGAAGCGAGTTGAACTACAGGACGGAGAGGATTGTCTTTGATGTAGCCGAGATCCCCTTGCCCTACAACGGGATCCTTGGCCGCCCGGCACTAGCCAAGTTCATGGCAGCGTCGCACTATGCCTACAACACGCTGAAGATGCCTGGGCCGATGACCATCATCACCGTCCCCTCCGACAAGAAGGACGCACTGATCTGCACTAACCAACTCTACCGAGAAGAAGTTGCAGCAGCTGCCGCCAAGGCACTTGCTCCTGCCACTGAAGCCCGGGAGGGAAGAAGCAGACTGGCAAGACCTCTCGCACCCACTCCGGCAAGCGCACCTCTTTGGAGTGTTGTGCTACCGTCGAGGACGTGCCAGAGAACTCCACCGTCAAGAGCAAGAAATCCAGAGCTGCACCACCAAAGACCAAGAGGGTGTCCATCAAGGAGGATGGCACGGGAGGGGCTTTCACCATAAGCTCCACCCTCGATAGCAAATAGGAAAGCACGCTCGTCACTTTCCTGCGGGCGAATGTCGATGTGTTTGCAAGGCAAGCATCCGACATCCCCGGCGTTCCCAGGGAAGTGATTGAGCACCAACTCGCTGTCTGTCCCCATGCGCAACCTGTCAGGCAGAAGGTCAGGAAGCAAGCTTTGGAACGGCAAGAATTCATCACAGAGGAGATCAGGAAGTTGGAAGTGGCAGGCTTGGTGAGAGGAATGCTCCATCCAATGTGGTTGGCTAATCCGGTGGTGGTGCGCAAGGTGAACGGGAAGTGGAGGTTGTGTATTGATTACACAGATATCAATAAGGCTTGTCCTAAGGACCCCTTCCCGTTGCCACGCATTGACCAGATTGTTGACTCCACGGCCGGGTGCGATCTGTTATAATTCCTTGACGCCTAGTCGGGCTACCACCAGATCTTCATGGAAAAGGAAGACGAAGAGAAGACAACATTCATCACCCCATGTGGTATGTATTGCTTTTTACGGATGCCTTTCGGGTTGAAGAGTGTTGGCTCGACACGCTGTCAGGACCACGATTCCAAGTCTCATCGATCTAGCCGGTAACACCTCATATCACTTTGCGGCCTCACACACGGTATCCCACGGGTGTCGCCTTACCATGGCCCGGGACCGTTTGCCCCTTTTGGCTCACGTATATGATAGTGTTGCTAGCATCCATATGACAGAGAACCCGGGCCGACATGGCTAGTCGTGAACCCAAAGCGGCACAGACCTATGGAGACAGGCATACATGAATCACATCGAACATGTCGGTCATCAACGAGTGATTCCGGGCTGTAGCACTGGGCTGACAGGACTCCGGGGAACCCCGGGCTGTAGCAGGCTAGGCAGGACTCCGAAAGTCACGTGTGACATTTCCCCGAAGGGACAGACATAGGGACGAAGTGAAACACATGCCGGCTAGTCAAGTGTCTTGAACAGTAGTGCTGGGCTAGCAGGACTCCGGTGAACCGGGCTGTAGCGGACTACTATGGCTCGAGGAAAACTAGACTACATTTTCCCATAAGAAAGGCTGCCAAGGATAAACAACTAGATTGTCGGATCCCACTCATACCAAGCATTTCAATCATACACACAATATGCCCGATATGAGTACATACAACATGGCATCACAACAAAACTCTACAACTCAAGTACTTTATCTAAAGGCTCTAGAGAGCCATACATAACATGTTCGTACAGATAGGGGTCACATGACCCGACACTCAAGTCATACAAACATACAAGCACATGCGAAAGCAACTAGTCTGAGTACAGACTCTAGAAAGAAAGAAGGCTTCTCGAAGCCTGTCTATCTACATAAAGCCCTCCATGGCCAGGATCACCACCTGTGTGGCTAGTCACTCGTCGATGTCAAGGTCTACGTAGAACCCATCGGAGTGGGCGGTGTCGTCTGAAATAGTAATTAAGCAAACATGAGTACAAAGGTACTCAGCAAGTCTTACATCAGAACCTACTATACATGCTTATTTTCAAGAAGGCGGTGGGGTTGATGCAGCAAGCCAGCTTTGACTCTTGGCTAAGCTATCCTACGGAACTCCACCAGTAAATAGTTTTCGCACACGAGTCCACTACTCACCAACACAATACTCCACCGGGGATCCTCCCTCATCATCCTACGAGAGGGCCATCCTTGGTACTCACACTTATCTTGAGTCTTTTAGTAGTATCCATTAACTTGTCTATGAACTATATAGGCAACCAAGTAGTCCTTTACCGCGGACGCGGCTATTCGAATAGTTTATACCCTGCAGGGGTGTACTTCGTCATACACGCTTTCACCACTTATCGCCGTTTACACGACATGTACTCGGCAACCTTCAAGCGGAAGCCCAACGAGGGTGTCGTCCACGGCCTACCTAAACACTTAAGTCTCTAGTCCAGGTTTATCGCCTATGCAGGTTCCATCCGCAGGGAGTCCAGCCGAGGTTTCCACATATGGCCCCGAACGATGTGAACAGGGTCCCGAGATGCCAAACAGGCGCCCGGCATACCCGGCCACGGTGTATCTACCGCAACATAGCCCACCCCTAGGGTCAGCGCTACGCACAGCCGCCAACACATAACCTACAAACACCAGAAACTAATTGCAACTCCTGGATAGAGTACTAGGGTGATTAAGAAGCCGAGAGGGTCAGTTAAGGATCCCAATGCATGGTAGTAGCTGAATCTTAAATCACACATACAGATCTTAGTTCTTAGGGACGGCCTCAATGAAACAACCCACCATGTACTCCTACATGGCCTCTCATCGGTACCTTTACCAAAACATGTTCAACGCATCCCTCACATTACCGACATAGGCATTTCACTCTAGCCCATCTCCCAGATGAACCAGACCTGACACAACTCTAAGCATAGCAGGCATAGCAAGGTAGGAATCACATACATGGCTCAATCAACTCCTACAAATGCTAGTGGGTTTCATCTAGTTACTGTGGCAATGACAGGTCATGCAGAGGATAAGGGTTCAACTACCGTAGCACACAGCAGTTTGAATCACGTTGTCTTAATGCAGTAAGCAAGAGCAGAAGCGAGAACATGGGTTTGTATCGAAATGATCAATGGTTGCTTGCCTGATGGAGTGGTAGTGGGATACTGCCCTTCAGTTGGATACTCGTGAATATCCTCGGAGGCAGAACCTACCACAAAGAACACATCGGGACACAATCAACACATGACGATATGCAATAATATGATGCATGCTATGACATGGCGATATGAATGTGTCTTGGCCTAATGCAAGCTATAACAGAAAGAAATGAACTCATTTGAATCAAAGATTCAAATATTAGTTCATTAAACATGGCATTTATAGTGCATTACCTTATTCTGCCTAAACAGCAAGGTAAACTTGTTTTGTCATGCATGAAATCATTACAGATGTTTAGATTGAATTTTTCTGATAATTTTTCATATATAAATTATTTCATTTGGAGTTACGGTTGAATTTCTATGTTTTTAGAAGTTTTAAACATTTTCTGGAATTTCCTGAATAAAAATAAATCCAGAAAATGCATTACTGCGTCAGCATTGCATCATGCTGACCTCAGCAGGTCAAAGGCGCCAGCCCAGGTCAAACCTAACTGGTGGGCCCCTTCTGTCAGCCTCTCAGTGCTCTAACTACGTTTAGTTAGCCTAATTACTGGGCAGGGCCCACTAGTCAGTGACTATACTAATTAAACTAACTAATTTTAGTTAGAAACTAATCTGGATAATTAGCAGAGGGGGGCCCACTTGTCATTGACTCAAAGGAGTCAACCTGGCCCCACCCAGTCCATGTCAGTGGTCAAACGACCGCTCAGCAGGGCTAATCCCGCCGGCGTTGAGTCGCCGGCGAGGCCGAGACAGCGGAGGGCTTCGGAAAATGCCCTCAGGCGACCAAATCGACGGCGGAGACCACCCGTGCGAAGCCCAGGCTCTCGCGCATCCAAAGGAGCAAGTGTGAGGAGCTGGGGTGGAGCGAGCTCGCCAGAATCGAGCTCGTGGCGGCGGCCGGAGTTCGGGCGGAGAGGGAAAAGGGGGTACGGTGCACGGCAGGGCTAGGAAGTGCGTGCGTTAGGCTCCTGGGGTCGCACTGAATGTGGTGGTGTGCTCGGACGCGTGCTTGCATGGCCGAAGCCACGACGGCGACATGGCCTGCGGCGAGGAGCTCTCGGGTGCGGTGGAAACGGCGGCTACAGGGGCCAAACGAGCACGGGAGCTAGGGGAAAGGAAGAGGAGCTCACAGCGGAGTCGGAGAGGGGGTCAGCGGGCTCAGGGAGGTCCTGGCGGCGGCGAATCGACCGGAGATGGCTCGGGTGCCCGAGGTTGAAGACGAGGGTGAAGGCGGCGATGCAGGGCCTCCGGCGATGCGTGGCTCGGTGGGGAGGACGAGGGAGTCGAGGCGGAGCTAATGGGCTCGTCGGAGGGGCGAGGGAGTGGCTATGGTGGCAGCTACGGCGATCGGCGGCGAGGTATGCGCTCGGCCGTCGCGGGAGAGAGAGAGGGAGACGAGGGGGAGAGTGAGCGAGGATGAGAGGGAGACCTGGGGGTCGCGTGGCGTCCTCTGGGTGTCTCCCGGCGTCGGCAGAAGCAGGAGGTGGCCGGCGCGTGGCCGGCACGCGGCGAGCACGCGCCCCTGCCTCCTGGCGCGAGGTAGGGGGTGACTAACCGAGCCAGTAGGCTGGGCCGAGCCAGGTAAGGCCCAGGTGGGCTTCTTTCTCTTTTTTTTGTTTTAGTTTCCGTTTTCTATTAAACTGCAACTGTTTAGCTTTATTTAAAATACTAGAACATTTCCAAAAATCCTGAAAATAAATGTGGCCTCTGTTTAGAATATTTCCAACAGGAAACATTTACTCCCAGAATTATTTGAGCATTTAAATTATTTGATAGCATTTAAATGCCCAAATTCAAATACTTATGATTTAATTCAGTGACCTTCTGTTGACCTAGAAAATTGTGCACCAATTTTGCTAGAGGTTCTAACCCAAGACAAAGAGGGTGAACTTTTTAGAAGGGCATTTCAGGTTCATTGAAATTATTTTAGTAAACCCTAGTTTTTCCAGGGGGGGTGTTGGGGGTTTCTTCTTTCCCCATTTCAAATTTAAGAGAAATTTAAACATGATGCACATTCTAATGCATGGACTAGCTAGGGTGTGATAGCTCGACATTCACAAGGGCGGTCCAAATTGGTTTTGAGCCCCAACTACATAGAAATATGGAAGCCTATATGGATGACATAGTGGTCAAAACCAAGGACAAGGCAACCCTTGTACAACACTTAGAAGAGACATTTGCCAACCTACGCAAGATCAACCTCAAGCTGAACCCTGAGAAGTGTATCTTCGGCATTCCGTCCGGCAAACTTCTCGGGTTCTTTGTGTCACAGCGTGGGATCGAGGCAAACCCGGGCAAGATCAAGGCTACTGAGCAGATTGAGGCACCCAAGCGGATCAAGGATGTGCGTCGGCTCACTGGCTGCGTTGCCGCCATGAGCAGATTCATCTCCAAGTCCGCTGAGCATGCCCTTCCCTTTTTCAAGATCTTGAAGAAGGCAGGCCCAATGGAGTGGACCCCAGAGGCCGAGGTAGTGTTGCAGGATCTGAAGAAATACCTTTCCTCTGCACAAATACTGGTTGCGCCTAAACCACAAGAGTCGTTGCTGCGATATCTGGTGGCCACGAATCAAGTGGTCAGTGTCGCGCTAGTGGCGCAGAGGGAGGTCGGTGAAGAGGCAGTGGCGACGGTGGGAGTGGCGGATGGCAAGTTAGAGATTCCCTGGCAGGGCCCAATGCCAGCAAGGCAAGGCCCCCGGCGGAGTCTGACGCCATCAGGATAGGGCCCATGCGATCAAATGAGGTGGTGCAGAAGAAGAAGATAATGCAGCACCCGATTTACTTTGTCAGCTCCCTCCTGCAGGAGGCTAGGTTAAGGTACTCTGGTGTGCAGAAATTGTTTTTTGGCTGCGTCACTACTTCCAAGCACAAGAAATCACCGTCGTCACCCACCTCCCATTACGACGGATACTGCACAACGCAGACGCAACTGGAAGGATTGTGGAGTGGGCCTTGGAGCTTTCGAGCTTTGGTTTGAAGTTTGAAAGTACTTCAACAATCTAGAGTAGAGTCTTGGCAGAGTTCATTGCAGAATGGACCTCAACGCCCGACGGGGAAATCCAGGAGACCACCCTCCCCTACAAGGAAGCAAATCACATCTGGATCATGTACTTTGACAGGGCTTTCTTGCTGCAAGGCGCCGATGCTGGTGTGTTTCTCATCGCACCCACTAGAGAGCACCTCAAGTATGTAATCCAGATGCACTTTCCCAGGGAGATGTCCACCAACAACACTGCTGAGTACGAGGGGTTGCTTGCCGGCCTCAGGATCGCGGCGGACCTCGGGGTCAAGAAGCTCATCGTCAGGGGTGATTCACAGCTTGTTGTCAGACAAGTTAACAAAGATTATCAGAGCCTGTTGATGGAGGCCTACGTAGATGAGGTGAGGAAGCTGGAGGAGCGCTTTGACGGTATACAAGCAGAGCACATTCCCCGAGCGGAGAATGACATCGCCGTTTACCTATCAAAGCGCACTGCATTCAAGCTACCTGTGGAACCAGGTACTTTTTTGCTTCAGTTAACTTGACCATCCGTCGAACCATCAACAGAGCAGAACAAACGGAGGAAATCAGGCCCCGGCAAGTACTTTCCCGTTGAGCCCCCAGGGGCCGCCGGCAAGGGTGTTGCCGCGGATTCTGAGCCTGCCGAGGAGCGATTGATTCCGGCGGGCCATCAGGCCCTGGCCATAGAGATGACCTCTCCCATGGCAGAAGAAATACCTTTGGTCCTTGCCGTCGAGCCCAGGCTCCGGCATGGGCACAGCATATCGTCTGATTCCTCCAAATAGGGGAGCTTCCTGAGGAGCAGGAAGAAGCGGAGAAAGTAGCCCGTCGGTCTGCCATGTATCAGTTTGTCGATGACGTCCTGTATAGGAAGAGATCGAACGGTGTGAAATTGAAGTGCATTCCCCAGGAGGAAGGACTGGAGCTGTTAGCGGAGATACACGGAGGCATATGTGGCTCCCACATAGGGTCGAGGGCCCTGGCCGGCAAGGCATTCCGGTAGGGTTTCTTCTGGCCCACTACCCTCCAGGATGCAACGGAACTAGTAACCAAGTGTGAAGCGTGTCAGTTCCATTCAAAGAAGCTTCATCAACCAGCTCAGGCCCTTCAAACAATTCCTCTTTCCTGGCCATTCTCGGTCTGGGGGCTCGACATCTTGGGCCCTTTCCCCCGCGCTGTCGGGGGCTTTGTGTACTTGTACGTTGCGATCGACAAGTTCACAAAGTGGCCAGAGGTGGAAGTACTGAGGAAGGTGACAGCATAGTCAGCCGTCAACTACTTCAAGGGGCTAGTGTGTTGTTTTGGTGTGCCAAACAGAGTCATCACAGACAACGGCACGCAGTTCAAAGCCACACCTTCATGCAAAACACCCAAGACCTCGGCAACAGGGTCTGTTTCGCTTCCGTGGCACACCCATGGAGCAACGGCCAGGCGGAGAGGGCAAATGCTAAAGTGTTGCGAGGCCCGAGGACAAAGACTTTTGACAGGCTGCACAACAGCGGAAAGCGCTGGATTTATGAGTTGCCGGCGGTTCTTTGGTTGATCAGAACGATGCCAAATTGAGCCACCGGCCAGACACCCTTTGCCCTGGTATACGGGGCAGAAGTAGTTCTCCCCATGGAACTCATATATGGGTCACCTCGAGTGCTCGCTTACGACGAGCTTGAGCAAGAGCAATTGCGGCAAGACGATGCAACACTCCTTGAGGAAGATCATCTTCGGGCGGCTGTGAGAGCAGCACGCTACCAGCAAGCCTTGCACCACCATCATAGCCACAAAGTTCATGCCCGAAGCCTTGAGTAAGGTGACCTTGTTCTTCGGCGCGTTCAGTCATCCAAGAATTCCAACAAGTTGACGCCGAAGTGGGAAGGCCCTTATCGGGTAATACGAGTCACCAGGCCTGGCGCAGTCCGCCTGGAGACCGAACATGCTGTTCCAGTGAGCAGCTCCTGGAACATTGAACATCTTTGCAAGTTTTACCCATAAGGTGCGGTTGCCGGGCCCCCCGGCAACCCACCTTTTGTACAAGCCTTGCCGGCAAGGCATGTAAGCCTCTGTACAAAGCCAGACGCAGACCCTGAGCATAAATAAATGAAGCGCTGGCGCCCTAAGTTTTAGCATGCATGCTAGGTTAAGTCTCTCCCTCGGTTAGGGTTGATAGTGCATAGCGGCGACTAACCCCTAGCCTAGAGGTCGAGTATGCGCCTTTCTATCTTCTTTGGTTTGCAGGGCACATGGACACTTCTGCTGAGCCGCTTGGGAGAAAGAAAACGAACCGACGCTCCGGCCCAGGCAAGCCAAGACTGACGGGGGCTGAAGACACAAGGATCTAACCACGGCAAGCCAAAGTTGCCGGGGGCTGCGGATTCAGATAAGTCCTTCATCCCCTGTTGTGCATTTCCGTATGGAACTGGGACAAATGAAACCTCGTTTTTCTCCAAGACCACCATGCTCCCCCTTCTTCTTGTACCCAAGTCCCTGGGACAGAACCGGGTCGTAGACACGGTGGCAAGGAAATAAACAAAGGGCCTAACTCTACTTCGCCCCTGCCTCCGCCAAAAGCGTGAGAATGGTTGGCTGAAGTGAGGGGACGACAAGGCCTGTTGCCAAGAGACAATTCTTATCTTAAGAATAACAAGGATTCGTTCCTTGGCATGGGCCTCGCTCACGCACAAAGAACACGACAAGCACCCTTTTTCATTAAAAACATGAGCAAGGGGATTACAAGTCTTAAAATTAACAAGTGCCCACAGGATTACAAACTAAAAAGACATAAGATGCCCGTAATCCCTTTCTTGTCCCTCTCCTCAGGTGGTGGAACAAGATAGCAAGAGGGCAAAAAGAGCGCCTAGGCGAGGTGCGAGGAGCAGAAGGCACAAAGAGAACGTCCCGGTGCCGGGTGGGGAGCTGGAAGATGAGGCAGCGGGCCAGCAATATGCGACGAAGGCGTCGGTGCCCGCGTACTCCGACTTGACGGCTGCCACCCGCCTTATTCGCCTTCTCCAACCCTCCTACGCCAGCCACCCAAGAAGGCGACGGGGGACGCACCGATGAAGAGCTTGACGAGGAAGGCCCTCGGCAGGTCGCATGATGTAGGGCTGGGCGACGCGGTCAGTCGGAGACGAGGTCAACGTGACCTCGCTCGATGCTCTCGTCGTCGCTGTCGCTACCCTCCTCATCACTCCCGCTTGAAGAGGAATCTTCATCGTCGGAGGAGCTCTCCACGCAGCACTTTAGGCGAGTTCCAGGATCTCCAAAGACCTCGACGGAGAGCAGGCTGCCCTCCATTAACTTGAAGTAAAGGACAAGCCCCACCGTCAGCCTGTGGATGCGAGTGAACGTCTTCCATCCGTGACAGAGGTACATGACATGAGGAGCGGGGAAGTTGACGTCGACCCGCGTACCGCCGTTCCCGTAGCCCCTCATGTGCAACCTGAGGGTCTGTGGTGGATCGAGCTCCATCTCCCGAGCAAATGGGGTAGGGAGACGGAGGCGGCGACGCGGTGGCCAGCCCAGCCTGATGAAGAACTTGCGGGGCTCATCCCCGACGTGGCCCTCCATCGGGGGAGGCATCGCTGGCGGAGGCGAGGTCGGTGCTCCGCCACGTCCCCCTCTCCCCCGAGTGCCACGGCGACCTCGGCCTCGCCCCCTCCCCCTTCCTCTCGTGGCCGGCTCTGTCGCCATGAGCTCTTGGGAAGGAGGGACGCGCTGTCGAGCAGCAACCCTCGCCGCCACCGTTGATGGGTCGGCGCCTCCTCTCACCATGGCAGATGGAAGAAAGGAGCCGAAGTGAATGGAGGCGGATGACGAAAGGATGTGCGATGCCATCCCCCTCCCCCTTCTTATAAAAGGGGCGGGGTTGGGGCTCGGCCGCCCCACTCGGCCAATCCGGCCATCGGGGGCATGGAGGATCGAGACCGACCCGCTGCCCCAATCAGCGACGGCCCGGTTTCCCACCTCCGCCGCCTGCCACCTGCATGGGGGACACGTGGTGAGCAAGCAGAATTGAGGGGACGGGTGAGGCGACCGTTCCCCACCCCGTGATCGTGGGGGACTAATGCCTCTGCGCCTTCCTCTTTTTATGGGGAAGGCGCGAGCCGCCTCTTTACCACGATGTCACACATGCGTGTGGAAACCGCCCCACGCATGACCCCCACGTCACGCACGACCCTCCACGTCGCGCGTTCAACGCAGGTTGTGGGGAAGCGCAGCGGACAAGAAGTTACTGCGGTAAAATCCGCCCCACCTGCCCGCGCACCGTTCTGGGCCTAGCCCAACAACGTGACGCGCTTATGTGTGGCCCAGGCCCAGGGGCTCCTGTCGGTGTACAAAAGTAGGGGCTCTTCTTTTGATCCCTTTACTTGTGCACGGGAAGTTAGAGCCGCGCGCCAGGGCCACACTTAGTAGGGCAGTGGAGGGAAGCTGGAGAGAAGCCAAAGCATGAGACAACCAAGGCAACGCCAAGACCAGAAGCGCAGGAGAGCAAGAGGGCGAGGTGGACTCCCTCGGCAAGATCCTTGCCGAGGCAGCCTCCGCAGCCTCGGCAAGAGCCTTGCTGGGGCAACTTGCCCGATGCCAGCAGAGCAAGCCACCCTTGAGCCCATAGGATCCAACCCAACCAACTACATTAGAACCAAGGCTCGGGAGGCGCCTCTGTGGTGGAATGCAAATCTTCGTCAAGATCATAAACATGTGAGATTAGTTGAGGACCAGAAGACGGCGACCCTCGGCAGGATCATAGCCGAGGAAATTCACAAGACCCTCAGCAAGACCCTTGCTGGGACAACTGCAACGCCATGGCAAGACCCTTGCCGAGCGCATCAGCAGGGCCACTGCCAGGCCCGCGCCAGCCAAGACTCCACCACCGTCCCCAAGCAGCAGCTAGCTCAACCATCTGGGCAAGCACCTGCGTGGCGACGGGCGGCCTCTACACCGACTCAGCAAGCACCTGCGTGGCGGCATGCGACCCTTCATGAAGGCTCCACCACCGCACCAGCCTAGCAGCCAGCTAACATGGCGCCATGATGCCTTATCAGCTCGAACGCGTGTTGAGGCCAGGCGAGGCGGCGACGGCTGGGACATGCTTCCCTGGCGTCCCCGATAAAGTAAGGGGGGCACGTCGGCAGCGCATTAAATGCGTTTGTCCGATGGTCCCAGAGGATAGGCTTATCAACTGTAGACCTTTCCACCTCATGTGTGCCACTGTGGCAACCCCTTTTTCCTATAAAAGGAGGCCCGAGGCGACCAGGAGGGGGATTCAGATCTTTTGGGCAAAGTTGCACCCTGTAGCAAGCTCAAGAACACAAGAACACTCTCAAATACATTCGCCAAAGTAGGACTAGGGTATTACGCATCTTCATGGCCCGAACCTGGGTAAACGATCTGTGTGCTTCTTGCTAGACCCGCTCTTTGCACAACCTCGCGCTCGCCAACCGTAGAAGGGATCCTAGTGACCCCATAGGTGTCGTTTCCACCGAAAAAAACTTTCCAAGGAATTTATTATTTGACAAGATAAAGTAAATTCATTTGTTTTTGCATTTCGGGACTGGGCATCCCTAATACCTTTGCCTTACTATCGTGCAATGACAAGTGAATAAACACTCATCTTGAGAATAACAACACATCTAGCATGGAAAATATTAGCCACCCGTTACCGTTCCGCGAGCGAAACAAACACACAATAGAGAAGTTTATTTTGAAAATTAGAGATGGCACATGCAAATTTGCTTAGAACGGCAAAAGAATACCGCATATAGGTAGATATAGCGGACTCATGTGGCAAAACTAGTTTAAAGGATTTTGGATGCACAAGTAGTGATCATACTTAGTGCAAAATGAAGGCTAGCAAAAGATTGGGAGGCGACCAACCAAGAAACGAAAAATCTCATAAGCAAGCATTAAGCATAATTAACACCGAATAATGCACCACAAGTAGGATATAATGCAATGAGAACGATGACATGATAAATAGATTGAGTTGGCCAGACAAAACCCAAATATCGGAGAAGAAATACGAGGCTATAAGAGATCATGCATAAAAGAGATCAAACTCAAATACTTTCATGGATATAAAAACATAGATCTGATCATAAACTCGAAGTTCATTGATCCCAACAAAGACACCGCAAAAGGAGTTACATCATATGGATCTCCAAGAGACCATTGTATTGAGGATCAAGAGAGAGAGATGAAGCTATCTAGCAACTAACTACGGACCCGAAGGTCTACAAAGAACTACTCACGCATCATCAGAGAGGCACCAATGGAAGTGGTGAACCCCTCTGTGATGGTGTCTAGATTGGATTTGGTGTTTCTGGACTCTGCGGGGCTGGGTGAATATTTCATCGACTCCCCTAGGGTTCTGGGATTTTTGGGGTATTTATAGAGCAAAGAGGCGGTCCGAGGGGTACCCGAGGTGGGCACAACCCACCAGGGCACGCCAGGGCCTCCTAGCGCGCCCTGGTGGGTTGTCCCCTCCTTGGGACTCCCCCCCAGGTGCAATCAGGGCCCATCTGCTTCCTTTTGGCCCATAAAAAATCATCATAAAGTTTCGTGCCATTTGGACTCCGTTTGATATTGATTTCCGGTGATGTAAAAAACATGGAAAAAACATGAACTAACACTGGGCACTATGTCAATAGGTTAGTACCAAAAAATGACTATAAAATGATTATAAAACATCCAAGATTGATAATAAAACAGCATGGAACAATCAAAAATTATTGATACATTGGAGACGTATCATGCTTGAGTCAAGATTCTTGATAGGCTTGGCCTTGATCCATTTGGTGAACTTGTCGACTGCCATGAGCAAATGAGTGAAACCACTCCTTCCGGTCTCGAAAGGTCCCACCATGCCCAACCCCCAAACTGCAAATGGCCAGACGAGTGGAATGGTCTTCAAGGCAGATGCAGGCTTGTGAGACATGTTCGAGTAAAATTGGCAGCCTTCACACTTATCGACTATATCTTTAGCCATCTCATTCGCACGCGGCCAGTAAAATCCCGCTCGGTATGCTTTGGCCATGATGGTCCGAGAGGACGCGTGGTCACCACAGGTCCCCGAGTGAATCTCATTTAAAATCAATCGACCTTCTTCTGGAGATATGCAACGTTGAGCCACTCCTGTAATACTTTCTTTGTAAAGCTGTCCACTTATCACTGTGAAGGCTTTGGATCTGCGGACGATCAGGCAGGCCTCATCTTCATCCTCTGGGAGCTCCTGCCTAAGCACATATGCAATATATGGCACTGTCCAGTCGGAAATGATCACTAAAACCTCCATGATAAAGTCGACTACTGCTGGAACTTCAATCTCAGTCAGATTGGTTGAACTTATTAGTTGCGGGGGCTCCTTTGTAAAGGGATCTTCTTGGACTAATGGGGTATCAAGATGCTCTAAGAACATATTACTGGGAATTGGTTTCCGAGTGGAAACCAACTTCGCTAGATCATCAGTCACTTGATTCTTGAGTCAGGGTATGCGATGGAGTTCCAACCCTTCAAACTTCTTCTCTAACTTCCTTACCGCATTGCAGTAACCAGTCATGGCAGGGATCCTGATGTCCCACTCCTTCATTACTTGATTGACCACCAAATCTGAGTCGTCGTAGACCATCAGGCGATAGACACCGAGTGAGATGGCCATGCGCAACCCATATAGAAGTGTTTCATACTCAGCTTCATTGTTTGAGGAGTCAAAGTGAATCTAGAGGACATAACTGAGCTTGTCTCCTCTTGGGGACACCAGGACCACTCCAGCACCAGATCTGTTCAACATCTTGGACCCATCAAAGAACATATTCCAATATTCCGAGTGAACTTGAGTCGGCTGTTGCTGCTCAATCCACTCGGCCAAAAAAATCTGCTATCGACTGAGACTTGATTGCTTTATTTGCCTTGAACTTTATATCCAAAGGAAGGAGTTCAATCGCCCACTTGGCCACTCGATTGGTTGCATCTCGGTTGTTCAGAATTTCTGATAATGGAGCATTGTTGACGACTGAAATCGAGTGGTATGCGAAGTAATGTGCAACTTTCTTCGTGGTCAAATAAATCCTGTAGAAAAGCTTCTGGTAATGTGGATACCTTTTCTTGGACAAAGTCAAGACTTTAGAAATATAGTACATTGGGCCTTGAACTTTGTAGGCGTTGCCTTCTTTTTCCGCTCGACTATGAGCACTCTGCTGACAACTTGTCCAGTGGCTGCGATATATAACAATAGAGGCTCTTTGCTGACTGGGGCAGCAAGCACCGGGTGGGTGGAAAGTAGGGCTTTGAGCTCTACAAACGCTGCTTCAGCTCCGGGAGTCCACTCGAACTTGTTAGATTTCTTCATCAGTCGGTAAAGAGGCAATGCCTTTTCACCGAGATGAGTGATGAATCGACTCAATGCAGCCAAACAACCAGTAAGCTTCTGAACATCATGCACATGCACAGGGCATTTCATTCAGAGAATTGCTCCAATATTTTCTGGGTTTGCGCCGATTCCTCGTTTGGAAACGAGAAAACCGAGTAACTTTCTGCCTGGGACTCCGAATGTGCACTTCAACAGATTGAGCTTGATATCATATCTTCTTAAGTTGGCAAATGTTTCAGCGAGGTCAGTTAGCAGGTGGGAACCCTTATGTGACTTCACAATGATATCATACATGTATGCTTCCATGTTCCGACTGATTTGAGTGAGCAGGCACTTCTGAATCATGCGCATCAACGTGGCGCCTGCATTCTTAAGACCAAAGGGCATGGTAATATAGCAAAAGCACCCGAACGGGGTGATGAAGGCTGTTTTTATTTCATCGGGTCCATACAGTCTGATCTAATGGTACCCAGAATATGCATCCAGAAGGGACAATCGCTCACATCTCAAAGTTGAGTCGACAATCTGGTCGATGCGGGGAGAGGGAAGTGATCTTTCGGGTAGGCCCGATTAATGTGCTTGAAATTGATAAACATACGAAGTGAATCATCTTTCTTGGGGACCATGACAACATTGGCGAGCCACTTGGAGTGGTATATCTCACGGATGAACTCAGCTACCAGAAGCCGAGCTACTTCTTCACCAATTGCCTTCCTCTTCTCCATGGCGTACCAATAGAGATGTTCCTTGACCGGTTTTACCTTTGGGTCGACACGCAAATGGTGCTCAGCCAGTCCCCTGGGTACACCCGACATGTCAGATGGTTTCCATGCGAAGATGTCCCAGTTCTCACGGAGGAACTGGATGAGCGCTTCTTCCTATTTGCTGTCGAGTGTTGTTGAGATGTGGGTCGAAGCGGCATTGGGATCAGTCGGGTGAATATGAATAGGCTTTGTCTCACCAGCCGACTGAAATGTGGACTCTGAAGCAGGCTTCTTAGCTCGCAACAAATCAATCAGATCTGCAATCTTGTTGTATTCTTCCATCTCTACTGCTGCCATCTATTCATCGGCAATCTTTAAGCCCTTATGGAGGCACTCTTCCGCTATTTGCCGATTCCCTGTGACTGTGATCACACCTCTGGGACCAGGCATCTTCAACTTGAGGTATACTTAACATGGATGAGCCATGAAACGAGCATATGCGGGCCTGCCCGGAATAGCATGGTAGGCACTGTGAAAATCCACCACCTCAAACATCAACTTTTCCATGCGGTAATCCTTTGAATCACCGAAAACCACATCAAGAGTGACCTAATCGAGGTAATCTGCTTTCTTTCCTGGGATGACTCTGTGGAATCACATGTTGCTCTCACTGAGCTTGGTAATCGGGATGCCCATCCCTCGGAGGGTCTCAGCATATAGAATGTTCAAACCACTGCCACCATCCATCAGAACCTTGGTCAGTCGTGTGCCTCCAATAACTAGGTCGACCACTAACGCTTGCCGCCTGGGGGTAGCAACGTGTGTTGGGTGATCGGACTGGTCGAATGTAATGGGAGTTTTTGACCACTTCAAATACGTCGTAGTTGCCGGAGCAACCATGTTCACTTCTCTATTGATAACTTTCAGTCAACTTTTGCTCTCGATGTCAGCAAAAATCACTAAGGTAGCATTGACATTAGGGTAGCCATCATCTTCCTCTTTACCCTCTTCCTTATCAGATTTCTTCTCCTTCTCACTAGGCTGACCTTCTCGGATACTCTGGATCAGGAGTCGACACTGTCGAGTGGTATGCTTGGGCAGAATCAAATTACCCACTTCATCTGTTTTGGTGTGTATGTGACACGGCAAATCAAGAACATCATTTACCGCGTGATCTTTCACTTTTGGGGGGATCCATGGCCCTTTGGTATTTCCCTTGAACTTCCCTTGATTCAAAACTGTAGCCTCAACAGGACCTGCAGGTTCAGCCTTGCGTTTTTGCTTCCAACTGGAATTTCCTCCTCCGTTGTCTTGGGCGACTGGTTTAGTCTTGCCACTTTGGAGTCGGTCTTCTTCTTCACCGTTAGCGTACCGAGTGGCTATTTCCATCATTCGGGCCAGGTACATGTCTCCTGACCGACCGAATTTCAGGTTGAGTTCTCTGTATCAGATGCCCTCTTTGAAGGCGCAAACTGCCTGGTGCTCTGACACATTTTCTACAGTATGATGAAGAGTAGTCCATCTCTGGATGAAGTCTCTCAAAGTCTCATTCTATTTCTGAACGCAATGCTGCAATTCAATAGGTCCAGCAGGTCGCTTGCATGTGCCCTCGAATGTTTTGATAAACACTCGGTCCAACTCTTCCCACCTGAAAATATTTCCAGGGGGCAACTGATTCAACCAAGCTCTTGCTAAACCCTCGAGCATCAGGGGGAGGTGCTTCATGGCTACATCATCGTTGCCTCCACCAATCTGCACTGCCACTCAGTAATCTTCTAGTCAAGTGTCAGGCTTCGACTCACCAGTGAATTTACTCACGCCCGTTGCCAACCTGAAGTTGGGAGGGATCTCGGCAGCTTAGATGGATCTACTAAAACATTCAGGCCCATAAACATGTACTCTGCTACCACTTGGACAGTTCATGTCTTGTCCTTCTCTATGTGCCCGGCCCCTGTCAACCAAACCTTGTACGAGAAGTGATCTCGCATCAAACCCATGCTCCCTTGGGTCGACTGGAGCTCTCCTCTCATCGCCATACGGGCGCCTGTCATCATCTCATCAGGGCACGTATGATCCGCCCCTCGGAGGGGGCATAGGCACTCGATGAAAGTCATCACGGGCGTACCGATGATCATACTATCCATGGCCTCAATCCAGGTACTGATCCTGGCGGTGCCCACGATCTTCATGCCACGGAGAAGATCTTGGACTATGTGCCGACTGAACTGTGTCTGCAACCATAGATCAGCTATGGATCCTATTGCGTGACTGAGAAACAGCTGAGTTTTGTTCACCCGCCACTCGGAGCAGCGCTCGGATCTGCAACAAACCTCTACAAGCTTCTGAACAAGACGGCTGAATTGACTCTGCAATACGTGTTGCAGTTGCAAGATTCTGGACTGGAGTACGGTATACCTGAGGTTCAGGAGGAAACAATTGTCGAGGCCGTCGACTTGATTCGGTGATTTGCCAGCGGGCACGTTCGTCGAGTGAATGTTCAAGATTCTCCAGATGCGTATGCTCAGCCAAGGTGGCTAGGCACGTAGCCTCCAATGCCCGAGCCTCAGAGGTCTCCCCCACGATGGGGGTCTGGAGTGCCTCCATGTTGCGGTGATGCAACTCTTCTCTCTGCTCTAAAGTGAGGGCTTGAGGTTCATACTCATCATGAATGTACGACAGGCCATCACCATCGCCACCGCCACCGTTGCGACGGAAACCAGGCGGGTTGCGATGGGAGTTGACCATGAGGACTTCCGCCGCAGGATCGCTGCTTCCGCACTCGAACATAGTGTCTGTGGAACCAGTCAATAGGTCAAATGGTATGTAGAGAGATTTGTCGAGCCACCACATGCCTCACCCACCGTTGAAGCCGCGACCGACCGGATCGCTTGCGGCAGCGTACAGTGGGGAGAGTGGATGATGCAGGAGCCGACTGATACTGGGTCGACGACTGCCGCAGGAGGCCGCCACAGGCACTCGCATGGAAGTGCGCCGCCCCGCGGATGGAAAGGGCCTCAACGTCGAGGGGGCCCTCTTGGAGCCAGGCGGAGTCGTCAGCGATGAAAACAAGCACGCCGAGAAGGATCTCGCGGCCCAAAGCCAAACCACCACCGGAAACCATGTTGATGAAGATCGGAAAAACTGCAACCACACCGGAAGTCGCTAAGACGCCTGCCCCATGGTGGGCGCCAACTGTCGTGGGAGAAAGTCTGATAATAAGAATAGGGTGTACATAGGAGGAGGCACGGCCCTAGCTACGACAAGGTTGTGCACGCAAGATTTATGAGTTCAGGCCCTTCTCGGAGGAAGTAATAGCCCTACGTCTCGGTGCCTGGAAGCTTTGTCGACTGGATTATGTGTGAGAGTTACAGGGGGTGCGAACCTTTGTACCAGAGAAGGGGGTGGCTTATATAGAGTGCTCCGAACCACTCCAGCCCTCAGTTACACAGGGTTCAATGTATGTTAAGGCAGGGGCGTTACTGGTAACGCTAGCTATGAATGACTATAATTGATCTTTAAGACTACAGAGTAAATGCTTGACCGTTCCATCTTGGGGTGACTTTAGACCTTCTGTACTCCGAGTGATTCATCATGTGGTCGGGTGACTCTATCTTGGTCGAGTGGAATTGGGGTATCCGAGTGGGATAGCTGGTCGAGTGGCTTGCACTCTAACTTGGTTTCAATCAGTATCTTCTGTTGTACTTCAAATGACTTTGACTCTAGGGCAGTGTCCTTGGGTAGGGCGTCTAGGTTAGGCCTATGACCCTACCCTAAGTACATGGCATCGCCACCCCCGCTTTCCTTATTACCGGATAGGAGAAAAGGGAAGAGGGAAGGGAGGAAGGAAAGGGGGCAAACCCCCTCTTCCTTCTCCTATTCGGCCTCCTGCCTAAGGGGGGCACGCCACCCCTTGTG
This sequence comes from Triticum aestivum, assembly GCF_018294505.1. Taxonomy (NCBI): domain Eukaryota; kingdom Viridiplantae; phylum Streptophyta; class Magnoliopsida; order Poales; family Poaceae; genus Triticum; species Triticum aestivum. Next base: position 187,569,525 of record NC_057803.1, on the reverse strand, counting down.
GGCTGGTGTGCACCCCTCTTATGGCCCATAAGGCCCATTATTCCCCCAGGGGGTTCCGGTAACCCCCCGTCCCCGGTACTCCGATAAATACCCGATACTATCCGGAACACTTCCGGTGTCTGAATACTATCATCCTATATATTCATATTTACCTCTCGACCATTTCGACACTCCTCGTCATGTCCGTGATCTCATCCGGGACTCCGAAAAACATTCAGTCACCAAATCACGTAAGTCATATAATACTGAATCATCATCGAACGTTAAGCGTGCAGACCCTACGGGTTCGAGAACTATGTAGACATGACCGAGACACCTCTCCGGTCAATAACCAACAGCGGAACCTGGATGCTCATATTGGTTCCTACATATTCTATGAAGATCTTTATCAGTCAAACCGTAATGATAACATACATTATTCCCTTTGTCATCGGTATGTTACTTACCCGAGATTCGATCATCTGTATCTTCATACCTAGTTCAATCTCGTTACCAGCAAGTCTCTTTACTCGTTCCATAATGCATCATCCCACAACTAACTCATTAGTCACTTTGCTTGCAAGGCTTCTTATGTTGTGTACTACCGAGAGGGCCCAGAGATACCTCTTCGATACTCGAAGTGACAAATCCTAATCTCGATATATGCCAACCCAACAAACACCTTTCGAGATACCTGTAGAGCATCTTTATAATCACCCAGTTACGTTGTGACATTTGATAGCACACTAGGTATTCCTCCGGTATTCGGAAGTTGCATAATCTCATAGTCAAAGGAATATGTATATGACATGAAGAAAGCAATAGCAATAAAACTATGCTAGGATAACAGATGGGTCTTGTCCATCACATCATTTTCCTAATGATGTGATCCCGTTCATCAAATGACAACACATGTCTATAGTTAGGAAACTTAACCATCTTTGATTAACGAGCTAGTCTAGTAGAGGCTTACTAGGGACACGGTGTTCTGTCTATGTATCCACACATGTATCAAGGTTCCGGTTAATACAATTCTAGCATGAATAATAAACATTTATCATGATATAAGGAAATATAAAATAACAACTTTATTATTGCCTCTACGGCATATTTCCTTTAGTCGCCCACTTGCACTAGAGTCAATAATCTAGATTACACTGTAATGATTCTAACACCATGGAGTCTTGGTGCTGATCATGTTTTGTTTGTGGAAGAGGCTTAGTTAACGGGTCTGCCACTTTCAGATCCGTATGTATTTTACAAATCTCTATGTCTCCCTCATTGACTTGATCATAGGTGGAGTTGAAGCATCTCTTGATGTGTTTGGTTCTTTTGTGAAATCTGGATTCCTTCGCCAAGGCAATTCCTCCAGTATTGTCACAAAATATTTTCATTGGACCCGATGCACTAGGTATTACACCTAGATCAGATATGAACTCCTTCATCCAGACTCCTTCATTTGCTGCTTCCAAAGTAGCTATGTACTCCGCTTCACACATAGATCCCGCCAGGACGCTCTGCTTGGAACTGCACCAACTGACAGCTCCACCATTCAATATAAATATGTAACCGGTTTGTGACTTAGAGTCATCCGGATCAGTGTCAAAGCTAGCATCGATGTAACCATTTAGGGCAAGCTCTTTGTCACCTCCATAAACGAGAAACATATCCTTAGTCCTTTTCAGGTACTTCAGGATGTTCTTGACCGCTGTCCAGTGATCCACTCCTGGATGACTTTGGAACCTCCCTGCTAAACTTATAGCAAGACACACATCAGGTCTGGTACATAACATAGCATACATGATAGAACCTATGGTTGAGGCATAGGGAATGACTTTCATTTTCTCTCTATCTTCTGCAGTGGTCGGGCATTGAGTCTGACTCAACTTCACACCTTGTAACACAGGCAAGAACCCTTTCTTTGACTGGTCCATTTTGAACTTCTTCAAAAGTTTATCAAGGTATGTGATTTGTGAAAGTCCTATTAAGCGTCTTGATCTATTCTATAGATCTTGATGCCCAATATATAATCAGCTTCACTGAGGTCTTTCATTGAAAAACTCTTATTCAAGTATCCTTTTATGCTATCCAGAAATTTTATATCATTTCCAATCAACTATTGGGGAACGTTGCATGGGAAACAAAAAAATTCCTACGCACACCAAGATCGATCTTGGAGATGAATAACTACTAGAGGAGAGATTGCATCTACATACCCTTGTAGATCGCTAAGTGGAAGCGTTAGGAAACGCGGTTGATGTAGTCGAACGTCTTCGTGATCCAATCATGATCCGTCCATGAACTCCCGATCAAGTGTCGAACGAACGACACCTCTGAGTTTAGCACACGTGCGGCTCGACGGCGTCCTCTCCTTCTTGATCCAGCAAGCGATAGAGAGGAGGTAGATAAGATATGAACCAACACAACGGTGTGGTGGTTGTCGTGGCAATGGAACTCCGGCAGGGCTTCGCCAAGCGCATACCAGTGAAATGTGAGAGGAGTTGGGAGAGGCAATGGGCAAGGGCAAAGGGTTGGCTGCCCCCATGCGCCCACCATATATATATAGGCTAGGGGTAGGGGAGGGCATCCAAAACCCATCTAGGGCCGGCCACAAGGTTGAAATCCCATTAAACTTGGAGATAACATCTTATCTCTAGATTCAACCCTTTAAATTTAGAGATAAGACCATATCTCTAGATTTAAACAACATGTGCCTTAGGGAATGGGGCAGCTAGCCTAAGTGGACTGTAGCCCCACCCCTCGGTCCATGTGGGCCCTTCCTAGGTCGCTGGGCCCCACGGTGGAACACCTGGAACCTTCTAGAACATTCCCGGTACAATACCAAAAAATCCGACCTTTTTCCAGAGCCCAAAATATGAATTCCCATATATAAATCTTTACCTCTAGGCCATTCCGGAGCTCCTCAAGATGTCCTAGATCCCATCCGAGACTTTGAACAACCTTCGGACTTTCCACTATTAATATCTCAATACTACCCTAGCGCTACCGAGCTTTAAGCGTGCGACCCTACGGGTTCGAGAATCATGTAGACATGATCGAGACACCTCTACGGTCAATAACACAATAGCGGGACCTGGATGCCCATATTGGTTCCTACACATTCTATGAAGATCTTATCGATTGAACCTCGATTTCAAGGATTCAACTAATCCCGTATGCAGTTCCCTTTGTCTATTGATATATTAGTTGCCCGAGATTCGATTCTCGGTATCTCCATACCTAGTTCAATCTCGTTACCGGGAAATCTCTTTACTCATTCCATAATACAAGATCCCATGGCTAACTCATTAGTCACATTGCTTGCAAGCTTCTTGTGATGTTGTATTACCGAGTGGGCCCTGCGATGCCTCTCTGTCATACGGAGTGACAAATCCCAGTCTTGATCCATGCCAACTCAATAGACACCCTCAGAGATACCTGTAGAGCACCTTTATAGTCACCCAGTTACGTTTCGACGTTTGGTACACACAAGGCACTCATCTAGTGTCAGTGAGTTGCATGATCTCATGGTCATAGGAACATATACTTTGACATGCAGAAAACGGCAACAATAAACTTGATTCGATCATATGCTATGTTTATAGTTTGGGTCTTGTCCATCACATCATTCTCCCAATGATGTGATCCCGTTATCAAATGACAACTCATGTCTATGACTAGTAAACCATAGCCATCTTTGATCAATGAGCTAGTCTGGTAGAGGCTTACTAGGGACATATTGTTGTCTATGTATCCACACATGTATTTGAGTTTCCAATCAATACAATTCTAGCATGGATAATAAATGATTATCATGAACAAGGAAATATGATAATAACTAATTTATTATTGCCTCTAGGGCATATTTCCAAAAGTCTCCCACTTGCACTAGAGTCAATAATCTAGTTCACATCGCCATGTGATTAACACTCATAGTTCACATCAGCATGTGACTAACACCCAAAGAGTGTACTAGAGTCAATAATCTAGTTCTCATCACCATGTGATTAACACTCAATGAGTTCTGGGGTTTGATCATGTTATGCTTGTGAGAGAGGTTTTTAGTCAACAGGATTTGTAACATTTAGATTCGTGTGTACTTTGCAAATCTCTGTCATATTGTAGATGCTGCTACCATGCTCCACTTGGAGCTATTCCAAATGGTTGCTCCACTATACGTATTCATTTTGCCACTCAGAGTCATCCGGATTGGTGTTTAAAGCTTACATCAACGTAACTCTTTACGCCGAACTCTTTATCACCTCCATAACCGAGAAACATTTCCTCATTCCTCCAAGGATAATTTATGACCGCCGTCCAGTAACCCACTCCTGGATCACTCTTGTACCCCTTGCTAGACACGTGGTAAGCCACATATTAGGTGCAGTACACAACATGGTATACCGTACAGAGCCTATGGCTAAGGCATATGGGACGACCTTTGTCCTTTCTCTCTACTCTGCTGTGGTCGAGCTTTGAGTCTCACTCAACTTCACACCTTACAACTCAGGCAAGAACTCCTTCTTTGACAGATCCGTTTTGAACTCCTTCAAAATCATGTCAAGGTATGTGCTTGGTGAAAGTCTTATTAGGCATCTTGATCTATCTCTATAGATCTCGATGCCCAATATGTAAGCAACTTTACCCAAGTCTTCCTTTGAAAAATCCTTTCCAACAACCGTTTATGCTTTCCAGAAATTCTACATCATTTCTGATCAACAATATGTCATCCACATATACTTATCAGAAATGTTGTAGTGCTCCCACTCACTTTCTTGTAAATACAAGTTTCTTGCAAACTTTGTATAAACCCAAAACCTTTGATCACCTCATCAAAGCGTATGTTCCAACTCCGAGATGCTTGCTCCAATCCATAGAAGGATCGCCAGAGCTTGCATACCTTTTAGCGTCCTTAGGATCGATAAAACCTTCTGGTTGTATCACATACAACCCTTCCTCACGGAAACCGTCAAGGAAACTTTGTTTTGACATCCATCTGCCATATTTCGTAAATCAAAATGTAGCAATTGCTCACATAATTCCAATAGACTTTAGCATCGCTATGAGTGAGAAAGTATCATCATAGTCAACTGAGAAAGTATCATCATAGTCAACTCCTTGAACTTGTTGGGAACTTCTTTGCGACAAGTCGAGCTTCATAAATGGTGACATTACCATCAGCGTTTGTCTTCTTCTTAAAGATCCATTTATTCTGAATGACCTTTTGCCCGTCAGGTAATACTTCCAAAGTCCATACTTTGGTTTCATACATGGATCCCATATCGGATTTCATGGCCTCTAACCATCTGTCAGAATCCGGGCCCACCATCGCTTCTCCATAGCTCATAGGTTCACCGTTGTCCAACAACATGACCTCTAAGACAGGGTTACCGTACCGGTCAGAAGTTGTACATACCCTTGTCGACCTACGAGGTTTGACAGTAACTTGATCCGAAGCTTCATGATCATCATCATTAGCTTCCTCTTCAAGTAATGTAGGTGCCATAGAAACATCTTTTTGTGTTGCACTACTCTCTGGTTGAAGTAAAGGTTCAACAACCTCAACAATTTCTATCTTCCTCCCACAAAATTCTTTCGAGAGAAAAATCTTTCTCGAGAAAGGACCCATTCTTAGCGACAAACACTTTGCCCTCGGATCTGAGATAGAAGGTATACTCAACCATCTCTCTTGGGTATCCTATGAAGACACATTTGTCCGCTTTGGGTTCGAGCTTTTCCGGCTGAAGCCTTTTGACATAAGCATCGCAGCCCCAAACCTTAAGAAACGACAACTTAGATTTCTTGCCAAATCATAGTTCATATGGTATCGTCTCCACAAACTTAGATGGTGCCCTATTTAAAGTGAATGTAGTTGTCTCTAATGCATAACCCCAAAACGATAGTCCTAGATCGGCAAGAGACATCATAGAACTAACCATATCCAATAAGGTTTGATTACGACGTTCAGACACACCATTACGTTGTGGTGTTCCAGGTGGTGTCAATTGTGAAACGATTCCACATTTTCTTAAGTGATTGCCAAACTCATAACTCAGATACTCTCCCCATGATCAGATCGTAGGAATTTGATCTTCTTTATGATGATTCTCAACTTCACTCTGAAATTGCTTGAACTTTTCAAATGTTTCAGTCTTATGCTTCATTAAGTAAATATAACCATATCTACTCAAGTCATCGGTGGAGGTGAGAAAATAACGATATCCACCGCATGCGTCAACACTCATCAGACCGCACACATCAACATGTATGATTTCCAACAAGTCACTTGCCCGTTCCATTGTTCTAGAAAATGGGGTTTTCGTCATCTTGCCAATGAGGCATGGTTTGCATGTGTCAAGTGACTCCAAAAGTCCATCAACATGGAGGTTCTTCATGCGCTTTACACCAATATGACCTAAGCAGCAGTGCCACAAGAAAGTGGTATCATCATTATCAACTCTACATCTTTTGGCATCAATGTTATGGACATGTGTATCACTACAATCGAGATTCAATAAACCATTCACATTGGGTGTATGACCATAGAAGGTATTATTCATGTAAATAGACTAACCATTATTCTTTGACTTAAATGAATAACCATATTGCAATAAACATGATCTAATCATGTGCATGCTCAACGCAGACACCAAATAACATTTATCTAGGTTCAACGCTAATCTCGAAGGTAGAGGGAGCGTGTGATGGTGATCACATCAACCTTGGAAACACTTCCAACACGGATCGTCACCTCTCCCTTTGCTAGTCTTCGTTTACTCTGTAGCTTTTGTTTTGAGTTACCAATATTAGCAACTGAACCGGTATCTAATACCCAGGTGCTACTAGGAGTATTAATAAGGTACACATCAATAACACGTATATCAAATATACTTTTGTTGAAGTTGCCATCCTTCTTCACTACAAAAAAAGATATATCCGTGACATTTTGGGCTGAACAAAATCTTTTTTTGTCATACTTATGACACTTCTATGACAATAATTGTGACAAAATCCGGTATCATCATAGATGTGGTGGGCTCCTACTTCTATGACAAAAAATCATGACAGAAAATGGGCTTTTCGTCCTGGGCGGGCCGGAGATGTAGCTGCATGACATTCTTTTGGCCGTCCATGACGTAAAAACCCGTGGTAGAAGCGAGGGCGAGGAAAATATTGGGGTGTTCTCGGTTATGGTGGGTAGCCGGGGTCGAGCGATGCATGGAGGTTTGCGCGTTTCTCTCGTACATGCATGTGCGTGGGTGCGAGGTGTTGGGCTCTAACTGAACCCGAGCGAGGTGTTCGTCTACTGAACCCGAGCGATTGCACTGTAGGCTACGCATTCCTGAACCCGAGCGATCGATCGATGGCTGTTAACGGAACCCGATCGAGCGATTCCTTCGCTACTGCTGCTAACTGAAGTCGATCGATGCTGCCTCTGGATGAACAGTGAGCGTTGTTGGGGGGGGGGGGGTTGGATGAACAGTTCCTGGTGGGGGTGGATGAACAGGACCCCGTGGTGTTGCCTCTGGATGAACAGGACCCCGATCGATCGAGCCGGTTGGGGCTGGGTGAACAGGACCCCATGGAGGCCTGGATGAATAGGACCACCCTGTGGATGGCTGGATGAACCGTAGACGGTGGAGGGCTGGATGAACAGTAGCTAGTGGAGGGGTGGTTGAACAGGAGCCCATGGAGAGGGCTGGTTGAACAGTAGCCGGTGGAGTAGCACACGGTGGAGGCTGGATAAACAGGAGTGCGTGGATGAACAGTCGCAGGTGGAGGCTGGAGGAGGTCGACGGTGGATGAACAGTAGCCCATGGAGGCTGGAGGGGGTACACGGTGGAGATGAACAGTATATCATGCAGTCCAGTTTTGCGGTACGCCACACCCCTCCCAATGAAGAGGACCCCCGTTTCGACCGTAGCGCTCCAACACAAGTTTGTTTCCTCCGTTTTGCGGTACGCCACACCCCTCTCGATGAACAGGACTCCCATTTCGACCGTAGGAGGTCTGTTTCCTCCGTTTGTGGTACGCCAGACCCCTCCCGATGAACAGGATCCCGTTCCGAATGTGGCCGGTCGAACACTAGGTCATTTCCTCCGTTGTGCGGTACGCCAGGCCTCGTTTCCATCGGCCGTTCCGTCCAAGCCAGTTGGCTCCCACGCGTTCCGTTGCCTCCCTATGAACACGACGCATCCTTTTGCCTCCCCATGAACACGACAATGACGCAGTTTCTCCGTTCCGACCCAGCCATGTACACGAGCCCTGGCCGTATGTATGCGCGAGTAGGCGTTCGAGACTCCACCCGTACGTACGTGTTGGGTAACGTAGTAATTTCAAAGTTTTCCTACGCACACGTGAGATAATGGTGATGCATAGCAACGAGAGGGGAGAGTATCATCTACGTACCCTCGTAGACCGTAAGCGGAAGCGTTATGACAACACGGTTGATGTAGTTGTACGTCTTCACGATCGACCGATCTAGCACCGAAGGTACGGCACCTCTGAGATCTGCACACGTTCATCTCGATGACGTCCCGCGAACTCATGATCCAGTAGAGCTTCAAGGGAGAGTTTTGTCAGCACGACGGCGTGATGATGGTGATGATGATGCTACCGAAACAGGGCTTCGCCTAAGCACCGCTACGATATAACCAAGGTGGATTATGGTGGAGGGGGCACCGCACACGGCTAAAAGATCAATGATCAACTTGTGTGTCCATGGGGTGCCCCCTCCCCCGTATATAAAGGAGTGGAGGAGGGGGAGGGCCGGCCCTCTACTATGGCGCACCCTGGGGAGTCCTACTCCCACCGGGAGTAGGATTCCCCCCCCCCCTTCCAAGTAGTAGGAGTAGGAGAAAAGGAAGGGGAAGAGAGAAGAGAAGGAAGGAGGGGGCACCGCCCTCCCGCTCGTCCAATTTGGACTAGGCCTTGGGGGCGCGCGGCCTTCCCTAGGCAGCCCCTCTCTCTCCCCTAAAGCCCAATAAGGCCCATATACTCCCCGGCAAATTCCCGTAACTCTCCGGTACTCCGATAAATACCCGAACCACTCAGAACCTTTTTGATTTCCGAATATAGTCTTCCAATATATCGATCTTTACGTCTCGAACAGTTCGAGACTCCTCGTCATGTACCTAATCTCATCCGGGAATCCAAACAACCTTTGGTACATCAAAACACATAAACTCATAATACCGATCGTCATCGAACGTTAAGCGTGCGAACCCTACGGGTTCGAGAACTATGTAGACATGACCGAGACTCATTTCCGGTCAATAACCAATAGCGGAACTTGGATGCTCATATTGGCTCCTACATATTGTACGTAGATCTTTATCGGTCAAACCGCATAACAACATAAGTTGTTCCCTTTGTCATCGGTATGTTACTTGCCCGAGATTCGATCATCGGTATCTCAATACCTAGTTCAATCTCGTTACCGGCAAGTCTCTTTAATCGTTCCGTAATGCATCATGATACGTCCATTTCGCATCATGCTTTTATATCGATATTTATTGCATTATGGGCTGTTATTACATATTATGTCACAATACTTATGCCTATTCTCTCTTATTTTACAAGGTTTACATCAAGAGGGAGAATGTCGGCAGTTGGGATTCTGGGCTGGAAAAGGAGCAAATATTAGAGACCTATTCTGCACAGCTCCAAAAGTCCTGAAAATTCACGGAAGTTATTTCCATAATATATAAATAATATTGGGTGAAAGAAGTTCCAGAGGGGGCCCACACCCTAGCCACGAGGGTGGAGGGCACGCCCACCCTAGCCACGTGGGTGGAGGGCATGCCCTACCCCCTAGGCGTGCCCCCTGCCTCATGGGCTCCCTGGTGTCCCTTCAATGCCCATCTTCTGCTATATGAGGTCTTTCGCCCGAGAAAAAATAATAAGCAAGCTTCGGGGAAGAAACTCCGCCACCACGAGGCGGAACCTTGGCAGAACCAATCTAGGGCTCCGGCAGAGCTGTTCTGCCAGGGAAACTTCCCTCCGGGAGGGGAAAATCATCACCATCGTCATCACCAACGATCCTCTCATCGGGAGGGAGTCAATCTCCATCAACATCTTCACTAGCACCCAAGCACCAGTCCACCCACATATCAGATTATCAAAGTACCGAACACGGATCATATGAACATGATGAAAACTAGCTTGACGATAATTCCCATGTGTCCTCGTGAGCACTTTCCTTCATATAAGAGTTTGTCCAGGCTTGTCCTTTGCTACAAAAAGGATTGGGCCATCTTGTTGCACCTTATTTACTTTTATTACTTGCTACTCATTACAAATTACCTTATCACAAAACTCTCTGTTACCGATAATTTCAGTGCTTGCAGAGAATACCTTACTGAAAATTGCTTATCATTTCCTTCTGCTCCTTGTTGGGTTCGACGCTCTTACTTATCGAAAAGCTATGATAGATCCCCTACACTTGTGGGTCATCAAGACTCTTTTATGGCGCCGTTGCCAGGGAGTGAAGCGCCTTTGGTAGGTGGAATTTGGTAAGGAAAAATTTATATATTGTGCTGAAATTTACTGTCACTTGCTACTATGGAACATAATCCTTTGAGGGGCTTGTTCGGGGTATCTTCACCCCGACCAGTAGAGCAAAGAGTTGCTCCTCAACCTACTAAACCTATTGAAAATGTTTACTTTGAAATTCCTTCGGGTATGATAGAAAAACAGCTAGCTAATCCTTCTGCAGGTGTAGGATCGAAAGTATGTCTAGAGGGGGGTGATTAGACTACTTGACCAAATAAAAATCTAGCCTTTTCCCAATTTTAGTTCTTGGCAGATTTTAGCTATCTTAGCACAAGTCAAGCAATCTCCACACAATTCAAGCAAGCATGCAAAAGAGTATATGAGCATCGGAAAGTAAAGCATGCAACTTGCAAGAATGTAAAGGGAAGGGTTTGGAGGATTCAAACGCAATTGGAGACATGGATGTTTTTGTCGTTGTCGGTGTCAAAACCGACGGATCTCGGGTAGGGGGTCCCGAACTGTGCGTCTAGGCCGGATGGTAACAGGAGGCAAGGGACACGAAGTTTTACCCAGGTTCGGGCCCTCTCGATGGAGGTAAAACCCTATGTCCTGCTTGATTAATATTGATGATATGGGTAGTACAAGAGTAGATCTACCACGAGATCGGAGAGGCTAAACCCTAGAAGCTAGCCTATGGTATGATTGTTGTTGTCCTACGGACTAAAACCCTCCAGTTTATATAGACACCGGAGAGGGTTAGGGTTACACAAAGTCGGTTACAATGGTAGGAGATCTACATATCCATATCGCCAAGCTTGCCTTCCACGCCAAGGAAAGTCCCTTCCGGACATGGGACGGAGTCTTCAATCTTGTATCTTCATAGTCCAGGTGTCCGGCTGAAGGTATAGTCCGGCCATCCGGACACCCCCTAATCCAGGACTCCCTCAGTAGCCCCCGAACCAGGCTTCAATGACGATGAGTCCGACGCACAGATTGTCTTCGGCATTGCAAGGCGGGTTCTCCTCCAAATTCTGTGTACCTGTTGATAAAAGTCCGGTTTCTTGTAGATGTTGCGCTCCTTGGCTTCTACACCCAATAATGGCCGCTTCCCACGTGTCAAACGAATATGAAAAGTCTAAGTGTTTTTACATTCACACCCCTAGCCGCGTAAATGAGCTGACCTATTTAAGGGGACGAGGATTTAGATCCAAACCACATCTTCCCCCCTTCGCGAGTGTTCATCAGAGCGCATCCGACAAAGGTCCATTCCACCATGGCCAGCCATCGCAACTCCTCCTCTTGCCCTTCCAGCCCTCAGCCTGGATATTGGGAGAGATGCTCCATCCCGCATAGCGAGCTAGTGACGCCCCAGACCAAGGGATTTCTCCCCCCGGCATATATGGCCCCGGTTCGAGCCGGCCTTGCCATCTATAATGGCGGAGAGCAAGCGGAGAGTGCCCCTAATCCCTCCAAAGGAGAGCGGGTGCGCCTCGTCCCTTATTTAATAAGGGGGCTCGGATTTCCAATCCATCCATTTCTCCGGGGGCTCCTGGAGTTCTATGGCCTCCAGCTACACAATCTCACGCCTGCCTCCGTATTGCATATCGCGGGCTTCATAGCCCTCTACGAGTTGTTTTTGGGTATCGAGGCTCATTTCGGGCTATGGAAAAGGTTATTATTTTGCCTTGCGCCCCGCTCTAAGGAGGGGTCAATGTATCAAGTGGGCTGAGCCGAAGTGTGGCGCATCGCCGGGACCGGATATCTGTCCGGAACCCCAAAGAAGGCATCCGAAGACTGGCCCTCGAAATGGTTTTATATAGAAGACGTCCCGCTGCCGGATCCTATCCGGATCGGCCTCCCTGAATTCGACAATGCTCCCTTAAAGAAGCGCCAAAGCTGGCGTCCACGGAGCCCTCAGAGGGAAAGTGACAGGGACATCATTTACCTGATGGGCCAAATAAGATTGTTAGCCCATTCCGGACTAACCATGATTGGGGTTATGGCCGAATGCATTATGCGGGGGGTGCAACCGCTTCAGTATAGAAGCACCCCATGTGGGACTTCAACGGGGAGGACGACGCCACCCGCTACGGCCGTAAGGGGCCGGATTCAGCTGCTGCTCTACTAAAGATCTTGTCCACTTTGTATAAGGGAGAAGAGGAGGAATTTCTCCGCATCAACCCACAGGGTGGATTCTCTATGCACAATCCCCCAAGTTGGGTAAGCGGTCGTATTTACTTGCCCATCCATTTTGTATTCCCATTGTTAAATATTCAGTCTGACGACTTCAATGCAGGAACTGCGCCGGGCTGTTAAGGAAATAAGCAGCCCTCCTCCACAACCCGAGGACCCAGGACGGTCCCTTGACCCGACCTCTCAAGAGGATCCGGACATATCTGTGGAGCTGATTGATGGAGTGTTCCATTAATTGAGCAAGGACAACGCCTTGGTGGCCATTACGGCCGATTACCCAGGGCTAATCCCGGCCTCCCAGGTAACTGAGATCGAAGTCCCAGTAGCCCGAATAGGTGTCCGCCCTCTCATGTTTTCAGTCTCCTGATTACAACCGAACTTTGCAGGGGAGGTTTTTAAGGCGGAAGGCCGAACCTGCGGCGACAAGCCAACGAGGGGCCGCAGGGCCCCGTGGGCAGAAAAGAAGTGCAGTATGGACCGAGGCGTCAGTGCAAAGGTATGGCGCGCCCCCTTATCCCAGGTATTATACCTTCGAGGCACATTGACACTCGTGCTCTCTTCAGGACAAAGAGACCTCGTCGGACTATATCTGGAGAGGCTGCCAATCGCGCCTCCACCAGCCAGGCTCCAAAGCCTGGTCCGGAGGCGGAGGCGAACGCAAGGCGCACGCCAGACGCTCCTCCGATGGAGGATGTGGACGAGTTGTCTGCCACCAACTCTGAGGTGGAGAGTGCTATGAACCACAGGCGTCGCCGGACAATTCTTCGCGACGCTTGTTTCTCCCAAGGGGCGTTAGATGCCTTCAACTCGGGAGATGCGTACCTCCGTGCCGCTCAAAATGGTCTAGCCAGAGCCACGGAGCAATATGTAAAAGACATACGGGTAAGAAAATTTTGGTAATTATATATATATACCAATAGCCCCTGAGACTTGAAACAGTTAGAATAACTGATTTAAGGATCATTTGTTATGCAGGTTCTCACAGAAAAGAATTCCCTACTGTCCAAGGAGCTGGAAGAGTTCAAAGCCCAACTTGAGGCCGCACTAGCCGCGGCAGGGGATCCCAAGGAGACCCCCTCTGGTAATATACACTTCGAAAGATAAGTATTTTGCGAAGCACGACATGGGTGCGAATCTGACAAAAGAAATTGCAGATGGCGCCGGATTGAACCGGAAAGGCAACACCTCCTACGCCAGCTAAAGGCTGGTGAGAAGGTGCTGACAAAGGTGAGGCAGGAGAAGAACGATCTCCAAGATGCCAACACCAAGCTGGGCGCCGAGCTGAAAAATGTTCGTGCCCAGCTGTCAGACTCCGTGAAGGAGAATCAGCGGCTTCGGAGCGGCATATTTAGTAAGTGCTTGAACGAACCTTTGAAAGAAAGTTCGGCGGGGAAGTCGACTAACAGAGCAATGTCTGTAGGTGTGCTAACAGGTTGTCCTGCAGAGGAGATGCCCGGTTCTACGGGTGTCGGGTGGTAGGTGCGACATATGCCAACGAGTGGCTTATCATTGTGGGAGCCAGTAAGATGTCGCCAGTGCCTGGAAACAGGATGAGGCGAAGACATGCATGCCGGCGAATCTTACCCAGCTTCGGGACTCTCCATGGAGATAACACCCCTACTGCTGCTCCGCGGGGTCTCCGCATGGTCACTAGATGAACAAGTAGCTACACGGTGCTCCTTGAGTTGTTTGGCGAGAGGAGGAAGAAGGGCACGGCTTGCTCTCTTCTCCTCCTTATGTGGTGTCTGAGACTACCGGGGTTGATCTCTCTTTGCATGGATGCCCCGGGGGGTTTATATAGGCCTACCCCCCGGGGGTACAATGGTAATCCGGCTGGGCGCGGGGCCTAGCCGTCTGTGTCTATGCTCTCCGGCTTCTGCGCCGGCTGCTGGGGCCCGCCGGCTAGTGGGTCCCGCCGGCTGCCGGCTCCTTGGTCGACAGGCAGGCCCCACTGTCAGGGCCTTGTCGGTGGCTGGTTACTGTTGCTCAATCTTGGTGGCGAAGGCTTCGCCAAAGTGGGCGTGGCTACAGTGCCGCTGCCCGGTGGGCGATCACTGTAGCCCCACCGCGTCTTGTCTCCTTAATGGGGTGTCTTCTTCGAGGGAGGTGGCAAGCCGGCTGTGGGGAGCCGGCTCTATCTTGGGCCGACTGGGGAAGGTCTGGCCGCCTTCGGGTGTCTCTCTGCCCGAAGGGGCCCACCGCCCGTGGGCCGTACTGGTAGCCCGTCATGGATGACATCAGGGTCAACGTGGCAACAGTGCCGTGCCGGACGGGTCATGGCCACCCGTACAGCGCACTGTGCCGGGCGTGCTCCGGGATTCGGGGGTGGCAGGCTTCACTGTAGCCACGCCCCGTCACATCGCCGTTATGTGGATGCAGACTTTCAGGGTACGATCTTGACCGCTTTATGGGAGTCGGCTTCTTGGAGTCGGCCTTCTCGCGGCCGGCTTCTCGGAGTCAGCCCTCCCGCGGCTTCTCTTCATGAGGGCTGAAGTCGAGCCGCCTTTCGATAGCCGGCCTGGAGACAGGCGGCAAGGGGAAGGCGGCCCTGCGTCTTGGATTCTTGAGGGCTGAATCGGCTCGTAATTTTTTCAGAAGGGCCAGGGGGAGCTGGCTAGGCTACCCATGGTTATTTACTCCGACAGTAGTCCCCGAAGCTGATCGAGCATCGAGGCTGACAAAGGGACGAGAAGCTATGTCAGCTTTGCTCGTGCGCGCCGTCTTCGGAAAAGCTCTGTTTCTCATAAGCAGGAACGTGGGCCACATGGCGAGGAAATCCTGCCAACGTACGCGCGCGACGGGACGCCGCCGCAGGCCCGGGCCCGCCACTCGCAGGCCTCGGTCCGAGCGCGGATCTTCTGCGGCCCACATGGACCGCTCGCCTTCCCGCGGTGGTTTTATTCTGCCATCAAGGCACAATAATCGCGGGACGTGGGGGAGTGGGCGCAGTTGATCCCCACGTTCCCCCATGCCGCGCCTCCTCGGCTCTGCCGCGCGGTCTATAAGTAGGAGGAGGAGGGGGAGCGGCAGAGGCTCGCGCGCTCTCCCTCACTCCGCCCCTTCTCGCCCTCCTTCTTCTTATCTTCGCCGCAGCAACTCTTTGTCGCGCCGTCCCGCCGTCTCTTCGTCTTGCTCCCCGCCGCATCGCTCCCATGGTGTTGTCGAGCTCGTGGGATGGCTCCAACGTCCACGAGGACCACGTCGAGTTCCTCCGCCAGACGCGGCGTCTGCCCAGCGAGAACCTTGTGCGGGTTCATCAAGCGCCGGTGAGGGAGATTTCGCCGGCACCGGAGGAGGGCGAGCGGGTGATCTTCCGCTCGCACTGCCTGCGCGGCTTCGGCCTCCCGGTGAGCGGATTCCTTCGAGCCTTCCTCGAGTTCTACCACCTCCAGCTGCATCAGCTCATGCCCGACGCGGTGATGCTGCTGTCGGCCTTCGTCACCCTGTGCGAGGGCTTTCTTGGAGTTCTCCCCACGCTCGAGCTCTGGGGGGAGTTCTTCCAAAGCAAGCTCGGCACCGTCGTCGCGGGCGTGCCCGCCCCCTGCGGAGCCTTCATTGCCATGAGGCGGGCGAGCGAGAACAATCCGTTCCCGTCCATTCCGCTGATCCATTCGGTGAAGCTCTGGCAGAAGTCTTATTTCTACGTGAAGAACGTCGCCCAGCAAGGCGACTACGTTAACCTGCCGGATTACGTAGCCGACCCGCCGGCTGGAAGGCAGCCTTCGTGGAGCTACCGGGCCAGGTCGCTGTCTCAGGCCGGGAACGCAGCCATCTCCCGACTTTGAGTGATGATCCAGTCGGAGGGCCTGACCGAAGCCGACTTGGTGGCCGCCTTCGTGGAGCACCGGGTTCTTCCGCTCCAAGGCCGGCCTCACATGATCTGCCAAATGAGCGGCCGCTTTGACCCGTGCCGTCTGAGCACCAGGGAGATGCCTCAGGCAGAGGTGTCTTACATGGTGAATTATATCTCTAACTGCAAGCTCGTCGAGGATTGGCGATACGGCAAGGAGCCGTATTCCCGCGCCAACCCTCCGCCTGCCGTAAGTTCTTTCTTCTTTTCTTCCTTTTTGTAGCAGGCCTCATGATAGCCGACTCTTGATCAGTTCGTTTGCCTTTTGCAGAACCCTCTTCTCCCGCCGACAGCTGGGGCCGCGGGGGTAGAGCGCCAGCTCCTCCCCGACCGCACGGTGGACGACGCCGACGATCCAGACCTGGGAGCGGCCGCCATGGAAGACGCCATTGTGGGGGAAGGCGACGAGGCCGGAGGCGCGGGACTCGGGGCCAGCTTCGAGGACTGGTCGGATGATGACGAGGTCGAAGTCGCCCCGCACCGCCAGCCGGCACCCGATCATCAAGGCGCGGGCTCGTCTGTCGTGCCGGCTAGCCGTGGCGGCGCGCAGAAGCGCCGGGCCGCGTCGACCTTCTTCGGCAGCCGGCCGAAAAAATCCAAGGCCTCAACGGCGGCGACCAAGCGGGATGAGGCGGCCGCGAAGGCGGCCCGCTTCCGCAAGGCGGTGAAGCAGCCGCAGGCGATCTCTGCGTAAGTCGTCGAATGTCTTGTGTATATATTTTTTGTCTTCTTCGTCCGAAACTCTTCTAAACCTATCTTTTCTTGCTGGACAGGGCGCCGCTTTCTCTCGAGCGAGGTCCTGGCGGCTCCGTAGTCGGGCCGACTGGAGGGTCCTCAAGCTCCCGCCGCGTGGATTCCCGCGCCAACCTTAAGGAGGCCACGGAGCGGAACACGCGGGAGGCGCGGGAGGAGTGGGAGGCGGCGGAGTGAAGGACCGCCCAGGCGACGAAGGAGCAGGCCGACGCGGCGGCCAAGGCCCGGGCGAAGGCGGTAGCTGCGGAGACGGAGGCGGAGGCTTCGCACAACCGGCCTTCGCTGCTCGTTGTTCCCCTCCGCACCGTGGCCCCCGATGTTCCCGTGCCCCCGTCGAAGGAGGTCGACCAAGGCTCGCCGGTGATGGAGAGGCGGGAGGATCCCCTGATCTTCGTGGAGGGGGCGTCACAGACGTCGCCGACTGGAGCGGGCCAAAGCGGCCAATCAGCTGCGGCGCCAGAGTAGCCGTCCAGGGACGAGCCGGCGGCAGGGGCCGGCCTCGAGGTGCAGCCGGCATTGCGCCGGCGCGCAGGGGGTGGCGCCTCCGCGCCGGAACCGCACCGAGCAGCGGGCGCCAGCCAGACGGCGGAGGCCCTGGAGACGGCCAGTGTCAGCACGTCCGAGTGGACTCCCAGCGGGGGGACGGGCGAGCTGAACGCGGCGGCCCAGGAGGTCCGGAACCGGCTTCAAGCTCAGGTTGCCTCGCTACAGCGATACACTCAAGAGTTTCTCTCGACGCGGGCCATCATCCGGGTGAGTCTTCTATCCTTGGTTATTTTGCTCTTTCGATTTCTTCCGTGGGGGCGCGTCAGCGCACCCACTGGGTGTAGTCCCCGAGTTCCAAGCCGGCTATTGCGCAGGCGGTTTGGAACTTACTAGGTCCTGACAACTTAACTTATCCTTGCCTCCTGTATAATCTTCCAGGAGTATCATAACCTTCGCGCATCCGCCTTCAACTCCCAGGCTCAGGAGCTGGGCCGGAGAACTGAGGACCTGACCAGCAGCCGGAGTGCGTGTTTGTCTCGTTCATCTCCTGTGGGGGCGCGTCAGCGCACCCACTGGGTGTAGTCCCCGAGATTCGGGCCGACTGCTGAGCAGCCGGGTCGGATCTTCCTTGACGACTTCCCCTTATTAATTTTTCCTTTGTCTTCGTGCTTGCCAGAGCCAATGCCGACTTGAGGGGGCAGCTCAGCGAGGCGTAGGCCGCCCTTCGCGCCAAGGAAACTGAGTACGACGCCTTGGTCCTTGAGCGCGACCGCCTGGCCAAGAAGCTGGCTGACCAGGAGGAGAGCCACAAGGCGGCCCTGAAGAAGGCGCAGGATAACGAAGCCGCCCTGAAGGCCGAGTTCGAGACCGAAGCGGCGGGCTGGGCTGAGACCAGGCAAGTGCTAAATGAAGGCTTCGGCCGTATTGAGGATTTGATCGACGGTAAGCCGCCTTCCTCGCTCCTTGCATGCCCCTTGCCGCCTGATTTGTGTTCTGACTTGTGCTGCTTTTTATTCTCTGTGCAGACTACTTTCCCGGCTACTCCGTCTTTGCTACCCAAACCATCGAGGCCCATCGCGAAGCGCGCCGTCAGGCGGGGGCCGACATCGCGCCGGACGCGAGTCGGACGCTTGAGGAGCAACTCTTGGCGGTCCAAGCGCGGCTGCAGCCGGCTCATCGTATGCTCTGCCGCCTCCAGCGCGCCGGGGCACAGGTGTTGGCTGCCCTTTGGCCAAGCGAGACGATTCCCCGCACCCCGAGTCAGACTGCCGACTGGCTGGAAGTTGCGGTTGGCCGCTTCGAGGCTTGGAAAGCATCAGCGGCCCGGCTTGGAGCTGGGCGGGCGTTGGAGTTCGTCCGAGCTTGGTATCCGGGGCTGAACCTGGACCAGCTGCGCACCTGGCGGCTGGAGGCCGACGAAGAGCTGGAGGAGGTGCGGCCGGCTATCGCTCAGCGCGCTTCGACGATTGCTGAGTGTACTGACATCAGCGTCTTCGCTCCTGAAATTAATGATGACGACGCTGCCCAGCCGGAGGAGTTGTTCGGGCTGGACCCGGCAGCGGGTCAAGACTCGGCAGAGGAGATCACCTCTAGCGATGAAGGCAAAGACGACGAAGGAGAGGAGGGCGAAGACGTTGAGCCGGCCGGTGAAGCGGCCAGCCAGCCTCAGCCTGATCGTGCCTCCAGCAACGAGGCGCGTGCTAGCGCGCCCTCTGCGGGAGGCGGTGATCATGCCGAGGTTCGCCAGCCGGCCACTCCTCCAGCCGGCACTGCCGTCTCCACCGACCTGCCCAACTCGCCAGTCGCTCCCTTGGCTGAGTCTGCCGTCTTTCTTTTTTCCTGCTTGTTGCCTTTTGAACGATTTTATCAAACTTGCGCAGTTCCACCTACTGGGGGTGTATTCAAACTATGTCGAATGCTGGCCTTTTGAAGTTCTTTTATGTAAATATTATTGCGTGCTTGGTTTCCATTCATCTATGCTTTTTATCCTTAGGTTGTTTCCTTTGCCGCCTTCCCCTTCTGGGAAGGCAAGTACTCGAGCTTTCTTAGATTGGAGTGAGGTGAGTGGAAGCCGGCCGGCCGGCTACTCTGGTAGCCGGTCGGTGGTGGGAGAAAAACCGGCTTTTGTTATATTAGTCCGTTAGTCCCTAGCCGTTTTTCGTGTGGGCACCCGTTCCTGCCCTTAACTCTTGCCAGCCGGACAGCCGGTTCTTCGAACTGCGACTTTTGGCAAGAGAAAGCTTGGGAGCCGACACACTACTTGTCTGACTGCGGGTAGGACTTCTAATATAACTCCAGGCGGCCAGTCCCCGGGCCGACTAGTCGAACCCGGTGCCGGACGGAAAAAAGTGAATGCAATGACAAGGCCATAAGCATGATACTTTTCATTTCATAGACAAAAGATGGCAGTCCCCGAGCTCTCCTCGGGGGGCCTATTGTCTCGAACTTAGTACAAAAGTTAGCGTGATACATACTGCATTTCAACTGTAAAACCTTCGGAGGAGGTTGGCGTTCCATGGTCGTTCCGACTCCTTGCCGGAGTCGTCTCTCTTTCGTGCCTTCGGCTTCTGCGCGTCGATCAGGTAGTAGGAGTCGTTGCCTAAGGCTCTGCTGATGACGAAGGGGCCCTCCCAAGGGGCCGAGAGCTTGTGCTGGCCGGCTGTTCGCTGGATCAGCCGGAGCACAAGATCGCCCTCTTGGAAGGATCTTGGCTTGACCTTCCGGCTGTGGTAGCGGCGCAGGCCCTGCTGATAGATGGCGGACCGGCTGAGGGCTAACAGCCGGCCTTCTTCCAGCAGGTCGACGCCGTCTTCTCGTGCTTCCTTGGCCTCGGCTTCCGTGTACATGGTTACCCGAGGCGAGTCGAACTCGGTGTCAGTTGGGATGACCGCCTCGGCACCATATACGAGGAAGAAAGGAGTGAAGCCGGTTGACTTGTTTGGTGTAGTGCGCAGACTCCAGAGGACAGCCGGCAGCTCATCGAGCCAACAGCCGGCTGAACGCTCCAGTGGTACGATCAGTCGGGGCTTGATGCCGGAAAGGATGAGGCCGTTGGCTCGCTCGACCTGGCCGTTTGACTGCGGGTGGGCGACGGACGCTAGGTCCAACCGGATGCCTTGCGTCGCGCAGAAACGTGCCAAGGCTCCCTTGGCGAAATTCGTGCCATTGTCGGTGATGATGCTGTGTGGTACGCCGTACCGAGTTGTTATATCTGTGATAAATGTCACGGCAGTCGGCCCATTCAGCTTCTTGATCGGCTTTGCCTCAATCCATTTGGTGAATTTGTCCACGGCGACAAGCAGATGTGTCATGCCGCCGCGCGCCGTCTTGAATGGGCCCACCATGTCCAGTCCCCAAACGGCGAAGGGCCAAGTGAGGGGAATGGTCTTGAGTGCTGAAGCCGGCATGTGTTGCTTGGAGCTGAAGAGTTGGCACCCTTTGCAATGTTTAACTAACTTCTTGGCGTCATCCAAAGCAGTCGGCCAAAAGAAACCATGGCGGAAGGCTTTGGCGACGAGTGATCTTGAGGCCGCATGGTGGCCGCATTCTCCTTGGTGGATGTCCCTGAGGATTGCAATGCCCTTCTCTTGCTCAACGCATCGCTGGAGGACTCCAGTGACACTGCGCTTGACGAGTTCTCTGTTGACGATTGTGTATGCTCCGGCTCGGCGTTGGACTTGTCTTGCCTCTACTTCGTCAGCCGGCAGATCTTGGTTTATTAGGAAGTTGAGGATGGATTGAGCCCATGATGGAGCTGCGACTTCTTCTATTGCCAGAACGGCTACTGTGACCAGGGCGGGCGGGCTGGGCGGTGAAATGCTGGAGTCGGCCGCCGCCTGTTGTGTTGGTGTAGTCTCCGGGCCGACTACCGCAGTCCCCGAGCCGGGTGAGGCAGTCCCCGGGTCGGGCGTAACTACGGAAGTCCCCGAGCCGCCTGCTGATACCCCCTGGCCGACTATCGAAGTCCCCAGGTCACCTGCTTGGTTCTTCGAGCCGGCTGCGTCGGGGTCAGGCGGCACGAAGATGGAATCGGACTCTGGAGACGGCTTGATAGACGGCTTGAGGAGGCGTTGTAGAGAGACACCGGTTGGTATTGCTTGCCGAGTGGAGCCTATTCGAGCCAGGGCATCAGCTGGCTCGTTGTCGGCTCGTGGTACATGGAGGAACTCGCATCCTTCAAAATACCCACTGATCTGCTGAACGAGGAAGCGGTAGCTTGCCATATTTGCGTCCTTGGCATCCCAGTCGCCGGATGATTGCTGGACCACCAAGTCCGAGTCGCCATAACATAGGATCCGGCGAATGCCGAGTTCTTTGGCAAGCCGGAGCCCGTGTATGAGCGCCTCGTACTCGGCCACGTTGTTGGAGGCGGCAAAGTGAATTTGCAGCGTGTATCTGAGCTTGTCGCCTTTGGGAGAGGTGAGGATGACGCCGGCTCCCAAGCCGGTGCGCATCTTGGACCCATCGAAGTGCATGCGCCAATGAGTGGAGTCGGGAGCCGGCGGTAGGTACTGGGTCTCGGCCCAGTCGACGAGGAAGTCGGCCAATGCTTGGGACTTGATGGCGGTGCGAGGCTGGTAGAAGATCGTATAGGGGGCCAGCTCGATGGCCCATTTCGCCACCCGGCCGGATGCATCCCGGCTGCCTATGATCTCGGCCAGCGGGGCGGTGCATACAACCGTGATGGGATGCTCTTGGAAGTAGGGCTTCAGCTTCTTGGCGGCGAAGTACACGCCGTAGCACATCTTCTGGTAGTGCGGGTAGTTCTGCTTCGAGGTAGACAGCACCTCGCTCAAATAGTACACCGGCCTCTGGACCGGCTGGGCTCGGCCTTCTTCTGGGCGTTGGACTACGATGACGGTGCTGACCACCCGGCTGGTTGCGGCAATGTAGAGGAGCATGGGCTCTTTCTCAGTCGGCGCCGCCAGGACAGGCGGCGTGGCCAGCATCTTCTTCAGCTCGTGAAAAGCTTGATCGGCTTGGTCATTCCACTCGAAGTGGTTGGTCTTCTTCATGAGGCGGTAGAGGGGAAGAGCTTTCTCTCCGAGCCGGCTGATGAAGCGGTTCAGGGAGGCCAAGCATCCGGTAAACTTCTGGACGTCTCGAAGTTTGGTGGGAATCGCCATTCTCTCAATGGCCTTGATCTTTACTGGGTTGCATTCGATGCCGCGTTCGGAGACCAGGAAGCCTAGGAGCTGGCCGGCTGGCACTCCGAACACGCATTTCTCGGGGTTAAGCTTGATTTGGAACCGGCGTAGGTTCTCAAATGTTTCCTTGAGGTCTTCCAGCAAGGTGCCGCGCTTCTCCGTCTTCACTACAATGTCGTCTACGTAGACGTGGGCATTTCTGCCGAGTTGCTTGAGGAGGCACTTCTGCATGCAACGCTGAAAAGTGGCACCGGCATTTCTCAAGCCGAATGTCATAGTCAGGTAGCAGAAGGCTCCGAATGGCGTGATGAAGGCGGTCTTCAGGCGGTCTGCCGGATTTAACTTTATCTGGTGATACCCTGAGTAAGCATCCAAGAAACTCAACAGCTCGCATCCGGCCATGGAGTCTATCACTTGGTCAATCCTTGGCAGGGCAAAGGGATCTTTGGGGCAGGCCTTGTTGAGGCTCGTGTAGTCTATACACATGCGCCACTTGTTGTTTTTCTTTAGCACGAGGACCGGGTTGGCGAGCCACTCTGGAAAGAAAACTTCCATAATGAAGCCGGCTGCCAGAAGCCGGGCTATCTCCTCTCCCACAATCCTGCGTTTCTCCTCCGACAGTCGGCGGAGGGGTTGTTTGACTGGCTTTGCGTCTTCTCGGACGTGTAGTTTGTGCTCGGCGAATTCCTTCGGGACGCCCGGCATGTCCTTGGGGGACCATGCAAAGATGTCCCGATTCTCACGGAGGAAATCGGCGAGCTCGCCTTCCTATTTGCTGTTTAGGTTTGCCCCGATGACGGCAAACCTCTCTGGGTGCTCGGGGTCAAGAGGTATCTTCTTCGTCTCCTTGGCCGGCTGGAAAGATCCTTGAGCATCATGCTCCTTGGGATCGGGGGACAAGGCCGACTGCTTGCCGGCCATGGCCACGACTCGGTCCAACATCTTCTTTTCTTCGGCAATCACAAGGGACTCGGCCAGCCGACTGCTGGCTGCTGCGCACTCAGAGGACTTCTTGTAATCGCCGGCTATGGTGATGACGCCTTTGGTGCTCGGTATCTTCATCTTGAGGTATGCATAGTGGGGAACTGCCATGAACTTGGCCAAGGCAGGTCGGCCAAGCAATACATGGTAAGGGCTCTCCAGGTCCACCACTTCAAACCAGATCGCTTCCCGGCGGAAATGCTCCTTGTCCCCAAAAAGTACATCAATCTTGATCTTGCCAATGGGGGCGCAGGACAGGCCGGGTACGATGCCATGGAACACAGTCCGAGTAGGCATGAGTTGCTTCGTCTTGACATTCAGCTTCTCCATGGTGTCACGGTACAGGATGTTGATGCTGCTCCCGCCGTCTATCAGCACGCGGGAGAATCGGGCAGCGCGTCTATCCGTTGCAAGGGTGGCATCCAAAACCAACGCATAAGAGCCGGGAGACGGCATCACCTCTGGGTGGTCGGTCCGGCTCCAGCTGATAGGTTTTTCTGACCAGTGCATGTGCTCGGCGGGGTTGGCAGCAACCATGCTGACTTCTTGGTGCTCTCGGCGTTTGCTGCGCCGGTCTTCGGGCTGACTTGTAAAGATGATATAGGCGGCATGCTCGTCGGGGAACTCATCGTGCACGGCTCCGACTGCGGGCCGAGCGGCCGGCGGCTGCGGAGCCGGAGGCGGCGGACCGGCAGGCGGAGGCGGCGCGAGCCCTTCGCCTTTAGAGATTCGGGTGAGCCAGTGGCACTTCCGGGTCGTGTGGTTGGACGGCTTCGCGCCGCTGTGGAACTTGCACGGGGCGTCGAGAGTCTGCTCGTAGGAGAAGGCCGGCTGCCAAGCCGGCTTGCCGCCCCTCTGCTTCTTGGGTGCGGGCCGCGCTTCGGGCTGCTCGTCTTCGACTGTGGCCACCTGCCGACTGGTGGAGGGCGGCACCGGGCCCTTGCGCTTGTGGTCGTTCTGGTGTGGGCGTCGGCCGGAGTCCCCAGCCGGCGTCTTGGGCGCCGGGTTGAGTACCTTTCCGGACGCGTCTACCCGGAGTTCGGTCTTCATCGAGGAGTCGGCGGTGGCGTACTTGTCCGCTATGATCAGAAGCTCGTCGAGGGTAGTCGGCTCGTCGCAGAGGAGCTTGTGCTTGAGGAGGGTGCCTTCTCGGCACCCGGCAGTGAAGTATTCTATGGCTTGCACCTCGTGCACCCCTTCGCAAGAGTTGCGGAGCTCGGCCCAACGCGTGAGGTAGTCGCGAGTGGACTCGGCGGGGCCTTGTACGCACAAGGAGAGCTGTCTGGGCTTGGGAGCCCGCTTGTAGGTGCTGGTGAAGTTGCGGACGAAGGCTTCTGTGAAGTCTAGCCAGCTGTTGATGCTGTATGGCTTGAGGCTGTTGAGCCAGGTCCGCGCCGTGCCCTGCAGCATGAGGGGCACGTACTTCACGGCAACGCGCCTGTTGCCGTTGGCTATGCTAACCGCCGTGGAGTAGTCGATCAACCAATCTTCCGGCTTCACGGAGCCGTTGTACTTGGGCGTGTCTCTTGGGAGCGAGAACCCTTTGGGGAAAGGCTCGTCGCGGATGCGGGGGCCGAAGCAAGGCGGGCCGACATCGTCTTCTTCTTCTAGCGCCAGGGATCGCGCCAGGCGGTCGATCCGATGGCGGGCGTCGTTCTCGCCGACTCCTTCGCGGCGACCTAGCCGGCCGCTGAGAGTCGGATGCGCAACAGGCGGCGGGGTGGGATATCTCTCTCCACGGGGCCGGGGCGGAGGCAGGTTGCCCCGCCACTCCACGGCCCGGGGGTGGCCTTCTGCGTCTCGCTCGATGGAGATTCGGGTTCGGCTTCGGCTGGCAGCCGGTTCTTTCTCGCGCCGCGCGCGGGTTTTACCCGTAGTCGGCGTCCGGGACGTCGCGCTGTGATCTCGGCGCGGGGGAGGGCTTTCCGCGCGGGCATCGGCTTCGTGCCGCTGCGCAGCTGCAACGATCAGCCTCTGGATGCGTCGGGTCATGTGGGGGAGCTCTTTGGCCCCCAGTCCATCTAGCTCGTCTACGGCCACCTGGGCGGCGTGCAGGTTCTCGAGTGGAGTAGCGTAGACTGGGCGGTCGACTTCTAGCATATCGGCGATGACAGCGCCACGCTGTCTGACGACGCCGGCCCGGCTAGGCCCGCCTAGGGGCGGCGTGCCAAAGGCGGCGCGGTCGGCCTCGCGTCGGTGGGCCTCAGCGAGGCGTCTCATGGAAACCAACTTCCGGCCCTCCGCGAGATGGGCGAGGCGGCGAGCTTCCAGTCCTTCAGCATCGGCATCGGCCGGGAGGGGGATGGACAAGTCATGGACCGCCGCGTGCGGGGCGTCGTGGGCGCTCTCGTCAGAAGCGCCGCCGTGGCCGATGACCATCACCTCGGTGGTGACAGCATCGCAGCCATCGGCCCGAGGAAGCGGGTCATTGTAGATCGCGACGTTGGTGGGGAACGTGTCGAGCGAGGCCGTGTCGGAGTCGATAGGCATCAGATCGGTGGAGCCAACCGACTCCAAGTGCACGGCAGGCTCGCCGGAGACGTGGAGCTGGCCGATGAGGTTGACGAGGTGGTCGGTGCCCGCGTCGGGGGCGAGCTCGTCAGAGATGAGAGTCTTGTCAAGGAGATTGGCGAGGCTGCTCGCCGCACAGATGTTGGTGACGCCTTGTAGCACGTCGTGGCAAGCGCCATCGGGCGTGCCGGGCTGGCTACGCTCGCGGGGGAGGAAGAGGGTTCCCGTCCAGAACAGGTCTCCGGACGACGGTGCACCTAGCCCCACGGTGGGCGCCAAATGTCGGGTGGTAGGTGCGACATATGCCAACGAGTGGCTTATCATTGTGGGAGCCAGTAAGACGTCGCCGGTGCCTGGAAACGGGATGAGGCGAAGACATGCACGCCGGCGAATCTTACCCAGCTTCGGGGCTCTCCGTGGAGATAACACCCCTACTGCTGCTCTGCGGGGTCTCCGCATGGTCACTAGATGAACAAGTAGCTACACGGTGCTCCTTGAGCTGTTTGGCGAGAGGAGGAAGAAGGGCACGGCTTGCTCTCTTCTCCTCCCTATGTGGTGTCTGAGACTAGCAGGGATTGATCTCTCTTTGCATGGATGCCCCGGGGGGTTTATATAGGCCTACCCCCGGGGGTACAATGGTAATCCGGCTGGGCGCGGGGCCCAGCCGTCTGTGTCTACGCTCTCCGGCTTCTGCGCCGGCTGCTGGGGCCCGCCGGCTAGTGGGTCCCGCCGGCTGCCGGCTCCTTGGTCGACAGGCAGGCCCCACTGTCAGGGCCTTGTCGGCGGCTGGTTACTGTTGCTCAATCTTGGTGGCGAAGGCTTTGCCGAAGTGGGCGTGGCTATAGTGCCGCTGCCCGGTGGGCGATCACTGTAGCCCCACCGCGTCTTGTCTCCTTAATGGGGCGTCTTCTTCGAGGGAGGTGGCAAGCCGGCTGTGGGGAGCCAGCTCTATCTTGGGCCGACTGGGGGAGGTCTGGCCGCCTTCGGGTGTCTCTCTGCCCGAAGGGGCCCACCGCCCGTGGGCCGTACTGGTAGCCCGTCGTGGATGACATCAGGGTCAACGTGGCAACAGTGCCGCGCCGGACGGGTCATGGCCACCCGTACAGCCCACTGTGCCAGGCGTGCTCCGGGATTCAGGGGTGGCAGGCTTCACTGTAGCCACGCCCCGTCACATCGCCGTTATGTGGATGCAGACTTCGAGGGTACGATCTTGACCGCTTTATGGGAGCCGGCTTCTTGGAGTAGGCCTTCTCGCGGCCGGCTTCTCGGAGCCGGCCCTCCCGCGGCTTCTCTTCATGAGGGCTGAAGTCGGGCCGCCTTTCGATAGCCGGCCTGGAGACAGCCGGCAAGGGGAAGGCGGCCCTGCGTCTTGGATTCTTGAGGGCCGAATCGGCTCGTAATTTTTTCAGAAGGGCCAGGGGAGCCGGCTAGGCTACCCATGGTTATTTACTCCGACAACGGGTGACCTTCTTCCCGAGCTCTCGCAACTGCTCGATCGAGTTCGGCAGGTGATGCAAGGCGTCGCCCAAGCCCTGTGGCCATCCGTCTCCATGCTCGAAGGTCTTGGAGAGCTTGCGGAGAAGCTAAAGGGAGCACGGTGGCGCTTCCGATTGTGGAAGATATCGGCCTGCCATCAAGGCGCTAGGGAGGCCTGGGCCATGGTGAAGACGCGGTACGCAAAGGCTGACCCCAACCACATGGCCGAGGTTGGTCCTGTAGGGCCCGACGGGAAGGAGATCCCTGTAAGCTTAGTATACGGCCAAGTAGAGTTGGCCGCAAAGTATTCCCAGCAAGACTGTAAATTAGACAGCCTTTTAGATGGTATTGAAGAGGAATACAATCAGTCAAAATGACTATGTAATTTAATTGACATTTATAATGCCTTCTAGCCGGATTGTAGATCATTTGTCATGGCCGACCTTTTCGCTTCAGCCTCGGGACCTAACGGTCCGGAGTGTGTCCGAATTCCCGTGCGGTTATATAGGAACCAGGGAATGCATGGAGACTAGGCATAGGGGTCATTAGTGCGTGAACAGACAAGTGCCCGACTAGTTATGTTATATTACATGGTTAGTAAGAAACATCTTCTAGGGAGAATAGTTCCGTTAGGGGTTCCTTTCCCTGGGAGGCATGCCCTAAGGTGCATGTCCATGCTGTGAAAAGAAACGCAGGAAAAACATCTGGGGCGTATAGACAAATAAAATAAAAAAGATCATCTTTAGTTCACCGACCGAATATTCCCTTAAGAACACTAGCTTTCGGCTTCACCCAGTCTGAGGTACACGTCCGGCTGACCCGGCAGTAACAATCGCAGAGGTGCTCCCTTTACCACCTAGCCGAACAATCGGGAACGTAGGGGAAAGCACAGGAGCCAGGCAACCCAGCTTGGCCAAAACTTAAGTCATATCGATGCATATAATGGTGAATAAAAGGTACATGCGGAAGTGTGACACATGTGTTGGGCATGAAGCCCGTATGAATAAGCTTCTGGTTAAAGAAGCCCCCGGGTTTAATGAGCGCGGATAGCGCATCACTTTATGATCCTTTAAAGGCTATAAGAGAGAGAGAGAGAAGAAGAGAAATGTAAGAAGAAAATATATAAAAAATGGACAGAGGAAGGAGACGAACACAGAGTCCGGTGCTAGGCATAGAATCTTTAGAGACGGGCTGCGTTCCATGGGTTCGGCTCGAGTCAGTTATCCGATGCATCCCGCAGGCGGTACGCTCCACCAGTCAGGACTTGGTCAATTATGAAGGGACCTTCCCACTTGGGCTTGAGTTTGTCCTTTTTCTTGTCCGGTAGTCGTAGAACTAATTCACCAACGTTGTAATTTTTGGCCCGTACTTCTCTGTTTTGGTATCTTCGAGCCTGCTGTTGATAGAATGTGGAACGGGCTTTTGCCACGTCACGCTCCTCTTCCAGTGCGTCCAAGCTGTCCTACCGATCGAGCTCGGCTTCTCTTTCTTCGTACATGCGCACTCGAGGTGAGTCATGAATTATGTCGCAAGGCAAAACTGCCTCTGCACCGTACACCATAAAGAATGGTGTGTATCCGGTGGTGCGATTCGGCATGGTCTGCAGCCCCCAGAGTACGGAGTCGAGCTCCTCTACCCAGTGTGTGTTAGATTCCTTGAGGGACCGCACTAATCTGGGTTTGATGCCGCTCATGATAAGACCATTTGCACGTTCGACCTGGCTGTTAGTTTGTGGATGATAGACGGAAGCATAATCGAGCTTGATGCCCATGTTTCTGCACCAGATTTTTACCTCGTCGGCATTGAAGTTCGTGCTGTTATCAGTGATGATGCTGTGGGGGACGCCATAACGGTGTACAACCCCGGATATAAAGTCTATCACCGGTCTGGATTCGGCCGTCTTAACAGGCTTGGCTTCTATCCATTTGGTGAACTTATCCACCATGACCAGTAAGTATTTTTGCTTGTGGGTTCCGCCTTTAAGGGGTCCAACCATGTCAAGCCCCCAGACCACGAAGGGCCAAGTAATGGGGATAGTTTGGAGGGTGGTGGGTGGCATATGGCTTTGGTTTGCAAAGAGCTGGAAACCGGTGCATCGTTGGACTAAGTCCTGAGCGTCTGCCCGGGCCGTCGGCTAATAAAAGCATGTACGGAAGGCCTTGCTTACAAGGGACCGAGCTCCAGCGTGATGACTGCCGAGTCCGGCATGAATTTCAGCCAGGAGGTTCTGCCCCTCCTCTTCGGAGATGCACCTTTGAAGGACTCTAGTAGTGCTTTTCTTATAAAGCTCTCCCTCGTGGACTCTGTAGGCTTTGGATCGCCGCACTATGCAGCGTGCCTCATTTTGGTCCTCGGGGAGTTCCTGCCTAGTAAGGTAGGCGAGGAATGGTTCTGTCCACGTGGTGATGACGACCATTATTACGTGGGCTGAAGGTGTTATTTCATTGGCAGAGCCTCCGATTATGTCAGGATGTTCGGTGTCGGGCAGTGCGGTTGGGTCCGGGCTGTTATTGTTCGGCTCCCCTTCCCATACTACGGATGGCTTGAACAGCCTTTCCAAGAAGATGTTGGGGGGGACTACATCGCGTTTTGCACCGATGCGTGCCACGACATCTGCCGCCTGATTATTTTCCCAGGCTATATGGTGAAATTCAAGCCTCTCGAACCGAGCTGACATTTTTAGGACGGCGTTGCGGTAAGCTGCCATTTTTGGATCCTTGGCATTGAAGTCTCCATTTATTTCGGATATTGCAAGGTTCGAGTCCCCGCGCACCTCTAGGTGTTGAATGCCCATGGATACTGCCATCCGGAGACCATGTAAAAGGGCCTCATATTCGGCTGCATTGTTGGAGTCCGTGTACATAATCTGGAGTACGTATTGAACTGTGTCTCCTGTGGGGGACATCAAAACGACGCCGGCCCCCAGCCCAGCCAACATCTTGGAGCCGTCGAAATGCATGATCCAATTTGAATATGTGTTGTACTCTTTAGGGAGTTCGGCCTCTGTCCATTCTGCGACGAAGTCGGCCAAGACTTGCGACTTGATGACTCGTCGTGGCTTATAAGTTATGTCGACGGGAGGAGCTCAATGGCCCATTTTGCAATCCGGCCCGTTGCGTCACGGTTGTTTATAATATCGTTAAGTAGTACTTCCGAGGCTACTGTTATTGAACACTCTTGAAAGTAGTGTTGTAGCTTCCGGGATGCCATGAATACCACGTACGCAATCTTTTGATAATGCGGGTACCGTGATTTGCAGGGAGTGAGGACAGTGGACACATAATAGACCGGCTATTGAAGGGGGAATTTGTGTCCGTCCGCTTCTCGTTCGACGACGAGCACTGCGCTTACAACCTGATGTGTTGCTGCAATGTATAATAGCATTGGTCCACCAATGTTTGGCGCGGTCAGGACTGGGTTTGTTGCCAGTATGGATTTTATTTCGTCGAGTCCGGCCATGGCTGCATCCGTCCATTTGAAGTGTTCAGTGCGCCGAAGGAGGCGGTAAAGGGGTAGGGCCTTTTCTCGCAAGCGGGAGATAAAGCGGCTTAGAGCCGCCACGCATACGGTTAACTTTTGTATTTGTTTGAGGTCCTTTGGGATATCCAGTGGTGACAGAGCTCGGATCTTGGCTGGATTTGCTTCAATTCCTCTACCGGATACAATGAAGCCCAAGAGCTTTCCGGCTGGAACGCCGAAAATGCATTTTTCCGGGTTGAGCTTGATGTCGTATGTTCGGAGGTTATCAAATGTGAGCCTCAAGTCGTCTACTAGAGATTCAACATGTCTTGTTTTGACGACCACATCATCTATATATGCCTCCACTGTTTTGCCGATCTGGCTTGCCAGACATGTCTGAATCATGCGCTGATATGTTGCGCCGGGGTTTTTGAGACCGAAGGGCATCGTGTTAAAGCAGAATGGGCCGTATAGTGTGATAAATGTCGTTGCGGCTTGGTCTGGTTCTGCCATCTTTATTTGATGGTAGCCGGAATATGCGTCGAGGAAACACAATGAATCGTGTACTGTGGTAGCGTCAATAATTTGATCGATGCGGGGGAGGTGAAGGGATCCTTTGGGCAAGCCTTGTTAAGGTCTTTAAAATCAACACACAAGCGCCAGGATTTGTCCTTCTTTGGTACCATCACCAGGTTTGCTAGCCAGTCCGGATGTTTTATATCTCTGATGAATCCGGCCTCCAATAGCTTTGCTAGCTCCTCTCCCATGGCCTGTCTCTTAGGTTTGGAAAAATGCCGAAGAGCATGTTTGACAGGTTTGAATCCTGTTTGGATATTTAAGCTGTGCTCGGCCAGCCTGCGTGGGATTCCTGGCATGTCTGAAGGGTGCCAGGCGAAAATGTCCCTGTTCTCTCATAGGAACTCTCGCAGTGCAGCGTCTACATCAGGGTTTAACTGTGCCCCAATGGAAGCTGTTTTATTGGGGTCCGTTGGATGGACTTGGAATTTGACTATTTCGTCCGCCGGTTTAAAGGAGGTGGACTTGGATCTTTTGTCGAGTACCACATCGTCCCTATTCACCGTAGAGCGCAGCGCAGTCAATTCCTCAGCCGCTAGGGCTTCGGATAGTGCCTCGAGGGCCAGTGCGGCTGTCTTGTTTTCGGTGCGGAGTGCTATGTCCGGATCTCTAGCGATAGTGATGATCCCGTTAGTCCTGGGCATCTTGAGCTTCATGTACCCGTAATGGGGTATTTCTTGGAAGATTGTAAACGCTTCCTACCCTAGCAGAGCGTGATAACCGCTGCTGAACGGAGCCACATGGAACGTGACCTCATCGGACTTGTAATTATCCGGCGTGCCGAACACCACATCTAGTGTGATTTTTCCTGTACAACGCGCTTCCCGACTGGGGATTATTCCTCTAAAGGTTGTGCTGCTTCGCTCAATGCGGTTCCAGTCTATTTCCATTTTTTGAAGGGTTTCCTCATAAATGAGGTTCAATCCGTTGTCGCCGTCCATGAGTACCTTGGTAAGGCGAAAGTCGTCCACTATTGGACTGAGGACCCATGCCTGGTGCTCGGGCTGTTCGGAATTTAGGTTCATCACTGGCGTTAAAGGTAATAGCAGTGTCACTCCATGGGTTTATTGTTGCTACTTGGTAGACTTCGGCAAGGTTGCGGAGTGTCCTTTTTCACATATTATTTGATGCAAAGTCTTGAAGACTGTTAATACCGTATTGGTGTCTCTGGGGTTGCTTTCTGCGGCCTCCGGAATTAGGAGATTTTCGCCAATTTTGGCCACCTGCCGGAGTATCCAACATGCTCTGAGGCTGTGAGTTGGTGTGGCGTCCTCTGTACTGTGAATTTTACAGGGTCCATTGAGCCATCCTTCCAGTACGGTTCCATGCCCTGTAGAGGGTTTTTGCTTTTTAGTGCTTGACCCGGGTGTCTGGTGATGATGCACCCTTTTATTTCGGACTGGGTTTGTATTCAGGGCCGGATTGTCCCAAAATTTTATTTCGGTTTTCCAGGCGCTTTCCATCACACAGTACTTTCATACAATGGATGTCAAGTCAGCGAAGTGTGTAATATCACGGCGACTTATGGCGTTGAGTATTCCCTTGTCCGTGCAATTATTGCAGAAGATTGAGATTGCGTCTTCCTCGCGGCAGTCCCTTAGCCTGTTCTTAACCAGGAGGAATCTGGCCTAGTAATGATGTACTGTTTCATCGGGCTCTTGCCTGATTTTGGATAGATCGCTTATGTTGGGGTGGGTGGGTGGAATTAAATCCGAAGCCTCACCCCATCTAAGGCTCAGTGGCCGAGGAATTTCCGAACTTGAAAATTTGGATTCCTGGATGTTGTCCAATGAATCCAGCCTGTCGCCTGACTCTAAGTTCACATCTTGAGTGATATCCTCCCCTCCGCGGGTATCCGGCTGGGAGGGATCGGGAATCCGGACATAGCGAGTCCTTAAGATAGATGAAGGCTCGCCGCACTGTCCCTCTACCACGGCAACGTGATGGGTGACTTGGGGAGAGTTAATCTCTCTCAGATCGGGTTTAGGCCCAATCTGGTCGTAATCCGTAGCGACTCCCAGGGCGGCGAAGCGATCCAAGAGCTCGTTTATGGAGGAGAGCTCCATTGGATCTAACTGCTCGGCGAGTTCCGAGCTGACGTGAAGATTGTTTTCGATGGCTCGAGAGTTCATCGTCCGTGCAGAAGCCGAACAAGCGGTCATAAGAAAACCACCTAGCCGGAGGGTTTGGCCGACAGCTAAAGCTCCCTTAGCAACGGTGCCGTCTTTAAAGACGGGGCGAGGCATCCTTCCTGATGGCCACGACACAGAGGAACTCTCAATGAAAGCACCAATGTCGGTGTCAAAACCAGCGGATCTCGGGTAGGGGGTCCCGAACTGTGCGTCTAGGCCGGATGGTAACAGGAGGCAAGGGACACGAAGTTTTACCCAGGTTCGGGCCCTCTCGATGGAGGTAAAACCCTACGTCCTGCTTGATTAATATTGATGATATGGGTAGTACAAGAGTATATCTACAACGAGATTGGAGAGGCTAAACCCTAGAAGCTAGCCTATGGTATGATTGTTGTTGTCCTACGGACGAAAACCCTCTGGTTACACAAAGTCGGTTACAATGGCAGGAGATCTACATATCCGTATCGCCAAGATTGCCTTCCATGCCAAGGAAAGTCCCTTCCGGACACGGGACGGAGTCTACAATCTTGTATCTTCATAGTCCAGGAGTCTGGCTGAAGGTATAGTCCGGCCATCCGGACACCCCCTAATCCAAGACTCCCTCAGTCGTGGTTCCGATAGGTGGTGCTATCGTACATCCACGTTGATGGAGACTTCAACCCACAGAGGGTAACGGTTGCGCGAGTCCATGGAGGGCTCCACCCACGAAGGGTCCACGAAGAAGCAACCTTGTCTATTCCATCATGGTCGTCTCCCATGAAGGACTTGCCTCACTAGCGGTAGATCTTCATGAAGTAGGCGATCTCCTTGCCCTTACAAACTCCTTGGTTCAACTCCACAATCTTGTAGGAGGCTCCCAAGTGACACCTAGCCAATCTAGGAGACACCACTCTCCAAGAAGTAACAAATGGTGTGTTGATGATGAACTCCTTGCTCTTGTGCTTCAAATGATAGTCTCCCCAACACTCAACTCTCTCTCACAGGATTTGGATTTGGTGGAAAGAAGATTTGAGTGGAAAGCAACTTGGGGAAGGCTAGAGATCAAGATTCATATGGTTGGAATGGAATATCTTGACCTCAACACAAGTGTAGGTGGTTCTCTCTCAGAAAATGTGTATTGGAAGTGTAGGTATGTTCTGATGGCTCTCTCCACAAATGAAGAGTGGGCGGAGGGGTATATATAGCCTCCACACAGAATCTAACCGTTTCACACAATTTGCCAAACTCGGTGGGACCGAATGGTTAAACTCGGTCGGACTGATTCAGCAAACCTAGTGACCGTTAGGATTTTCGGTGGGACTGAGATGCAACTCGGTAGGACCGATATGGGTAGGGTTAGGGCATAACGTAATCTCGGTGTGACCGATTACACAAACTCGGTGGGACCGATTTTGGTAATAAGCTAACCAGAGAGTTGGTCAGGTAAACTCGGTGGGACCGATTCGCTTATCTCGGTGAGACCGAAATGTTACAAAAGGGAAACAGAGAGTTTACATTGCAATCTCGGTGGGACCGATCACTCATCTCGGTAAGACCGAGATGTTACGAAGGGAAACAGAGAGATTACAATCCCATCTCGGTGAGACCGAGATCCCTATCGGTGAAACCGAATTGCTAGGGTTTGAGGCAGTGGCTATGACATCTGAAACTCGGTGGCGCCGGATAGAAAGAATCAGTGGGGCCGAGTTTGACTTTTGGTTTAGGTCATATGTGGATGTGGGAAGGTAGTTGAGGGCTTTGGAGCATATCACTAAGCACTTTGAGCAAGCAAGCCATTAAGCAACACCTCATCCCTCCTTGGTAGTATTGGCTTTTCCTACAGACTCAATATGATCTTGGATCACTAAAATATAAAATGTAGAGTCTTGATCTTGAAGCTTGAGCCAAACTTTTTGTCCTTAGAATTTTGAGGGATCCACTTTCCTCATCCATGCCATGCCATTCATTGAGCTTTTCCTGAAATATTAATCTTGGAATAATGTTAGCTCAATGAGCTATATGTTGTTAGGAATTACCAAAACCACCCAGGGATAGTTGCACTTTCAATCTCCCCCTTTTTGGTAATTGATGACAACATGTAGATCAAAGCTTCGACAAATGATAATAAGAGTGAAAGATATTGTCGCTTTGAGAAGTATGTGAAAAGCAAGAGCTCCCCCTAAATTTGTGCATATCTTAAGATTTGCTTTGGACTACAAATGCACAATGAGTTAGGATCATGGGTTACTCTTCCATGTCACATACATCTTGGTGGAGCGCTCAAAATGATAAGAATTAATTACATGCACTCATCACCAAGCAAAGTGTAGCTTATGATAATATCATCTAACAAGCATAAGTGTAGCTTATGATCAACCACATGATCATCAATGTCTCACAGATAATAGCGTAGTATCTCAAGCAACCAAAGGACAAACAAAGTTCAACCACCAAAGCAAGAGAGAATAAAAAGCAACGCTCTCTCTCGAAGCCTATGATCTATACATTTTTCTCCCCCTTTGGCAACAAGTTACCAAAAAGTTCATAGAAAATGCATAGGACTAAAACGTCTCTCAGGCTTGGTCTTCAGGTGGTGGTGTCCGGAGAACTCCAAGGATGAAGGCTTCAGTCGAAGTAGATGGAGCTGATGGGGTAGGTGCTGGAGCTGGTGGCACTGAAGCTGTAGCTGGTGCAGATGAAGTGGCTCTAGTGTCCGGTACAGGCACTGCAGCAGATCTCTGAGCTCGAGGCACTCTGGCAAATGCATCAGTGGTTGTCTTGCCCTTCCTCTCCTGCATGTCATCCTGTAGCTGCTCCACAATAGACTGAATCTCAGTTACTTTGACATCTAAATCATAGAATTTTTGTTCCATGATTCTTTCCAGGCTCTCCTGGTTTTTAGTTAGGGTGGCCAACCCCTTCTCAATCCTCAGAGATGATGCTATCAAGTAACCAAGCTGGTCCTGCTTGCTTTTCAAAAAGTACTCAGATGCCTCCTCTTGAGTTGGCATCTTGGCAGCCTTCTCCAGCTTTGCCTTCTCCTCCTTTGCTTGTGCTTGCACTGAGGAGGGTTCATCTTCATTCATCACAACTTGGTTGTCCTCGAAGTCAGGATAGATAGGCAAGTGTTCCTTATCCAACAAGTATGTGTCTGTGCCCATCTTTGAGTTTATCAACTCCTGGATCTATGGGGCATATCCACAACTTCTTTTTTGGTCAGTTGTAGTCCTCTTGATAGTCTCAACTATAAGGCTCATGACCTTGAACTTTTGTGGCACATCAAATATATGTAGCAAGTTAATTGCATGGCCTCTGATCATTCTGTGATCACCAGACTTGGGCAAGAGAGTGTGCCTAAGGATCCAATTGATTGTAGGCAGCCCTGAGAGCAAGTGTTTTACTGACCCAAACTGGTGAGACTCAAGATCATCTTCAGGAATCTCCTTGTACATATTTGCCATAGAGTTGTGATCCATCTTCTTCTTGGCATAGACATCCATGTCATCTTCTTTTTCCTTAGGAGCATTGATCAGATTTGCCCATTCATCAATAGTTGAGTGGTACCTTGTACCTTCAGACATCCATACTATCCTGCCATCTGAATAGAAGTGTGTTGTGGAGTAGAATTGCATTATGAGCTCCTCATTCCACTTTGTGAGCTTCTGCCCAACAAAGTCTGCAACTCCACAAGCACTGAAGATGTCAAACACACCAGGATAGTGTTCCTCATTTTCCTTGATATACTTCTAGTCGACCCACCTCATTTCACACACTATAGGCTTCTTGTCCAGCAGCACTGTCTCATAGAAATCCCGTTGTTCCTTTGTGTGGAACCTGTAAGCAATAGCAGTCCTTCTTCTGGTAGCATATGGATCTGTCTCTCTCCATTTCCTCAGTCCTGAGTCTCTCCTGATCTTCATGTTCTCAGCCACAGGATGAGCATCATTGTGGTCTGGAATTTTTGGCTTCAATTTTCTCAGAACATGCTCTTCATCTTCTTCTTCAGCAATAGTCTTAGGCACTGGGCCTTGTTCTTCTCAGCAGCTGGTATGTTTCTGGTATTTCTCTTTGGTGCAGTCTTGGGCTTGGAGGCAGCTTTGGGTGCTTCTTTGGGCTTTGATGATGCAGCCCCTGTCCTGATAGCATCACCCATAAGCTTCTGTGCCTTGGGTGCTGGTGCAGCAACCTCTTCTTCCTCTTCTTCTTCCATCATGGAATCCTTTCCAATCACTCTGGCCATGGTCTTCTTGACCCTTTCCTTCCTTTTCTTTCCTTCTGTAGCAGGCTCTTTGGGTTGAGATTCCAAAGATGCTTGAGAGGATGCTCTGGCCTTAGACATTGGTTGTCTTCCTGCTGGCCTTTTGATCTTCATCCCTGGCTTAACTGTAGCTGAGTTGTACTCCTTCTTAACCACTTTCTTCTTTGATGTGGCCTCATCCTTAGTGGCCACATTGTCTTCATCCTCAGACTCTGAAGTTTTCTTCTTGCTTGCTCTAGTGGCATCCTTTGGCAGATTGCTTAGGGTGCTCCTGCTACCATCATCTAAACTGCTAGAGGGACTAGTGCCCTCACTCAGGTGAACCTGCTCCTCTGACCTATTCTGGCTGTCACTCTGGTCAGACATGTTGCAAACACTGATAGCAGACCCTGTGAATAGATATAGATGAGATAGAGTGGATGAGCATCACAAAATGCAGAGGTTTATGTAAAAAAATGAGTCAAAAACTTAGTTTTAGTTTTCCACAGAAAGCATTTTGGATCAACTGATTTGCAAACTCGGTGATACCGAAGCAGCTGTTGGAACCTAAACTAGTGAACTCAGTCAGACCGAGTCATAGTACGGTGGCACCGAGACTGCTAGGGTTTCACAAAGTCCTGAACTCGGTCACACCGATTTGCAATTCTCGGTCAGACCGAGAACCACATGTTTAATGGCCTTGGCCGAATCGGTGGAACCGAGTTCTGCAACCCGGTGGGTCCGAGATGGTTTCGGCGGAAACCTAACCCTAAATTTTCGATTCAACTCTAATCTACGGAGTGTTTTGACTGGATAGAAGCGTTGCAATCATGGTAAGAATCATAATGAACACAATGTGCTAGGAATCGGACGGGGATAGCACTGCGATCGAGTCCATACCCTAGTTCGGCGATGAACTCGCTACGGCGGCAACAGCGGGGAAGAATTCCGTTGACGGCGGCGGAGACCAGCGACAGGAGGCGGCTGGCAACGAGGAGGACGGTCCGGAGACCCAGGAGGCAGAGCGAGCTATGTGCGGGCGAAGGGGTTTCGGAGAAATTTCCAAAATTTTGCCCGTGAGTATATATAGCCCGACCCTATCAGTGTGACCGAGTGGAACAACTCGGTGGCACCAAGATGCATAACTGTTGACAGTTACAGCAACTCGGTGTGACCGAAAATTTCAAATCGGTTGCACCGAGATTGAAAACCTAGATCGACTTAGTGATGTCGGTATGACCGAAATGGATGAATCGGTCAGACCAAAACACACAAAGAAGTTTTGGAAGTTTAAGTCTATGACGAATCGGGGACTCCGAGTGCTCCTCACACAGAGTGGTTCGAATCTGACTTGATCAAATTTTGTGATGTAGCATGAATAGAGTTTGAGACGAGAAAATCATAGATAGCTAGAGAGGGTTCTTAGGCATTCTTGTCCATCCAGTTGGCAAAAGAAAACCAATCAATCAAAACAACAAGTGGATGTCCTCGAATGAGAAAAATATGCAATGAACATGCTCACACAATAAAATGGCAATTGAAATATGTGGCAAAGCATGCACAACCAATTCTGGCATCTATCAAACAATTTGCGATGACTAGGTCATCTATATATGAGTATATTGACTTAGGAGTCAAATGAGAACATTTGATCATAGGTCATACTCATCATTTAAGCACAAGTGGGGTCACCACTTTTACATAAAGCATTGTTGTGTTCACACCATTAGAGTTGATTTAGCTCAATTCTTAGAGTAAAGCTCCCCCTAGATGTGAGATCCCCCCTAAGAGGGATGAACTAACCTTGGGTTTTGTCGATGATGACTTCATGTAGATGTTGAAGATGTGGATGCTCAATGTTGATGTAGATCATTTGTAGCTATCCATTGGAGTGAGTTGCACTTTCAATACCTACACGGGTTAGTCCCACAAGGAACAAACAAGGATATCCATAGACATAGAGTGATGCACACACAAGATGATGTCTATGAAAGCTTTTAGGTTACCTTGTCCCTTGTCTTACCAACAAGAGGGTTTGTGACTCCTTGAACTAGTGCAAGATGTGGAAGTTTATTGCACTTGTTCTTGCCAAGATGATAAGAGTGAAGTATGTTGGCGGAGTCACCCTCAAGAACTCTCTAGTTCTTCTTCTTCGGGATCCACACCATCTTGATGGGAATCCTCGGTGTTGTAGTTGTACTTGATGAAGTGGAGCTTGAAGTAGTCTTGGGAACCCACTTGACCAAGGCCTTAGGAGCTTCTTCAAATGCATCAATTTCCTCTTGAAGCTTGTCCTTGCCTTTTTGCTTGTGGTCTTGTGGTGGAAGATCATCTTGAGCTTGTGTCCCTTTGAGAGAAGTAGGATCATACTCCTCTTGTTGAGGAACAAACTTCGTCTTGGGGTATTGATCTTCTTCCCACTCAACTCCATTGGCATTGAACTTTCGTTCAAAACCAACACCTTGATTCTTCTGGTTCCTTCCTTGCTTGCATACAATTTCCTCGAATTGCTTACTTTCGGCAAGGCTCTTGTAAACACCTTTCTCTATAATTCCCTTCAATAAGCTATTTTCTTGCTCAAGTGTAATTTGGCTAAGAGAATCATTAGTGGAATCAAGAGAACTACTAGAAGCAATAATATTGGATTTAGCATGATTATTGTTACTACTAGAGGAAGAATCTTTCATGTTCTTGTTACTAGACTTGACTTGAGGCATGTAAGTGGATAAGAGTAAATGCTTGGCAATGTAAGAAGAACTTTTCTTGCAAAGATCATCATTTATTGCTTTTAAGAACTCGTGCTCTTGCTCAAGGTTGAGCTTTTCAAAGCGCAATTTCTCATGAGTCCTTAAAAGTTCTCGATGATCTCCTAAGATAGTTTCATGAGCTAACTTAAGAGTGTTTAGTTCTTTAGTTAGAGACTCAATCTTCTCCTTATCATTGTCATTCGTTTTATCTTGATTAGCATGATTAATTGACGTTTCATGATAGTATTCATCACTAGAGTTGTCAACAAGTAAATCATCATCACCTAACAAGTCATCTTCATCACTATTGAAATCAACATAATCGGGGTGTGATACCTTTGGGCCTTTAGCCATGAAGCATGTTCCAACTCCTTCATTTGGTGAGTCAAATATGTCGTAGGAGTTGGTTGTCACAAGTGCTAGACCGGCAACACCTTCATCTTGAGTATATTCGGAGTCGGAGTGATAGCTTCTCTCGGACTGGTTGTCAAAGTCGGAGCTGGATACCCATTCACCAACATGAGCTTGATGTCTTCGTTTTGTGTAGCTCCTTGATGACTTGTCCTTTCTTTCCGAATCCTTGCTTCTCCGTGAGGGTCTTCGTTCATAACGATCATCTCTACTCCTTCTTTCCCTATATGGTGATTCTTCTCTTCTACTTCTTCTCTTGGGAGAATCTTCTCTTCTCTTGTAGGGGGGCGTGCACTCATTGGAATAGTGTCCGGGCCTTCCACAATTGTAGCAGTTTCGCTCTTGACTAGAAGATCTTTTGTCATTGTAGGACCTTGATTTGGAGCTTCTCTCTTTGCTTCTACTCTTGTAGAACTTGTTGAAGTTCTTCACCATTAAGCTCAATTCTTCATTGAAGATTTGTTTCTCACTCGATGATGTGGGGGCTTCACATGAGGCTTTGTAAGCACCACTTGATTTGTTGTGAAGTTCCTCTTTATCCTTGAGTGACATCTCATGAGCAACAATTCTTCCGATGACTTCCATTGGCTTGAGATCTTTGTAATTGGGCATCATTTGGATCAATGTGCACACGGTATCATATTTTCCATCCAAGGCTCTTAGGATCTTCTTGATCATGAATCTATCGGTCATCTCTTCACTCCCTAAGCTGGCAATCTCATTTGTGATAAGAGCAAGCCTAGAGTACATTTCACCGACACCTTCACCATCCTTCATTTTGAACTTGTCAAGTTGACTTTGAAGCACATCCAACTTGGATTCCTTGACGAAGTCGGTACCTTCATGCATGTCAATCAAAGTATCCCAAATTTCCTTTGCATTCTCAAGACGGCTGATTTTGTTGAATTCTTCGGGGCACAATCCGTTGAAGAGGATATCACAAGCTTGAGCATTGTATTGTAGCATCTTCAGCTCATCCGCGGTAGCTTCACGATTTGGTTCTTTCCCATCAAATAATTCACCTTGCAAGTCAACACACACAATAACCCAAACGGCGGGGATATGTCCAAGAATATGCATTTTCATCTTATGCTTCCAACTAGGAAAATTAGTACCATCAAAGTAAGGACCTCTATGGTGATAATTTCCCTCGCTAGACGCCATACTCTCCTAGGTTGTGAAACCAAGGCTATGACCACCAAAAGCTATGGAAATCAAACCAAATGGAGACCAAAGCTCTAATACCACTTGTAGGATCGAAAGTATGTCTAGAGGGGGCGATTAGACTACTTGACCAAATAAAAATCTAGCCTTTTCCCAATTTTAGTTCTTGGCAGATTTTAGCTATCTTAGCACAAGTCAAGCAATCTCCACACAATTCAAGCAAGCATGCAAAAGAGTATATGAGCAGCGGAAAGTAAAGCATGCAACTTCCAAGAATGTAAATGGAAGGGTTTGGAGGATTCAAACGCAATTGGAGACATAGATGTTTTTGTCGTGGTTCCGATAGTTGGTGCTATTGTACATCCACGTTGATGGAGACTTCAACCCACGGAGGGTAACGGTTGCGCGAGTCCATGGAGGGCTCCACCCACGAAGGGTCCACGAAGAAGCAACCTTGTCTATTCCATCATGGCCGTCGCCCATGAAGGACTTGCCTCACTAGCGGTAGATCTTCATGAAGTAGGCGATCTCCTTGCCCTTACAAACTCCTTGGTTCAACTCCACAATCTTGTCGGAGGCTCCCAAGTGACACCTAGCCAATATAGGAGGCACCACTCTCCAAGAAGTAACAAATGGTGTGTTGATGATGAATTCCTTTGCTCTTGTGCTTCAAATGATAGTCTCCCCAACACTCAACTCTCTCTCACAGGATTTGGATTTGGTGGAAAGAAGATTTGAGTGGAAAGAAACTTGGGGAAGGCTAGAGATCAAGATTCATATGGTTGGAATGGAATATCTTGACCTCAACACAAGTGTAGGTGGTTCTCTCTCAGAAAATGTGTATTGGAAGTGTAGGTATGTTCTGATGGCTCTCTCCACAAATGAAGAGTGGGTGGAGGGGTATATATAGCCTCCACACAGAATCTAACCGTTACACACAATTTGCCAAACTCGGTGGGACCGAATGGTTAAACTCGGTCGGACCGATTCAGCAAACCTAGTGACCGTTAGGATTTTCGGTGGGACTGAGATGCAACTCGGTAGGACCGATATGGTTAGGGTTAGGGCATAACGTAATCTTGGTGTGACCGATTACACAAACTCGGTGGGACCGATTTTGGTAATAAGCTAACCAGAGAGTTGGTTAGGTAAACTCGGTGGGACCGATTCGCTCATCTCGGTGAGACCAAAATGTTACAAAAGGGAAACAGAGAGTTTACATTGCAATCTCGGTGGGACCGATCGCTCATCTCATTTAGACCAAAACGTTATGAAGGGAAACAGAGAGATTACAATCCCATCTCGGTGAGACCGAGGTCCCTATCGGTGAAACCGAATTGCTAGGGTTTGTGGCAGTGGCTATGACATCTGAAAATCGGTGGCGCCGGATAGAAAGAATCGGTGGGGCCGAGTTTGACTTTTGGTTTAGGTCATATGTGGATGTGGGAAGGTAGTTGAGGGTTTTGGAGCATATCACTAAGCACTTTGAGGAAGCAAGCCATTAAGCAACACCTCATCCCTCCTTGATAGTATTGGCTTTTCCTATAGACTCAATGTGATCTTGGATCACTAAAATATAAAATGTAGAGTCTTGATCTTGAAGCTTGAGCCAAACTTTTTGTCCATAGAATTTTGACGGATCCACTTTCCTCATCCATGCGATGCCATTCATTGAGCTTTTCCTGAAATATTAATCTTGGAATAATGTTAGCTCAATGAGCTATATGTTGTTAGGAATTAGCAAAACCACCCAGGGATAGTTGCACTTTCAGCAGGAGATGGAACATTGCATCCTGATTTGCACTTAATCTATGTGGATGAAGTTTGTGGATTATTTAAGCTTGCAGGTATGCCCGAGGATGTTATCAAGAAGAAGGTCTTCCCTTTATCTTTGAAGGGAGAGGCATTGACATGGTATAGGCTATGTGATGATATGGGATCATGGGACTACAAGCGATTGAAATTGGAATTTCATCAGAAGTTTTATCCTATGCATCTTGTTCATCATGATCGCAATTATATATAATTTTTGGCCTCGCGAAGGATAAAGCATCGCTCAAGCTTGGGGGAGGCTTAAGTCAATGTTATATTCATGCCCCAGTCATGAGCTCTCAAGAGAAATGATTATCCAAAAAAATTATGCTCGGCTTTCTCTCAGTAATCGCTCCATGCTCGATACTTCTTGTACTGGATCTTTTATGATGAAGACTATTGAATTCAAATGTGATTTATTGGAAAGAATTAAACGCAACTATGAAGATTGGGACCTCGACGAAGGTAAGGAGTCAGGTATAACACCTAAGTTTGATTGTGTTAAATCTTTTATGGATACCAATGTTTTCTGTGATTTAGCACTAAATATG
Source organism: Triticum aestivum (assembly GCF_018294505.1). NCBI lineage: Eukaryota > Viridiplantae > Streptophyta > Magnoliopsida > Poales > Poaceae > Triticum > Triticum aestivum. Next base: position 187,524,587 of record NC_057803.1, on the reverse strand, counting down.
GACTTGACTCTGAGATAGTAGCTTATTTCTGTGAATCCTTTGCTACTCATGTTGATCTCCCTAAGGAGAAGTGGTTTAAATATAATCCTCCTATTGAAGTAAAAGCAGTTGTACCTATTAAATTTGAAGAAAAGGCTATCACTTATGATGATCATGTTGTTCCTGCTGCTTATATTGAGAAACCACCTTTCCCTGTTAGAATAAAGAATCATGTTAAAGCTTCAACTATGGTTAACAAAAGTAATATTAAGACACCTAAACCCCCTCAGCAAATTAAAGTTGAACCTAGTATTGCTATGGTTAAAGATCTCTTGGCCGATAATATTGATGGGCATGTTATTTACTTCTGCAATGAAACTGCTAGACCTAATGCTAAAAATAAACATAGACGTGTTGTAGGCATGCCTATTATTTCTGTTAAAATAGGATATCATTGCTATCATGGCTTATGTGATATGGGTGCTAGTGTAAGCACAATACCTCATTCCTTATACCAAGAAATTATGCATGATATTGCACCTGCTGAGCTAGAAGTATCAATGTTACCACTAAACTTGCCAATAGAGATACTATTTCACCTATTGGGATTGTTAGAGATGTTGAAGTCTTGTGTGGGAAAGTTAAATATCCTGCTGATTTTCTTGTTCTTGGTTCCCCACAAGATGACTTTTGTCCCATTATATTTGGTAGACCCTTCTTGAATAATGTTAATGCTAAGATAGACTGCAATAAGGATACTGTTTCTATTGGTTTAGGGGATATGTCTCATGAGTTTAACTTTTCTAAATTTCGTAGACAACCTCATGATAAAGAATTGCCTAGTAAAGATGAAATTATTGGTCTTGCTTCTATTGCCATGCCTCCTACTGATCCTTTAGAACAATATTTGCTAGACCATGAAAATGATATGTTCATGAATGAAAGAAGGGAAATAGATGAAGTATTCTTTAAACAGGGACCTATTCTGAAACACAACTTGCCTGTTGAAATCCTAGGGGGTCCTCCTCCACCCAAGGGTGATCCCGTGTATGAGCTTAAACCATTGCCTGATACTCTTAAATATGCTTATCTTGATGAAAAGAAGATATATCCTGTTATTATTAGTGCTAACCTTTCAGAGCATGAAGAAGAGAGATTATTGAAAACTCTGAAGAAGCACTGTGCTGCTATTGGATATACTGTTGATGATCTTAAGGGCATTAGTCCCACTCTATGTCAACACAAAATAAATTTGTAGAAAGACGCCAAACCAGTTATTGATCACCAACGACGGCTAAATCCTAAGATGAAATAAGTGGTAAGAAAGAAAATATTAAAGCTCCTTGAAGAAGGTACAATTTATCCCATTGCTGATAGTCAGTGGGTAAGTCATATCCATTGTGTCCCTAAGAAGGGAGGTATTACTGTCGTTCCTAATGATAAAGATGAATTAATTCCACAAAGAATTATTACAGGTTATAGGATGGTAATTGATTTCCACAAATTAAATAAAGCTACTAAAACAGATCATTACCCTTTGCCTTTCATTGATCAAATGCTAGAAAGATTATCCAAACATACACACTTTTGCTTTCTAGATGGTTATTCTGGTTTCTCTCAAATACCTGTGTCAGCTGATGATCAAGAAAATACTACTTTTACTTGCCCTTTTGGTACCTTTGCTTATAGACGTATGCCTTTTGGTTTATGTAATGCACCTGTTACCTTTCAAATATGCATGATGGCTATATTCTCTGACTTTTGTGAAAATATGTGTGAAGTTTTCATGGATGATTTCTCTGTTTATGGATCCTCTTTTGTTGATTTCTTGAGCAACCTTGATCGAGTTTTGCAGAGATGTGAAGAAACTAACCTTGTCTTGAATTGGGAGAAGTGACACTTTATGGTTAATGAAGGCATTGTCTTGGGGCATAAAATTTATGAAAGAGGTATAGAAGTTGACAAAGCTAAAGTTGATGCTATTGAAAAGATGCCATGTCCCAAGGACATCAAAGGTATAAGAAGTTTCATTGGTCATGTCAGTTTTTATAGGAGGTTCACTAAAGACTTCTCAAAAATTTCCCGGCCTCTGACTAACCTATTACAAAAAGATATTCCTTTTGTCTTTGATGATGATTGTGTAGAAGCATTTGAAATACTTAAGAAAGCCTTGATTTCTGCACCTATTGTCCAGCCACCTGATTGGAATTTACCCTTTGAAATCATGTTTGATGCTAGTGATTATGCTGTAGGGTTGTTCTAGGATAAAGAGTTGATAAGAAACTAAATGTTATTCAATATGCTAGTAAAACTCTAGACAATGCCCAGAGAAATTATGCTACTACTGAAAAGGAATTCTTAGCAGTTGTATTTGCTTGTGATAAGTTCAGATCTTATATTGTTGATTCTAAAGTTACTATTCACATTGATCATGCTGCTATTAAATATCTTATGGAAAAGAAAGATGCTAAACCTAGACTTATTAGATGGGTTCTCCTGCTACAAGAATTTGATTTGCATATTATTGATAGAAAGGGAGCTGAGAACCCCGTTGCAGACAACTTATCTAGGTTAGAGAATGTTCTTAATGACCCACTACCTATTGATGATAGCTTTCCTAATGAACAATTAGCTGTCATAAATGCTTCTCATACTTCTCCATGGTATGCTGATTATGCTAATTATATTGTTGCTAAGTTTATAGCACCTAGTTTCACATACCAGCAAAAGAAAAAGTTCTTCTATGATTTAAGACATTACTTCTGGGATGACCCACATCTTTATAAAGAAGGAGTAGATGGTGTTATTAGACGTTGTGTACCTGAGTATGAATAGGAACAGATCTTACGCAAGTGTCACTCCGAAGCTTATGGAGGACACCATGTTGGAGATAGAACTGCACATAAGGTATTGCAATCCGGTTTTTATTGGCCTACTCTCTTCAAGGATGCCCGTAAGTCTGTCTTATCTTGTGACAAATGTCAAAGAATTGGTAATATTAGTAGACGTCAAGAAATGTCTATGAATTATTCACTTGTTATTGAACCATTTGAGGTTTGGGGCTTTGATTATATGGGACATTTTCCTTCCTCTAATGGGTGTACACATATTTTAGTTGTTGTTGATTACGTTACTAAGTGGGTAGAAGCTATTCGAGCTAGTAGTGCTGATCATAACACTTCTATTAAGATGCTTAAAGAAGTTATTTTTCCGAGGTTTGGAGTCCCTGGATACTTAATGACTGATGGTGGTTCACATTTTATTCATGGTGCCTTTCGTAAAATGCTTGCTAAGTATGATGTTAATCATAGAATTGCATCTCCATATCATCCACAGTCTAGTGGTCAAGTAGAATTGAGTAATAGAGAGCTTAAATTAATTTTGCAAAAGACCGTTAATAGATCTAGAAAGAATTGGTCCAAGAAACTTGATGATTTATTATGGGCTTATAGAACTGCATATAAAAATCCTATGGGTATGTCTCCGTACAAAATGGTTTATGGAAAAGCATGTCACTTACCTCTCGAATTAGAACATAAGGCATATTGGGCCATTAAAGAGCTCAACTATGACTTCAAACTTGCCGGTGAGAAGAGGCTTTTTGACATTAGCTCACTTGATGAATTGAGAACCCAGGCTTATGAAAATGCCAAGCTATTTAAAGAAAAAGTTAAAAGATGGCATGATAAAAAGATACAAAAGCGTGAGTTCAATGTAGGTGATTATGTATTGTTATACAACTCTCGTTTAAGCTTTTTTGCAGGCAAACTTCTCTCTAAATGGGAAGGTCCTTACGTTATCGCGGAGGTCTATCATTCCGGTGCCATAAAAATCAACAACTTCGAAGGCACAAATCCGAAGGTGGTGAACGGTCAAAGAATAAAACATTATATCTCGGGTAACCCTATAAATGTTGAAACTAATGTTATTGAAACCGTAACCCCAGAGGAATACATAAGGGGCACTTTCCAGAACGTTTCAGACTTCGAAAAGGAATAGGTACGTGGTAAGGTAAGTAAACCGACTCCAAAACAGTTCTAATGGCAATATTTCTCCGTTTTGGAATGTAAAAAAATAGGAAAATAAGAAACAGAACGGAAAGGACATGAGGCTTCCACGAGGGTGGAGGGCGCGCGCCCCTACCTCATGGGCACCTCGTGTGCTCTTTGGACTCCGTTTTCTTGCACGATACTTCTTTTGGTCGGTAAAAATTCATTACATAATCTCCCGAAGGTTTTGACCACTGTATCACGCAAATATCTCATGTCTTTGTTTCGAACTGTCCTGCTGCAGATTTGAGCAACATGTCATCCCAAGATTTGGAAGGAGAAAGCTATGTGGTTGATTACCTTGCAGATCCTAAGGTCTATGGGGATGTGGAGCATTGTGGTTGGACTACGGAAGAAGAAGAGGACTATGAACCTAAGGGAAAGGAGGAGACGAGCTCAGATGAAGATGATGTCCCACTACCTCAACCTGGGGACATGCATGTGGAGTTCAAAAAGTCAAGCCTCCCAGATAGAGCAAAGAAACCTAAGATCGAGTTTATCCCTTTTCGCCTCTTGCAGGAAAACAAGCAGGAATTATGCAAAAAGATACTAAGCCTGGAGCAGGAGATCGATGACCTGAGGGATCAAAACTCTGTCCTCAAGCGCAAATTAAGGAAGAAGCCTACGCCATCAACAAAACCATCATCTTCTTCACCAACAAAGAAGAACTGAGCCTCGGGTATGGGCACACCCCTTGGAAACTGCCAAGCTTGGGGGAGTGCCCCGATATCGTATCACCATCACTTTTATCTTTACCATTTTCCTTAGTTCGATCCTTTTGATAATATCTTGATCTAGTAGAATAAAGTTTTAGTATGATCTAGTTGTGAGTTTTGCTTTATGATCTTCTTGTGTGATAGAGTCCGTGAGCTATATATAATAAAGATTAGTGTTGAGTCAAGGGCTTGATTATTTTGCTATGATCTTGAGGGAATAAAATAAAAGAGAAGAAATAAAAAGAAATAAAGAGATCATATGGATCTTATGGAGAGTAATGAGCTCACATATAAGGAGTATGATGAATAAAAGTTGTTGAGAGTTGACAAGCATAGTTTTGGTCATCGTTGCAATTAATAGGAAGTAATAAAGAAAGAGGGGTTCACATATAAATATACTATCTTGGACATGTTTTTTACTTGTGAGCACTCATTAAAATATGACATGCTAAAGAGTTGATGTTGGACAAGGAAGACAACGTAATGGGTTATGTTTTCTTACATCTGAGACAAATTATATTGTCATGGATCATCCAACATGTTGAGCTTGCCTTTCTCTCTCTTGCTAGCCAATTTCTTTGCACCAAGTAGAGATACTACTTGTGCTTCCAAATATCCCTAAACCCGTTTTTTCCATGAGAGTCCACCATATATACCTATGGATTGAGTAAGATCCATCAAGTAAGTTGTCATCGGTGCAAGCAATAAAAATTGCTCTCTAAATATGTATCACTTATTAGTGTGGAGAAAACAAGATTTATACGATTTGTGATATGGAAGAAATAAAAGCGACGGACTACATAGTAAAGGTCCATGTCACAAGTGGCAATATAAAGTGATGTTCTTTTCCATTAAGATTTCGTGCATCCAACTATAAAAGTGCATGACAACCTCTGCTTCCCTCTACGAAGGGCCTATCTTTTATTCTTGTATTCACCTTTCCTTTTTACATTTTATCCTTTGGCGAGCACAATGTGTTGGAAAGATCCAGATATATATAGCTAATTGGATGTCAGTTTTCATGAACTATTATTGTTGACATTACCCTTGAGGTAAAACGTTGGGAGGCAAAACTATAAGCCCCTATCTTTCTCTATGTCCAATTAAAACTTCATACCCATAAATATTGCGTGAGTGTTAGCAATTGTGAAAGACTAAAAGATGGTTGAGTATGTGGACTTGCTGGAAAGGTCTTATCTTGGCTCTTTCCTATGTTATGATAAATTGCAATTGCCTCAATGACTGAGATTAGATTTTGTTGGTTCTCAATGAAGTTTATGATTCATACTTGAAATTGTGACTGAATTGCTACTTTAGCATAAGAGATCATATGACAATATATATATATATATATATATATATATATATATATATATATATATGTTGCTGCTCTAAGAATGATCATGATGCCCTCATGTCCGTATTTTATTTTTATCGACACCTCTATCTCCAAACATGTGGACATATTTTTCGATTTCGGCTTTCGCTTGAGGACAAGCGAGGTCTAAGCTTGGGGGAGTTGATACGTCCATTTTGCATGATGCTTTTATATTGATATTTATTGCATTATGGGCTGTTATTACACATTATGTCACAATACTTATGCATGTTCTCTCTTATTTTACAAGGTTTACATGAAGAGGGAGAATGCCGGCAGCTGGGATTCTGGGCTGGAAAAGGAGCAAATATTAGAGACCTATTCTACACAGCTCCAAAAGTCCTGAAACTTCACGGAAGTTATTTCTAGAATATATAAAAAATATTGGGCGAAAGGAGTTCCAGAGGGGGCCCACATCCTGGCCACGAGGGTGGAGGGCGCGCCCTACCCACTGGGCGCGCCCCCCTGCCTCGTGGGCTCCCTGTTGGCCCTCCGATGCCCATCTTCTGCTATATCAGATCTTCCGTCCGAGAAAAATAATAAGCAAGCTTTGGGGAAGAAACTCTGCCACCACGAGGCGGAACCTTGGCGGAACCAATCTAGGGCTCCGGCAGAGCTGTTCTGCCAGGGAAACTTCCCTCCGGGAGGGGGAAATCATCACCATCGTCATCACCAACGATCCTCTCATTGAGGGGGGTCAATCTCCATCAACATCTTCACCAGCACCCAAGCACCGGTCCACCCACATATCAGATTATCAAAGTACCGAATGCAAATCATATGAACGTGATGAAAACTAGCTTGACGATAATCCCCATGTGTCCTCGGGAGCGCTTTCCTTCATATAAGAGTTTGTCCCGGCGTGCCCTTTGCTACAAAAAGGATTGGGCCATCTTGATGCACCTTATTTACTTTTATTACTTGCAACTCGTTACAAATTACCTTATCACAAAACTATCTGTTACCGATAATTTTAGTGCTTGTAGAGAATACCTTACTGAAAACTGCTTATCATTTCCTTCTGCTCCTCGTTGGGTTCGACACTCTTACTTATCGAAAAGCTATGATAGATCCCCTACACTTGTGGGTCATCACATCATCCCTCAACTAGCTCATTAGTCACATTGCTTGCAAGGCTTATAGTGATGTGCATTACCAAGAGGGCCCAGAGATACCTCTCCGACAATCGGAGTGACAAATCCTAATCCTGATCTATGCCAACTCAACAAGTACCATCGGAGACACCTGTAGAGAACCTTTATAATCACCCAGTTACGTTGCGACGTATGGTAGCACACAAAGTGTTCCTCCGGTAATCGGGAGTTGCATAATCTCATAGTCATAGGAACATGTATAAGTCATGAAGAAAGCAATAGCAGTAAACTAAAATGATCAAGTGTTAAGCTAACGGAATGGGTCAAGTCAATCACATCATTCTCCTAATGATGTGATCCCGTTTATCAAATGACAACTCATGTCCATGGTTACGAAACATAACCATCTTTGATCAACGAGCTAGTCAAGTAGAGGCATACTAGTGACACTCTGTTTGTCTATGTATTCACACATGCATTATGTTTCCGGTTAATACAATTCTAGCATGAATAATAAACATTTATCATGAAATAAGTAAATAAACAATAACTTTATTATTGCCTCTAGGGCATATTTCCTTCAGTCTCCCACTTGCACTAGAGTCAATAATCTAGTTCACATCTATATGTGATCAGTTCACATCTTCATGTGACTAATACCCAAAGGTTTACTAGAGTCAATAATCTAGTTCACATCGCTATGTGATTAACACCCAAAGAGTGATCATGTTTTGCTTGTGAGAGAAGTTTAGTCTACGGGTCTGCAACATTCAGATCCGTATGTATTTCACAAACTTCTATGTATACAATGCTCTACACGGAGCTACTCTAGCTAATTAATCCCACTTTCAATATGTATCCAGATCGAGACTTAGAATCATCTAGATTGATGTAAAAAGCTTGCATAGACGTAACTCTTTCCGACGAACTCTTTTATCACCTCCATAACTGAGAAATGTTTCCTTAGGCCTCTAAGGATAATTTTGACCGTTGTCCAGTGATCTACTCCTAGATCACTATTGTACTCCCTTGCCAGAATCATGCTAAGGTATACAATAGGACTGCTAAACAGCATGGCATACTTTATAGAACCTATGACTGAGGCATAGGGAATGAATTTTCATTCTCTTTCTATTTTCTGTCGTGGTCGGGTTTTGAGTCTTTACTCAACTTCACACCTTGAGACACAGGCAAGAACTCCTTCTTTGACTATTCCATTTTGAACTACTTAAAAATCTTGTCAAGCTATGTACTCATTGAAAATATATCAAGCCTCTTGATCTATCTCTATAGATCTTGATGCTCAATATGTAAGTAGCTTCACCGAGGTCTTTCTTTGAAAAACTCTTATTCAAGTATCCTTTTATGCTATCCAGAAATTCTATATCATTTCCAATCAACAATATGTCATCCACATATAATATTAGAAATGCTATAGAGCTCCCACTCACTTTCTTGTAAAAATAGGCTTCTCCAAAAGTCTGTATAAAACCATATGCTTTGATCACACTATCAAAACGTTTATTCCAACTCGGAGATGCTTGCACCAGTCCATAGATGGATCGCTGGAGCTTGCACACTTTGTTAGCACCTTTAGGATCGACGAAACCATCTGGTTGCATCATATACATATCTTCTTTGAGAAATCCATCAAGGAATGCAGTTTTGACATCCATTTGCCAGATTTCATAAAATGTGGCAACTACTAACATGATTCTGACAGACTTTTAAGCATCAATACGAGTGAGAAAATCTCATCGTAGTCAACACCTTGAACTTGTTCAAAACATTTTGCGACAATTCGAGCTTTGTAGATAGTAACGCTACTATCAGCGTCCGTCTTCCTCTTGAAGATCCATTTATTCTCAATGACTCACCGATCATCGGGCAAGTCAATCAAAGTCCATACTTTGTTCTCATACATGGATCCCATCTTAGATTTCATGGCCTCAAGCCATTTCATGGAATCTGGGCTCATCATCGCTTCCTCATAGTTCGTAGGTTCGTCATGGTCAAGCAACATGACATCTAGAACAGGATTACCATACCACTATGGTGAGGATCTCACTCTAGTTGACCTATGAGGTTCGGTAGTAACTTGATCTGAAGTTACATGATCATCATCATTAGCTTCCTCACTAATTGGTGTAGGAGTCATAGCAACATATTTCTGTGATCAACTACTTTCAAAATAAGGGAGCAGGTACAGTTACCTCATCAAGTTCTACTTTCCTCCCACTCACTTCTTTCGAGAGAAACTCCTTCTCTAGAAAGGATCCATTCTTAGCAACGAATGTCTTTCCTTCGGATCTGTGATAGAAGGTGTACCCAACTATCTCCTTTGGGTATCCTATGAAGACACATTTCTTCGATTTGGGTTTGAGCTTATCAGGATGAAACTTTTTCACATAAGCATCGCAACCCCAAACTTTAAGAAACGACAACTTTGGTTTCTTGCCAAACCACGATTCATATGGCGTTGTCTCAACGGATTTAGATGGTGCCCTATTTAACATGAATGCAGCTGTCTCTAATGCATAACCCCAAAACGATAGTGGTAAATCGGTAAGAGACATCATAGATTGCACCATACCTAATAAAGTACGGTTACGATGTTCGGACAAACCATTACGATGTGGTGTTCCAGGTGGTGTGAGTTGCGAAACTATTCCGCGTTGTTTCAAATGAAGATCAAACTCGTAACTCAAATATTCTCCTCCACGATCAGATCGTAGAAACTTTATTTTCTTGTTACGATGATTTTCCACTTCACTCTAAAATTCTTTGAACTTTTCAAATGTTTCTGACTTATGTTTCATCAAGTAGATATACCCATATCTGCTCAAATCATATGTGAACATCAGAAAATAACGATACCCGTCGCGAGCCTCAACACTCATCGGACCGCATACATCAGTATGTATTATTTCCAATAAGTCAGTTGCTCGCTCCATTGTTCCAGAGAATGGAGTCTTAGTCATCTTGCCCATGAGGCACGGTTCGCAAGCATCAATTGATTCATAATCAAGTGATTCCAAAAGCCCATCAGCACGGAGTTTCTTCATGCGCTTCACACAAATATGACCTAAACGGCAGTGCCACAAATAAGTTGCAGTATCATTATTAACTTTGCATCTTATGGCTTCAATATTATAAATATGTGTATCACTACGATCGAGATTCAATAAACCATTCACCTTGGGTGTATGACCACAGAAGGTTTTATTCATGTAAACAGAATAACAATTATTCTTTGACTTAAATGAATAACCGTATTGCAATAAACATGATCCAATCATATTATGCTCAACGCAAACACCAAATAACATTTATTTTAGGTTCAACACTAATCCCGAAGGTAAAGGGAGTGTGCGATGGTGATCTTATCAACCTTGGAGTTACTTCCAACACACATCGTCACCTCGCCCTCAACTAGTCTTTGTTTATTTTGCAACTCCCGTTTCGAGTTACTACTTTTAGCAATTGAACCAGTATCAAATACAGAGGGGTTTGCTATAAACACTAGTAAAGTATACATCAATAACATGTATATCAAATATATCTTTGTTCACTTTGCCATCCTTCTTATCCGCCAAGTATCTAGGGTAGTTCCACTTCCAGTGACCATTTCCTTTGCAGTAGAAGCACTCAGTTTCAGGCTTGGATCGAGCATTGGGCTTCTTCATGGGAGTGGCAACTTGCTTGCCATTACTCTTGAAGTTCCCTTTCTTTCCTTTGCCCTTTTACTTGAAACTAGTGGTCTTGTCAACCATCAACACTTGATGCTTTTCTTGATTTCTACCTTCGTCGATTCTAGCATCACGAAGAGCTTGGGAATCGTTTCCGTTATCCCTTGCATATTATAGTTCATCATGAAGTTCTAGTAACTTGGTGATAGTGACTAGAGAACTCTGTCAATCGCTATCTTATCTAGAAGATTAACCCCCACTTGATTCAAGTGATTCTAGTACTCAGACAATCTGAACGCATGCTCACTGGTTGAGCTATTCTCCTCCATCTTGTAAGCAAAGTACTTGTCAGAGGTCTCATACCTCTTGACTCGGGCATGAGTCTGAAATACTAATTTCAGCTCTTGGAACATCTTCTATGCTTTGTGGCGTCCAAAACGTTTTTTACATCCCGGTTGTAAGCCGTAAAGCATGGTGCACTAAACTATCAAGTAGTCATCATACCGAGCTTTGTCAAACGTTCATAACGTCTGTATCTGCTCCTGCAATAGGTCCTTCACCTAGCAGTGCATCAAGGACATAATACTTCTGTGCAGCAATGAGGATAACCCTCAGATCACGGAGCTAGTCTGCATCATTGCTACTAACATCTTTCAACTTATTTTTCTCTAAGAACTTATAAAAAAATAAACGGGGAGCTACATCGCAAGCTATTGATCTACAACATAGATATGCAAATACTATCAGGACTAAGTTCATGATAAATTAAAGTTCAATTAATCATATTACTTAAGAACTTCCACTTAGATAGACATCCCTCTAGTCATCTAAATGATCACTTGATCCAAATCAACTAAACCATGTCCGATCATCACGTGAGATGGAGTAGTTGTCAATGGTGAACATCACTATGTTGATCATATCTACTATATGATTCACGCTCGACCTTTCGGTCTCTAGTGTTCCGAGGCCATATCTGCATATGCTAGGCTCGTCAAGTTTAACCCGAGTATTCCACATGTGCAAAACTGGCTTGCACCCGTTGTATGTGAACGTAGAGCTTATCACACCCGATCATCACGTGGTGTCTCGGCACGACGAACTGTAGCAACGGTGCATACTCAGGGAGATCACTTATACGTTGAAATTTACTGAGAGATCATCTTATAATGCTACCGCCGAACTAAGCAAAATAAGATGCATAAAGGATAAACGTCACATGCAATCAAAATATGTGACATGATATGGCCATCATCATCTAGTGCCTTTGATCTCCATCTCCAAAGTACCATCATGATCTCCATTGTCACTGGCATGACACCATGATCTTCATCATCTTGATCTTTATCAATGTGTCGTCACATGGTCATCTCGCCAACTATTGCTTTTGCAACTATTGCTATCGCATAGCGATAAAGTAAAGCAATTGAATAGCGCTTGCATCTTATGCAATAAAGAGACAACCATAAGGCTACTGCCAGTTGCTGATAACTTTAACAAAACATGATCATCTTATACAACAATTTATTTCTGATCACGTCTTGACCATATCACATCACAACATGCCCTGCAAAAACAAGTTAGACGTCCTCTACTTTGTTGTTGCAAGTTTTACGTGGTTGCTATGGGCTGAGCAAGAACCGATCTTACCTACCCATAAAAAACCACAACGCGGTATAGTGATTGCTTTTTGATCTTCAGAAAGAACCATGTTCATTGAATCTGATTCAACTAAAGTTGGAGACACTGACACCCACTAGCCACCTGTGTGCTAAGCACATCGGTAGAACCAGTCTCGCGTAAGCGTACGTGTAATGTCGGTCTGGGCTGCTTCATCCAACAATACCGCCGAATCAAGAATCAACTAGTGACGGAAAGAAATATGTATATACCCACGCCCACAACTCCTTTGTGTTCTACTCTTGCATATAACATCTACGCATAAACCTGGCTTGGATGCCACTATTGGGTAACGTAGTAATTTCAAAATTTTCCTATCCACATGTGAGATGATGGTGATGCATAGCAACGAGAGGGTCTATGTACCCTCATAGACCGTAAGAGGAAGCGTTATGACAACGCGGTTGATGTAGTCGTACGTCTTCACGATCGACCAATCTAGCACCGAAGGTATGGCACCTCCGCAATCTGCACACGTTCAGCTTGGTGATGTCCCGCGAACTCATGATCTAGTAGAGCTTCGAGGGAGAGTTTCGTCAGCATGATGGTATAATGATGGTGATGATGATGCTACTGGAACAGGGCTTCGCCTAAGCACCGCTACAATATAACCGAGGTGGATTATGGTGGAGGGGGGCACCGCACATGGCTAAAAGATCAATGATCAACTTGTGTGTCCATGGGGTGCCCCCCTCCCCCATATATAAAGGAGTGGAGGAGGGGGAGGGTCGGCCCCCTACTATGGCGTGCCCTGGGGAGTCCTACTCCCACCAGGAGTAGGATCCCCCCCTCTTCCAAGTAGTAGGAGTAGGAGAAAAGGAAGGGGAAGAGAGAACAGAAGGAAGGAGGGGGCGCCGCCCCTCCCCCTAGTCCAATTTAGACTAGGCCTTGGGGGGCGCAGCCTGCCCTAGGCAGTCCCTCTCTCTCTCCCCCCACTAAAGCCCAATCAGGCCCATATACTCCCCGGCGAATTCTCGTAACTCTCCGGTACTCTGATAAATACCTGAACCACTCAGAACCTTACCGATGTCCGAATATAGCCTTCCAATATATCAATCTTTACATCTCGAACATTTCGAGACTCCTCGTCATGTCCCTGATCTCATCCGTGACTCCGAACAACCTTTGGTACATCAAAACACATAAACTCATAATACTGATCGTCACCAAACATTAAGCATGCGGACCCTATGGGTTCGAGAACTATGTAGACATGACCAAGACTCATTTGCGGTCAATAACCAATAGTGGAACCTGGATGCTGATATTGGCTCCTACATATTCTACGAAGATCTTTATCGGTCAAACCGCATAACAACATGCGTTGTTCCCTTTGTCATCGGTATGTTACTTGCCCGAGATTCGATCGTTGGTATCTTAATACCTAATTCATTCTCATTACTGGCAACTCTCTTTGCTCGTTCCATAATGCATCATCCTGCAACTAACACATTAGTCATATTTCTTGCAAGGCTTATAGTGATCTGCATTACCAAGAGGGCCCAGAGATACCACTCCGACAATCGGAGTGACAAATCCTAATCTCGATCTATGCCAACTCAACAAGTACCATCGGAGACACCTGTAGAGCACCTTTATAATCACCCAGTTACGTTCTGACGTTTGTTAGCACACAAAGTGTTCCTTCGGTAATCGGGAGTTGCATAATCTCATAGTCATAGGAACATGTATAAGTCATGAAGAAAGCAATAGCAGTAAACTAAAATGATCAAGTGCTAAGCTAACAGAATGGGTCAAGTCAATCACATCATTCTCCTAATGATGTGATCCCATTTATCAAATGACAACTCATGTCCATGGTTAGGAAACATAACCATCTTTGATCAACGAGCTAGTCAAGTAGAGGCATACTAGTGACACTCTGTTTGTCTATGTATTCACACATGCATTATGTTTCCAGTTAATACAATTATAGCATGAATAATAAACATTTATCATGAAATAAGGAAATAAATAATAACTTTATTATTGCATCTAGGGCATATTTCCTTCAATACGTACGTGGCCGTATTTTCTTTCTTGCACACTGGCCGATGTATGTACGTGTACATGCTACGTGTGCGCCTCTACTACGACACGTGCGCGCCTCTACATCGACCAGTATGTACGTACACGTTCGTGACCAGAATGACAACGCTACGTACGCTTCGACCAGGTGGGTCCCGACTGTCAGGTAGTTCCTTGCGTGTGAAGATGTAGCTTGTGGATCCCAGCAGTCAGGGGGGCGAATCATTTTTTGCCCGGACGCACTTCCTTGCGTGCGAAGATGTAGCTGGTAGGTTCCAGCAGTCAGGGGGGAAACGTTTTTTTTTGCGAAATACGGTTGCCCGTCCGGTGGGTCCCTGCTGTCAGGTGGAGGAATCATTATTTTCCACGTAATGAGGCACTTCCTTGCTGCGGCCATGGACCCAGTTGTCAGCCTCTCCACGTACAGTCCACGTCCGATGGAAGCCGTTCCTTGACCATGTTGACCACGCCGCACCGAGAGCACCAGGGCGGTGGATGACGACGACGCCTAGGAAGGGGATGACGCGAAGCCGAGGAAGACGCGGCAGTGGATGCCCACGTGTAGAGGAGTATGAGGGTTCACTGGTTCGGCTGCGGTGTGAGGATGTTGTCGCTGCAGAATAACAGGGGGTGTGGGTGAGTAGAGGGATGGCCTGGCCAGCGGTGGGAGTTGTAGGGGCGGTGAGGCCCCCACGGCATCACAGCCGGCCACGGGAGGCAGGAGCACGTGGCATGACCAGCGCTGGTTTGGGCGGCGAGAGCAAGAAGACCAGAGATTGAAAAAGCACTACGGTCGTTGGATGGACATCGTACGATCACTGGAGCTAGAATCGTTCATATTGACTAAGTTGACAAAGTCCTCCGTCCCCGTCAACTTAGTAAGCCCACAAGTCAGCCTCCCACCAAGGTGGGTCCCAGCTAGCAGGGGAGTATTCATTTTTTTCTGCATAATAAGGAGGCACTTCCAGTGGGTCCGAGCTGACAGCGGAGGGAACTTTTTTTCGCAAAATACGGTGGCCCATCCGGTGGGTCCTAGTTGTTAGGGCGGAAACATTTTTTTTCGCAAAATGCGGTGGCCCGTCTGGTGGGTCCCTGCTGTCAGGTGGAGGAATCATTATTTTCCGCGTAATAAGGAGGCACTTCCTTGCTGCGGCCGTGGACCCGGCTGTCAACCTCTCCACGTACAGTCCACGTTCGATGGAAGTCGTTCCTTGACCACGTTGACCACGCCGCACCGAGAGCACCAGGGCGGTGGATGACGGCGAGGCCTAGGAAGGGGACAACGCGGAGCCAGGGAAGACGTGGCAGTGGATGCCCACGCGTAGAGGAGTATGAGGGTTCACTGGTTCGCTGCGGTGTGAGGCTGTCATCGCTGCAGAATAACAGGGGGTGTGGGTGAGTAGAGGGATGGCCTGGCCAATTGTGGGAGTAGTAGGGGGTGGTGACGCCTCCGCCGCATCGCAGTCGGCCATGGGAGGCAGGAGCACGAGGCACGACTGGCGCTGGTTTGGGCGGCTGGAGCAAGAAGACCAGAGGTTGAAGAAGCACTACGGCCCTTGGATGGACATCGTACGGTCACTGGAGCTAGAATCGTGCATATTGACTAAGTTGACAAAGCCCTCCATCCCTGTCAACTTATTAGGCCCACAAGTCAACCTGCCACTATACCGGGTCCCAGCAAGCAGGGGGAGTATTCATTTTTTTGTGCGTAGTAAGGAGGCACTTCCTTGCGTGTGAAGATATAGTTGGTGGGTCCGAGCTATCAGCGGCGGTAACGCTTTTTTCGCGAAATACAGAGGCCCTTTCGGTGAGTCCTAGATGTCAGGTGGAGGAATCATTATTTTGCGCGTAATAAGGAGGCATTTCCTTGCGTGCGACCGTGGACCCAGATGTCAGCCTCTCCACGTACAGTCCACTTCAGATGCATGTCGGTCGTTGACCACATTGACCAGGCCGCGCCGAGAGCACCAGGGCGGTGGACGAAGGCGAGGCCTAAGAAGGGAACGACATGGAGTTAGGGAAGACTCGGAAGTTGTTTCCCACGCGGAGGGGAGTACGACTCTACGAGGGTTTACTGGTTCGTCTGCCGTCCCCGGAGAATAACAGCGGGTGTGGGTGAGTAGAGGGATGGCTAGGCCAGCGATGGTAGTACGGTGGGGCGATGAGGCATGTGCGGCAGCACAGCCGGCCGCGGGGAGGAGGGAGCAGGCAGTCCCGCCGGCGCTTGTTTGAGCGGCTGGAGTAGGAAGAGCGGAGATTGAAGAAGCACGACGACCGTTGGATGGACATCCAACAGTCACTGCTTGTGTGTCAACCTTTTTTAAGGAAATCCTCAAATCTATGGAAAACAGCATACAACCCATCTGCCATTATTTCTAATAATTTATAGCCCATTTGCTAATTCTTAAGGTTTTTTCTGGAGCCCATATTCTTTTTGTTAGCATTACAGCCCATATTGTGGCCACGGTTAAAAAATTATACAAAATTTTGCATATTTCGGTGCGGTCCGAACTGTTTTTAATCCCAAAAGTTTGAGTCACATTCAAAATGATTTTAAAAATAAATGTATATCAATATAAAATCCAACAAATTGTCCACGCATAAAAATCAATGCAATTTAAAATCTCGAAATGAAAAAAAGAAATTTGAAACTAATTGTCGGTTTGATGTGTTTTAAAAATGTATAGCCCATTTCTCATTACTGATAGGCCATTTTCTCGGCTAGCCGAATGAAGCTCTCCTCATCTTGAAAGATTTGCGGCCCAACAGGCCTGACAAAGCGACTTACTTGGCAAATCACAAAAAAACTGGATTGTGGCCGTGGACCCAGCTGTCAGCCTCTCCATGTACAGTACTCTTCCGATGGAAGTCGGTCGTTGACCACATTGACCACGCCGCGCTGAGAGCACCAAGGCGGTGGACGACAGCGAGGCCTAGGAAGGGGATGACATGGAGCTGGGGAAAGACGCGGCAGTGGATGCCCACGCGGAGGGGAGTACGAGGGTTCACTGGTTCGGCTACGGTGTGAGGTTGTCGTTGCCGCAGAATAATAGGGGGTGTGGGTGAGTGGAGGGATGGCATGGCCAGCGGTGGGAGTAGTATGGGGGTGGTGAGGCCTCCGCGGCAGCTCAGCCGGCCACAGGAGGCAGGAGCAGGAGGCACGACCGGCGCTACTTTAGGCGGCTGGAGCAAGAAGACCAGAGGTTGAAGAAGCACTATGGCCGTTGGATGGACATCGTACGGTCACTGGAGCTAGAATTGTTCATATTGACTAAGTTGACAAAGCCCTCCGTCCCCGTCAACTTAGTAGGCCCACAAGTCAGCCAACCACTATGGTGGGTCCCAGCTAGCAGGGGGGTCTTCATTTTTTGTGCATAATAAGGAGGCACTTCCTTGCATGCGAAGATATAGATGGTGGGTCTGAGCTGTCAGCGGCGGTAATGTTTTTTCGTGAAATACAGAGGCCCTTTCGGTGGGTCCCAGATGTCAGGTGGAGGAATCATTATTTTCCGCGTAATAAGGAGGCATTTCCTTGCGTGCAGCCGTGGACCCAGCTGTCAGCCTCTCCACGTATAGTCCACTTCAGATGCATGTCGGTCGTTGACCATGTTAACCAGGCCGTGCCGAGAATACCAGGGCGGTGGACGACGGCGAGGCCTAGGAAGGGAATGACACGGAGCCAGGGAAGACTCGGCAGTTGTTTCCCACGCGGAGGAGTACAAGGGTTTACTGGTTCGTCTGTTGTCCCTGGAGAATAACAATAGGTGTGGGTGAGTAGAGGGATGGCTAGGCCAGTGATGGGAGTACGGTGGGGCGGTGAGGCCTGCGCGGAAGCATAGCTGGTCATGGGAGGCGGGAGCAGGCAGTCCCGCCGGCGCTTGTTTGAGCGGCTGGAGCAGGAAGAGCAGAGATTGAAAAAGCACGACAATTGTTGGATGGACATCCAACAGTCACTGCTCTCGTGTGCATTATTTCTAATAATGTACAGCCCATTTGCTAATTCTTAAGAATTTTTTTGGAGCCCATCTTCTTTTTGTTAGCATTACACCCCATATTGTGGCCATGGTTAAAAAGTATACGAAATTTTGCATATTTCGGTGCGGTCAACTGTTTTTAATCCCGAAATATCGATTCACATTCAAACTATTTTGAAAAATAATTTAGATAAATATAAAATCCAAATAATTGTCCACGCATAAAAATCAATGGAGTTTATAATCTTGTAATGAAAAAAAAATTGAAACTAATTCCCGATTTGATGTGTTTTAAAAATGTAGAGCCCATTTCTGGGCAAACCGAATGAAACTCTCCTCGTCTTGAAAGATTTGCAGCCCAGCGGGGCTGATAAAGCAAGTAGGCCTCGTTTGGGTATTTCTTTAGAAAATAGAACTGGGCTGGCCATTTTCAGCAAGTAAAAAGCACAACTGGGCTCATGATGTGGTAAACATAAATAAAACCCTTGCTAGACGGGCCACAGCCCCCGCACAGCCCCGTTGTTACCCTGATCTGTCGCCAAAACTAGTATAAATAACAACTGCTTGTTCCTCAAAAAAAATAAACCGCGTGACCTGCTGGGTCCCTGGTATCAGCCGCTCATAGTGTAATTCTCTCGTTTATTGACTACGTTGACAATGGTGTGAGCCCCAGATGTCCAACCATTAGGAGGAACCATATTTTTGGGCTTGTAATATAGAGGCACTTGCTTACATACCGCCATGACGCTGGTGGGTCCCTACTGTCATCCTCTCCACGTACAGTCATTTCCTTGTTCCTCCCGGTTGTTGACGACGTTGACAATGCAAGAGGGCGGCGCTCCGCGCATGGCGAGCGAACCAAGGCCGCAAGGCGGAGGACGACGGCGAGGCCTCGGGCGGAACTAATAGGAGCCGTGGAAGATGCACCGGTCCAGTCGCAGGCGGAGGGGAGTACGAGGGTTGACTGGTTCGGGTGCGGGTGCGTGTTGGGGCTGACGTCGCCAGAGAATAACGGGACGTGTGGGGGAATAGAGGGAGGGACTGGCCAACGTTGGAGGGTACGTACGGTAGGGCAGCGGAGGCGCGGCTAGCCATGGGAGGTGGCAGCAGGCGGAGCCGACGGGGTCGTTTGGTTTGGGTGGCTGGAGGAAGAAGAAGAGAAGAGATAGAAGATACACAACAGATGTTGGATGTCAATCCAACAGCTGTTGGCAGAATCGTTTGTTCACTAGCTAGTAAGTCGACACCACCTTGGATAGGCTATTTCCTCGCCGGTCCCAAATGTCAGAATCCAAATCTGTCACGGTCATGCAGCCTTTCCTATGAAAATTTACAGCCCATTTGATGTGCTAGCTCGATATAAGTTTGTGGGTGCTGGTGGGGGCTAATCACTTGGCTTCTGTAATGCATAGTGAGCTCAAGCAGCCGGCGGGAGTGATGTTATTTCCCTTGGTTTGGATTTGTTAGTTGTTACAATATTTCACTCTAAATTAAACGACTGGCAAGCCATTTGCCTTGCTTCAAAGAAAATATGACAGTCACAGTCGAGTTGAAAAGGGCAAGAACATCTAACTCCATCTTACAAACTATACAAAAGCACGAGGGTTAATTGTTCATCTGGTTTACAAAAAAACCCAGGTTGAAAAGGGCAACAACATCTAACTCCAGCACTGTTTTCGGCAGTCACAGTCAAATGGGTCGGTCAGGTCCATAGAATGAACATCCTGGGTCATAAAATTTACTGGATTATGATCACAATATGTTGTAAATAGAAGTCCGGCACGTTCAGTTGCTCTTTTGCCCACCTGAAACTCCTTTTTTTGCTCTTCCGCATACCCATCCGTCAAAACCATGCTGCTGATAAACTTAAGCCTGATGGACAATAGTAACCTCGCGTTCAGAAGGAAGAATGTGACAAATCTAGTGTTTGCACGGGTGGCTACATATCGTTCTAGCATTATTGTCTTCAATCGAATCTCATGAGAAGTGAGAAAATCCCAATGCTTACGAATCCATCGATTGGTTATAACTTTCTTACCCCGTCCTGTTGCCTAAATAGACATGAGGATTGAAAACATTTAAGGTCTAAAAAAAGAGTGTCAAAAGAGCAATAGCTGAACGGTTAATTCTAGTACACTATATGCGGTCTTCCAATGTGCGTGAAATTATCACCTTTATATACAACTTCTCTAGACATGGAAAGCATTGCAGCAGGCCAATAATCTTGTTCAGATCAAAACTATTCATTTGGATATATAAGATCTTGACAGAATCCAGCACCATTGATAGGCCATCCATGGAGAAACTCTTCATTGAGCATAGAACATAATATTAGTACAAAATGTGTACTCCAAGATGACATATAACTTATGCGCAGAAATTTAAAATGCAGCTTATGGTTACAAGTGCGGATGATAATATAAAGTACCCGAAGAACTGTGGAGCCAAACACCATATTGAAATGAGCATAGAGATCATGTATTACACCCAAGGTCTCTAGTTTAAGATCAGAGAGGACGGTTATTTGCAACGGTGAATAACTAGAATCAAGGATCAACCTTTGAAGTGAAGGGGCATCTTGGATGATGAGTTGCCTTCCGTCAAAAGAAATTCCAATTCTTACAAGGTTAGGCGACTTTATTTGGAGACAGCCGATTCTAACTGTGAAAACAAGCACCAAGCACTCCAGGGCGGGGCAACTAGAGTGGATGATGTTGTGCAATGAGGCCTCCGATTTACGAACCCGCACAAGTGAAAGTTTCTTGAGAAATGGGAGTCGAAGGTTTAGTACCAGATTGTCTGGTAGGTCGCACAACGCAAAGGTGGCGGTGTGGAGAGAGGAGGAAAACCGCGAGATGGACATCGGTGCTGATGGCACAGGTAGATGGCGTTCGGTATCTGGTAGGTGATTTCCACGGGAATAGTAGAACTCAAGCAACTGTAGTTCTATGAATTTAGGGGATTTCAGCCAGGCATCCACCATGCAGGGCATGGTATGCTTGCTCAGGTAGCATGACGAGATGCAGAGGCTTTGAACGGAGCCCTGGTGGGAGGAGATGATGGCTCTGGGGATTTCAAAATCATTGAAGAGAGATAGCTGACGATAGTCGAAATTAAGGGGCACCCCGCGCCATAGAGGGCGCCATCGAATTGAGAGGACTTGGGTGCGGCAGCAATCCTTGGTGGGGAGAAGCGAGATGATCTCCCCAAGGACGGCGTCCGGGAGATCACTGATGTGGTCCACCCGAGATTCTACTGGTTCCTGGGATACGGTGGGGGTGGGGTCGCCGCTTCTCCCCACGCTGCCGGGTGCGGGATATACAACAGGCATCACCGCTGGCGAGAGCCTCATCTTCTTGGCACTGGGGTTAGCCGACTCCATTTTCCTTGAGGGCGTCGCGTTCACGGATTTGAGCAGAGTAATGAATGACGAGCCTAGTTGTAGTGCGAGTGAAGAAGAAGGGGAGCTGGGGGTTTTCTGTAGTAGTGAGGAAGAAGGGGAGCTGGGGTTTTCTATAGGAGTGAGGTGAGGAATTTGGGGGTACGAGTGGAGCAAGCTGACGTGAGGTGGGTGGGAGTGAGGAGGAAGAAGAACACCCAGGTTTTGGGGGGGTGTGCTGGATGTGGGTAGAGCCTCTTATTCAGTAAATATATGGACTTTTGAATTGATTTTACTATTTACTTGGGTGGATGGGCTGTTTTGTCTTGGGCCCAGAAAAACAATTACTACTAGTACAGTGGAGACACTCTACAGCTACCCAGAAAAACAATTACTACTAGTATAGTGGATACAATACCGCTTCTGGCTCCTCGTAGGTCATCGAAACGTCTCCCTCTATTGAATGCCGTTATACTTTTGTTCACCGAATGCGGTCCATGCAGCGTGCGGGCCCAAATGCCATCCACCAAATTAGAAGGCAGTATACAGGCGGAGAGTCACCCCGGTCATAGCGCGGCAATAACGAGCCGTCGTATCACAAAACCCCACCTCCCCGTAGTCTAAGTTTGACGGACAAAGCAACCATCATTTCACTCTTTGCTGAATCCCCTCCTCCCTCACCGTCTTCAAGAAAGGCAACACTCACATCTGCCACTGTTCTTCTCTCCCAACGAAGGGAAGGTAAGTGGATCCATGATGTTGGTATATTTTCGTTCAGAGAAAAAAAAGAACTTTTGCAAAGCAGTAACCGATCCTCACTCTCTTTTTTGTTTCATTGTCATTGCGATTGTGTTTTCCTTTCAGTGGTCTCCTAGTATTCGTCAGTTTCATGATGGACCAAGGAGAACTAGGCAAAGGTCTAACGATATTGTAGCAGACGCGGGAGGCTGATCCCCACGAGACAGAGAGCTCCAAGAAGATGGAGGCAGCCACCGAGCCGATCCCAGATACGCTCACGACCACTACTGAGATGGTCAACGCCCCGTTTGAGGTTACAGCCCCCGTGGCACTGCAGGAGCAGTTTTCCTCCTTTGAGGATGTGCCCCCCCCCCCCGCTGAGCTGCCCAAGGTGATTTTCTTCTTTGCCGATCTCGATTGTGGTTTTTCATCTAAGTACGTGGTGATGAATAATGTAAAATTTTATTAGCTTCGAGGCCATGCTATACATAGTGGTTTAAATAACTTGTGTTTCTTATACTAGCAAGTAATTCAGAATTTGTTTCTGTTTCAATTAGATCCCTGATGTAGACAAGGATTGTGTGGTTGTACATGTCACTCGCTATGAGGCGGATGACCTGAATATATGCACTGGGAAAACAAAGTTTTTAGGCTGTTGGATCCTGGAAGCCATTTGCGCTTATACCAATCAAGAGTTGTATTCCAGCCTCACTGTTGTCAGGCATGTTGTCCAGGGTGTACTGAAGCACAAGAAGTTCAAAGCTACTCCTTCATTTGTGAGGCGTACTGTTCTTGTCAAGCTTACGCAGGAAGATGACGTGGCATGCCTCCACAAACAAGTTTATGAGTGGCAAGGCCACAAGGTTGTCTTCATGAAGGTTCACAGGATTGAGCTGTTGCCGAACGTCCTCGATGATGTTCATGGCAAGGTCCATCTTGTGTACAGCCCAAATTAGATCGAGGCATGAAATAGTTGCCCCATCTAGTGTTTAATAGTAGTTTGGATTGTGTCTAATTATCCGAACCTTGCCTGTTATCGAGCCCTCTGGGGCTAGTACTCTGTTTGAATCCGTCTATGGGAACTGCTGCTACTTTTGTGTGCCCGTGAATCATGTGAGAACCATCATAATTGTTTCCGAAACAGATGCGTCCTCACTAGTTTTTTCATGAATATGGCATGGTAATACATAAGTTGTCACGATTTATCATATGAGCAGTGTGTGTTTTGATGAAATAGAGTACTCGTTCGAGAACTGTGCGCCGACGTATACATAAGTACTTGTAAACACTGTTGGTGCTACCCCACTTGTAAGCAGTTGTGCAAAACACGGCACATTGGCTCAGGTCGCTTCAACACTAGGCTATCGACCATCTAACAATCAACAATCTGCTGTCTGACATATAAGCAACTATGTATGTTGTTACAGTGGTTCATGTAGTTAACTGAGGCCACAATGTAAATTCCAAACGTTCACACGCTATTCCAGTGTTCATGTGGAACACTCACATTAAACTCGGCTTCATAAAAAACTTGAAAGCGTAAGTTAAGCAATTTTATACATCTCAATGATTCATAGAACATAACAAACATATACTAGTTCACAGCAAAAGACAAAGTTGTGAGAAGGTTTACAAATCAGGAAAAAACAAGCAAGGCTTCTCTAAGCAAAGGGCCTCCCGGCAAGCTTAAATTTCCTGGAGTTCACTCTGGTTTTTTCTTGTTGCCACCATCCAGGGTTAGGTTCTCTCATTCCAGAATAACCAATTATAATTGTGTTCTCAGCTGGAATACTGAACTAAACCATGTAGTGTACTGACCAAGTGAAATTCTTGTGCATTCCACTAAATTTAAGCACTGCTATTTGCAGAAATAAGCAGACCACAATGTCTCTTGTTCGTGCACCTGTCCAAAAAACTGTCGTGCAGCTGTGCCAGCTAGTCCTCGGTCCATGGATGAACTGGTAGAAAGTGCATTCCAGACTAGGGTGCAGTTGTTTTCGCTCGTCCCTACACTGCAATCAGGAAGTAAAATGTACGAATCAACTTCTTTTATATTGCGTTGGTCATTCTACCTAGTAACTACCAATGTAGGAATACCTGGAAAATTGGTGGTTAGACGATGGCAACAAGGGATAGCCATATCATTTTGCGCAATTCTACTAAAACTGAGGTGTGTGCTTTTGATTGCGCGGATAGAAATGATACGGAGACAGACATCCGATATGGAAACAGACATCCCTGTTTGCGCAAATATGAAATATGGTTATTTAAACAGTGATAGATATTTGCAGTGGTGTATGATTAACAGCAGCATCTATTGTGTTATAATTGGCACTAGATTGACAGTATGAAAGTGTCCTTAAGTAAGTAGCATCACATCACATCAACACTGCCACTAGATTAACATGCCGAATAATAGCATTAGTATTACTGTCATGAGAGTAGCACATGGTCAATAAATGTGTAATCAAATTTGTGCAGTTCCACTGGGATGAAGCAATGTTAGCAGTATGTGATTTCAGTGTAACTGCAAAAATACAATTCATGGGGAATGAAGCAAGACGGAAGCATTTCATAAAATGGTGGTGTCATTGCTTCAATTTATCGACGGCACTAGACCATTACTTATAGTGACATTAGGTGGCATTGCTTAATGCTTCATGTGATTTTACATTAACGGTAGCGATATGGGCATAGGGATAGCATGGGCATAAAGTGGTGAGGCAGATGTGGTTGCCGAGAGCAGCAAACACTCAGGCAGCATGTCTGCATTTGTCCCATTTTTTATCTCCTCGGTGACATTTTCCTATGTGAGCACAGGAAATCTAGACCTGCTCATTCTCATTTGCGTTGTCCCCCAACACCCGTCACTTTCTTTCCTTTTTCAACCAAGAGATAGGTCCACTTGCCCCCACCCTTCGCCATCCACCATGCTTTGTTTGTCTTTTCAACCAAGAGACCGGTTGGGTAGCCAATATCTACTACTTTCCCCCGTTTCCTCTTAGAACCAAGTCCTAGATTCATGCTACAGTTTTCCCACTTTCTTCCCTGTTTGAACCAACTCTTAGAGTCGACTGTATGAAGTAGCTTTACCTCTAATAATAGTAAAAGTCTAGGTGGCTTTGGAACAGCGGACGGAAGTAGAAAAAGATCCACATGAAGCCAAGTGGGGAGCTAGGGCAGTAGAGCAAGGCAGGTTTCGAAGGAATATATACCTGAGGGTCGTCGGCATGTGGCAAAGACTGCGTTGGGAGGCCTCATCTTGGCTACAATACCGCAAGGAGGAAGAAGGGGTCGGAGGCCCTCCCGAGCCGGCGCTCTCTCGGAGAGAACGGAACGGCCGCCGATCGGGACGTGCGGGCAGCCGTTGGTCTCCCCCCTCGCCGCCGACGACAGCGTGAACGATGCACCTACACCCCTGCCCCAGTCGAGGTTGTCCGGCCGGATTTGTGACCAGCCGTGAGCTGAGAGAGAGTGTGGCCACCTATGTCTTGCTTAGATGTGGATAGCATGGGAGAGTGAGTGAGAGGAACCCTAGTAAAGCAAGCGCTAAGGCTCCTGCTTATATATATAGTGGAGTGATTTTGTTGTACCAGCTTCAAAAAATGCGCTCCTATGTGTACCTGCGAGTGGGTGTGAGAGAACTAGTGCGTGCATGCACCGCTTCTCTTCATGAGAGTACAATATACTATGCCCAAAGAGCGTTCGCCACAAGAGTAATAGTATAAGTGTGTGACGTGTGAGCTAAAATAAAATGTGCGGGGCGTCTTTTGTTTTTTTAGAAGTTCTGAGGGTAGGGTGTGAAGATCACATATGTGCGTGACGTCCACCTGCAGAGAGACGGTGGGTGCGAGAAGACTCGAGAGAGTCGTCACTCGTGAGGGTGCGTGTGTGTGAGAGAGAGGGGCACATATCAATGCAATGCATGTGTCCGTAAATCATTATCCGACAAAAGTTCACCACAAGCCTTTTCATGACGAACGTCGTAAGAACCATTAGATCGGCATCCGACGGTATCATTTTTGCCATGTCATTTAACGGAACAGCCACTCCTCCTACACACAAATCTTCCATGTGAGTGTTAGCAACTGCCGTATGCTCCCTCCGTTCCAAAATGCAGTGCATATAGCTTTACTGAAAATTCAAACCTCGCAAACTTTTTACCGAGTTTTCATGTACCAAATTGCACATGTAGAATACCATGTATATATCATTTCATTCATCTTTCAGAGGTAACTATAAAGATGTGGGAGGAGTCTACAAAGAAAGACCATCGTATCACTTGCAGCAATTTCAACCATCCTTTGGTGTGGAGGAATATCATAGGAACACTATATGATATGATTTTTATAAGATTTTTTCCTTTAGAGCCAATTGGTTCATAGGAATAGATTCATATACTCCACATTTCAAAGGAAATAAACATGATATCATTTATATAGCTTTAGAGCCACTTGGTTCATATGAATGGATTCCTATACTCCCATAATTTCAAAGGAAAATAAACATTAGCGTATATTCAATAGAAAATTTCCTATGATATGAACCAAATTACATCTCTTTTCTAATCCCTCCTCATAGGAATTGAGATACATGTCATCTCTAGATTCAATAGAAAAGTTCCTATGATGTGAACCAAATGACATCTTTTTCCAATCCCTACTCACAGGAATTGAGATACTCCATGTCATCTCTTTCCCTACAACTTCCATGTATACATCTTCTATTCCTAAATAGCTAGTACAACCCACTAGTAGCTTTTTTTCCAAGACATGCAACTATGGCACAAGAACTATATAGTGTGCGAATAACTTTGAAAGATGGTCGCTGGATGAAGCTAATCCGATGGTGTAGAGATGGCAAATCCGAGCACTACTGGACGTTGGATATCATCAACATTCCACCAGATCTGCCACATGTACAATTTAGAAGACTCCATGGTTGAACTTAAGCATAATGCACAAACCTCAAAACACAAGCACTTCTCCTTTGTTCTAGAATCTTCCGTATCATAATTGATTTTTTTTCTAAATGAATTGCCATTATTTGTTTTTTTATTTTATGCTTTCCAATGCACAACCCCATGAATCTTAACATTTTTATAAAACTAATTGATTTTGAATGAGATGAACTATAAGAACTAAACGAACATCTACATCATGCATATATGACTCAAAGCTTTACATGCTACAGTGTGTATTTTTTTCATAATTTGGTTTCGAAATCTCATGTGTTCAATGCATGTGTACCTTACTAGTTTTGAGTAGAGTAGCAAATTTCACGTGCCCCAGGGTATATCAAAATGCAGGGCCCATGCATCATTGCCTTTCGGTCGAACCTACGTCCACAATTTTTTGTACGTACTATATCTCCATTGGTCCTCAAACCCAAAATGTTGCCTCGTTCCCCTAAAACCAAGCGGCCCACACATATTTAAGGCGTCAACTCGAACTCAATTCCTCTCCCGTTTACTATGACATGGCCCCGCACGCCGTAGTAGTACTCCTACAAACCCTACCGCCGCACGCATCATCAGTTTTCTTCAAGAGGACGAGGGAGAAGCCGATTTGTAGTGGAGGCACTTTCAAAAAAATGATCTGTACTAGAGACCCCTACCCTAGGGTGCCCTAGGTAGCCGCCGCACGCACCATTGGTTTTCTCTTTCCTTTATGCTCTTGCGCCCTAGAGTGAAATGATGGTTGCTTCGTCCGTCCAGCTTAATGTGGGAAAGGTGGGGCTTTGTGATTTGACCCCTCATCGCTCATTTTCTACTACTGCGGTGCTACGACTAGGGTGCCTCCAATTCCAACCGCTACTCCAAACTGTAATTTGGTGCAACGCACGTGGAATAAGACGGTGGATGAGCCACATGTCGGCCAAAGGGGTCTTGTTAAGTGTGTCGCCATTTCATGTGCGGTCTGACCCTGCTTGAGTTGCTACGCCAACACGACAGGTGCAGCCTGCCAATTGGTTTTGCTCCTTGGTGAATCCCGACTATATTGATCTAAAAAGATACATAGTGAACTACCCTCTCCGTCTCATTTTTTAGGCGTCTCGGTTTATAGGGCGTGCACGTAGTTCTAGGTCATCCATTTGACTAACTAAATATGAGTTACTATGTCATAAAAAGTATATCATTGGATTATTAAGCGGATGTAGTTTCTAAACATATACTGTTCATCACATATATAGCCAGTTAAATTCTCAACCTAGAATGACGTGCATGCCATGTAAACCGATACGGAGGAAGTATAGTAGTAAAAATGAGGTGATTTTACCGAGCGATCGGCGAGGCAGCATGGCCTGTCATGCGGTCCCACGTGTCATGATGTACCAAGGCGATGCGTGTGTCCCTCTTCAGGTGGAAGCAATACTACGTGGTTTGAGATGATGGCGAACCGAAGTGTGAAATAATGGTTGCTTCGTCTGTCTGGGAAGGTGCGGCATTGTGATTTGACGTCTCATTGCTCACTATTACTACTACTGGGGCGGTACGACTGGGCTGCGTCCCCCCTGCTGTTCTGCACTGTTATTTGGTGCTTGACACATCGACCCGGTTGCTATATGTCCCACATGTTGGCGACAGGAAGTACAGAATTCATGAAAGCGAGCGTCGACGGAGGAGTACAAGACACGGCTTGGGTTTTTGCTGCTTCGTGCGATCCATCGATACAAACTCAGACTAAAAAAGGCGAGGGCGGGTCTTTTCCCGCGTGGCAGGCAGGGGAGTTTGGCATAGTCTGTTCGAGGCAAGGAGGCAGGAAGGGAAACAAGCAAATAAAGGTTGAGCGACTTAGTTTTGGGAAATCTGATTTTACGGAGTACGTACCCACTAGGGTTTATAGGGCTCATCTAAAAAACATTCATTTTTCCATATTATAAGTCTCAATTCTACTACTAGTAGTAGTACCATCACATGTTCGATTTCGAGGTGCGTTAGATCACCCGATGCAAGCAGTGTCAAGAGAAAACTCACCAATGCATGTAGAAGTTCATGGAAATTTGGTGGTCATTCATGCATTTGTTCTAATTAATGCCTCGGTAACCATAAATTCTTGAGAAAAACGAGCGTACTAATTACTTGTGCAAACTAGGAGTACGAAATTAATTCGACCACTCACTGTCTACCTTGGTTGGAGAGATTTTGAAATTGAGCCTTAAACTGGAAAGGAGGGAGTAGTAACTTTTGTCTCGATTACTATTTGTGGCCTTGTATAGATGCAAAATGTATTTTTTATAGTGGCATTGTATAAGTAAATGGAGGGAGTACAAAAGGACATATATATTCCAACCAATATGATAATCTCTCTAACCAAGGTAGTAGGGATGAGGAGTAAACAGAGGGACTAGTAAAATTTTCTCCTCGTCCTGCGAGCCACCGCGCGCGTGGGCGAGGGAGCGGGCGTAAGGCGTACAGTACTACTACTAGTAAACAAGCTTCACCTCATCCTGCGAGCCACCCCGCCCGTGGGTGGGGGAGACGATGTACTAAGCAAGCTTCTCCTCGTTCTGCGAGTTGACGGGACACATCAAAAGTACTCCAGTGTACAGAGGCTTGCCTCTAAGGTAGGCCCCACATGGTTTGCCTGTTTTTTAACAGAACGCGTCAAGTCGCAATTCGTTTGTTCACCCATGGTAGATGATCCTCCCTCCAACAAGTGGACAACCAGTACACGGTCAAATTACCACATGGGCTGCCTTTTCATACAGAAATGACCTCCACCGTGTACCCGCGCGGGTGTGGTTGGGAAAGAGATGGGAGTACGTGCGCCGTGCGTGCACCTCTTCTCTTCATGCACGTCCCCCACCTACGTGGGTGTGTGTGAGGGATACAAACCTAGACAAATGGCTTGTGCGGAATAACTACTCTTTGTAAGCCATTGTAAGAGTGGACAAAATGGTGAAGGGGGGGATATGGGAACGGCGGAGGTGTGCGGTTATTGGCTGGCGTTTGGCCTCGTTTAAATAGGAGGTTAAATAGATGGCAGACGACACGAGCTCGGCCGGCATTGCATTTAATGTCGGACGTGTGTCCAGAGTGGGTTTCTCGGCTTCCACACGGGCGGGTTTCATGGAGGCGTTTGAATGCGGCAAGGAGGCGTGTTCAGCCCGGAGTACAGCGAGTGGCGCCCTCGACTCTGAAGTAGGACACCACGCCGTTCTTCCACTGACGTGTGGGCTCTTTGGGTACATGGCCTGCATGTCAGTGACCCAACACAGGCAGCGCACAGCAAAGGAACCTTTGGTGGGCCAGGGCAGTCAGAAGCGGGCATTTCATAAACCGATGATTGTTCATTGAGTGTGATGTCATCCTTTTCATGTAGATAAGCCTACTATGTTGATAGCCCGTTCGATACGTTGTGGTTCATAAAGACCGCTGCAAACATCAATGTTCTGCTTATCACAGATAAGATTGATTAATACCCGTAACAATCCATGTCCTTAACAAAGGGTGCATGCACGTATAGGTTGAGCGTGTGTCTTGCGTCGTGTGCTATGTGCATGCAGGCGTGCGAGTGTTGCGTGCGTGCAAGGGTACGTTTGAATGTTGCATGCATGTGTGCGTACGTGCGTGTGTTCATGACTGCATGTGTATGTGTCAGTGTTGCACGCCTACATGCGTGCGTGTGTTCGTTACGTGTACGTGTCAGTGTTGCACGCCTGCATGTGTGCGTGTCTTGCGTGTGTGCATGTGTACGTGCGGGGTGAGGCTACACGTCAGTCGGCTGACTTTTTCATCTCTGGTCATTAGATTTTCCAGCTGTTGGATACGAAATCAAGGGCCTGTAGTTTATCATCAAAACTCCACCCCCTTGAGCAGCCAGCCACCACCGGCCGAAACGCCGGCCCCCGCCGCCCACGGCCGTCCCCTGCCGCCACGCCGCCCCAAAACCACTCCCCACCGTCGGTCCACCGCCGCACCGGCCATTCCTCTAGGCCCCCCTGCGCCGAGCTTTTTCTCCGGTGATCCCCACCCCACCACCCAATCAACGCCCCCCCCACCACCGGCGACTGCCAACCAGAGGTCTCACGACTTTGAGTACCCACCGACCACTAATTTATTACCATTTCTATCATACATATACGCGCTGACGGGTGGGCCATATGGTAGTGTGCACTGCTGAATGTGGACCGTTTGACTGGTCAATTGATCGTGCCATCAACAAATTACGGAGTTGTATGGTGAGCCAGTGACCGTATGATCACCCTAAAATGTATTTTATTAACACAGTACAGACTCAAACTACCATTTCTTTCTTTCATATATAGGCTGACAGGTGGGCCCCATGGTTACGCGCCCTGATGGTGCAACACTAGTTGCGCCACGTGGAACGTTTGACTGGTCAATTGATTGTGTCATCAACAAAATACGGAGTTGTACAGGTGAGCCAGTGACCGTATAATCATGACATCTATTTTTTTAACATGGTACAGACGCAAGGGCTCATATATACGCGCAAGCACTCACCGCTATAACCGCACACACACAGACCCTACCCCTATGAGCACCTTCGAGAGAGTGAGCCAGCATATGATCTTGTGATTTTACGAAGTCACCATAGGTTCCTCGTAGTCGAGTGGAACGTCTCCTCCCACTGAACGCACATCATCGAAAAATACAGAAATTAACCCAGGATAAATGCGAGCACCGGGACTTTAACCCTGGTTGGCTCGAGAAACCACTGCCTCCTAACCAGTCAACCACATGTTGGTTAGCACGACAAAATGTATGTGGTGACCGTGATGAGCTTATTCTGAAGTCCAGTGACCATATCGTGCTTTCTCTTCAAATACAATGACCGTAAGTGTCGTCAACAAAATACGGAGCATGCATCAAATGCAAAGTCCGTCAGTGTCATCAAGAAAATACGGAGACGTATCGTGAGCTAGATACTGTATGATCACCACGAGAATGTATACGGTGACCGTAATGAGCATATTCTGAAGTCTAGTGGCCGTATAGTGCCTTAGCTTGAAATACAGTGACCGTCACGCGTGAATGTGTTGTGGGCATCCATACTTTTAGAGGGCCGAGAGATAGTTTGTGTGCATACGTGAAAGTGGTGTAGAAAGAGGGGGTGTCCGATGGAGACAAGGAGAGATATGCCCTTCGTTTCTCTTTCCCGTGACTAATATTTTAGGAGAATATATAAACATTCACAATGCAGAACAAATATTTTTGGATGCACCATGCAATTAACTTTCATGTATAACATTGTACTATTGTATATGCTTATTTCCTTAGTGGCATATTGCGTGTGTGGTGTGGTGGGCGCATCATTTCTAGTTGTGGTGGGTCAACATGAGGCTCATGGGTCGGTTCCATCCTGCGCCACATAGGTTGGACCAAGACGCGTTATACGAAGACCCATGTGGAGGACTCGACGTACAATACGAAGCTAGCTACTATAATCGCGGAGGACTCTATCCCCACTGGTGATAAGCCAACTATATATGATTTGTAACCCTAGGCCCCCAGTATGTTATAGAAGCTTGGGGGCTAGTTCGTCGATAGTATACACACACGCATAATGCCTGGTATTCATGTGTACTTTGTACACACCCCTATCCCTAATATACAGTACGAGGAGTAGGCTTTTTCCTCAACTGCAAGGGTCCGAACTAGGGTAAAACTTTGCCCCCTATTACCATCCAGCCTAACAGTCAGGGATATCCTACCGAATGATATGATGGAATCATATCTGCCAACTACTAAGAGAGAGGTGTGTCTGGGGGGCAATGTGTGCGAGAGAGGCCTAAAGATAATGTGCGTGCGGGAGACATGTAGGCACATATATGTGCGTATAGAGGGCTAGTAGAGACCGTGCATGTGTATATATGCATGTGAGAGAAATACTGTTTTCCAACTGAGATTAGTGAAAAGAGTGGTACATAGTAGTCATAAAAAGAGAGAGAGAGAGAGAGAGAGAGAGAGAGAGAGAGAGAGAGATGCAGAGAGAGCAAGTGTGTGAGACTACCCGACACCCCGAGAGAGATTGTGAGCATGTGCAAAAGAGAAATTCTGATGCATATAAAGTGTGTGCACTTATGCGGTGGATAGAGAGATATATAGCGCGTTTGTGAGAACGGGCCGAGGCATAGTGCATCTACTTGTAAAAGGCAGTTCTACGCATTAAATTAAAATATAAATGGAATTATTATTTTTGGATGAGATCATGAATTTTGCAAATTGCGTATGGACGAAAATCGGTCTATCAGACACCCATACTCTATTGAATTCTAGCATGTGCATGTGTTTATTTCATATTATCGATCCATAGAGTGAGAGCGGTTTGAAATACAGGCAATGGATGCTTTTGCAATTCATATATAAACATTAATTAGTGCACTCCATGTTGTTAGTGTGAAGCACTTTATACATTTGTCACTTGCATGGATACATTCCAAATTGCTTGCTACGAAATAGAATACATGTCGAATTCAACATAAAGGGGGTTTTGAAGATTCGAATTCATAGGAAGTGCGTTCATCTATTTGAACCCGAGATAATGGCATTTGTAAATCAAATGTAAAAGGGGGCATCAATCTTTGTTGTGCGTTTGAACATGCTATATATATTCATACGCATGTCTAACTTTTTTTTGCAACCAAGGAGATTATATCTGGAACCATGCATGAACTGAGGTAAGTTGCATATTTTTTAATATATACTCATGTACAATGTATATTCAAATGTACCCCCTCCATTCCAAAATAATCATAGCTTTAGGATTTTCAAGAGTAAAGATTTGTGAAGTTTGACAAATCCTGAAAGTTCAATTCAAGAGAACCGAAAATGTTAATGATTTTGCTCCCAAATATTGAATGAAGCGCCAAATAGGCCTCTGGTCACCCGAAACCGCGCGAGACTAATGTTTGGTGGTAGGAAATTACTGTCCTGACTCTGGCCCATGTAGCCTATCGGTCCGATGTCCAAAGGTATAAATCGAGGTAGGTTTGTAAATTCACCATGACGCCAGTCTCAACCGCCTTCGAGAAGCATTCATATGCCGTGGGCGCCTAAACACCCATGCGCTTGGCCGAAATCTATTCCGCCCACATTTGGGACACCTGAGATTACCATCCTACCCCCAACCCGCAATATGTCCAAAATTTTAGATGGGGGCAAAGTTTGTAACTTTCCCCAAATTTCAAACAAGCGCGTCCCAAACCAAAACATTGTTCCCCCTTAGTTCCTTGCCTCCCTCCGTTTCCCCATTCATACTCCATGGGCGCCAAAACGCCCTCTCCACCAGTCATGAAACACCAGCCTCCTCCGTCCTCCACCCCATAGCGCCCAATCCACCGCCGCCCTCCCCCATCACGCCGAAGCCGGTACCCCGATGTTGTCGTCCAATGCAACCGCAATTGCAATGCCCTTAAGGACTTAGCAGCTGAAGTCGAGGTAGAGCTGCCTCCACGACACCGACACCGACGTGCGTCGTACCAGAACCACTCCGACCACGCCGTCCTGCGCCTCACTGATGTCGCTCCACTATCGCAACCGTCCACCGCACCGGAGCTGTTCTCGCTATGCCGTCATTCGCCGCCTCGGATCTGGTTCCCCACCGCCGACAGACGGCCACCGCACCACACTCAACAACTTGGCCATGGGTTCGTCCAAGGCTCCGCCGTCCTCCACAACTTCTCGTTTCTAGCGAACCACAAGAATATCATTGGAAAAACAAAAGGAGGACACAGCACTGCCAGCAGAAAGAGGTACTCCTCTTCCCTTATTCGTGTAAACCTTACGTCTCTGCTCACACCGTATTCATCCCACAAAAGAAACTAGTTGAGCTCTTCTTACTGCATCTTCTTCGTGATACTAAATGCACAAGGTTTCCTCCCTTTACTATTTCACCTTTGCTAGAGGTCAGTAGCCCGCCTGGATTTCAATTCAAGGTCAGTCGAACCACAGTTAAAAGAAGCAGCACCCGCTTAGGCGCGCGGAGCACCTAGTCCGCCTATTCGCCGGGGAAGCGGCGCATCAGTGTCTATCATAGGGGTTTGGGCGCAGGAGCTGCTTGCGCCCGATCTAGAGGTCAGTGGGGCTTGAATGGATGGCCGGGGGCGATGCCAAGCACAGCGGTGCAGTGAGGTCGAGGGGAGGGCGCAGGCAGGGGACTGGGCCGGTGGTCGCTGGTGTTTCGAGGAAGATCGTCAACACTGACTGGCTGGAGGTAGATGAAGGCAATCTGCTCGTTCTTTGTACATCAGATGGTGCAGAAAAAATGGACTGACCTATTTGTTTTCAGTCGACTGTTATTTTCATAGAATCATGTAGTAATTTAGTGTGCCATGCATGTTGTAGAGCTATCATATGTCTCCCGTCATTTATTTCTCACCGACCTGCTATCTGCTACCTTTACACTGTACTATTTGTCCACACACTTCACCCATACTCACACTATTGTTTTTTTATGCATGGGTATTTCAGACTCTGACGCAGTGTTGATGAATGCAGAAAAGAAAAGACAGAAGTCGCTCCAGTGTAATTCGAAGATAAGCACTAAGCGTTTCAGCGCTCTAAAGGGTGCAGTGTCAGCAGTTGGAGACAGTAAACGTAGCTCTACAGTTGATGATCTCAATTGCCACACACAACCATCCCAGGTGCTTGCTTTAACTTCACGCTGTCAAATGTGGTTGCATGTTGCACATTATGTCTAGCTTGTATTGCTTCCAATTTGGTTAAATTGCATCTGCTTACTTTACACATTATACCTTTGACAATGACATGCCTTCCTGTTTTTAATACATACTACATATGTCTAATAACCATGTTCGTACATCAAACTAATGCTCTTTTGTATCCCTCCTTAATCACTTATGATGAGGCAGTCACCCCAGTGGGTTACTGTGAGACGCCATACTTGTTTAAAGAGTGTAGTGTCATCCTCCCCACATGATTCTCAAGAAACAGCAAGGCTAAATGAAGATAGTCAACATAGCTCTCTAGTTGATGACCGCAATTCCCCCACACCACCATCATAGGTGCTTGCTCTAACTTCGCAGTGTGATATGTGGTTGCATGTTGCATACGGTGTCAAGCTTGTAATGCTTCTAATTAGGGTAAATTGCATCTGCTTAGTTTACACATCATACCTGTGAATATGACATGCCTTCCTATTTTTGGTACACACTACATCTATGTGTTAACCTTGTTCTTACATGAAACTACCTCTCTTATGTATCCTGCATCAATCACTTATGATGAGTCACCTTTATTCGTTGCATATTGCATATTATTTCTAGCATGTTGCCATGTATTGCTTCTAATTTGGTCAAATACATTTGTTAGGGCACCCTTTTAATTTGGCAGAGTGATATTGGTTTCATCTTTCATATGGTTTCTAGCTTGCATTGATTCTAACAAGTTCGAGCACCTTGTGCTTAGTTTACACTTTATACATCATACATGTGAATATGTCATGTCGTCCTGTTTTTCATACATATTCCATCCTCCTATCATGCGGCTGCCTTACATGAAAGTAGTGTTCGTCAGCATCATGCATCAATGAGTTCTTTATTCCTTTTTCTTGGGGGTTTGACTTGACAAGGCAAAATCAAGAAAGAGGAAGGAAAAGAGTAAGGAAGGCGATGATGGTGGTCCTCTATAGCAACATAAACGGAGCATCTGTACCGATTCTCCTTGTACTGATAGTGCATTACAAGGTCCAAGTCTCCGCTCCCCTACTCCACCATCCAAGGTGCTTGCTCTAACTTGGCAGTGTGATATCTGGTTGCATGTTGCATATGGTGTCTAGCTTGTATTGCTCCTAATTAGTGTAAATTGCATCTGCTTAGCTTACACATGATACGTGTGAATATGACACGCTTTCTTGTTTTTGGTACATACTATATCTGTCTATCACACCATGTTCTTACATGAAACTACTCTTCTTGTGTATCCTGCATCAGTCACTTATGATGGG
Organism: Triticum aestivum; assembly: GCF_018294505.1. Classification (NCBI taxonomy): domain Eukaryota; kingdom Viridiplantae; phylum Streptophyta; class Magnoliopsida; order Poales; family Poaceae; genus Triticum; species Triticum aestivum. The sequence continues at coordinate 187,486,950 of NC_057803.1, read as the reverse complement.
ACACCTTTAAGTTGGCAGTGTGATATTGGTTTGTGTCTTGAATATGATTTCTAGCATGTATTGCTTCTAGTTTGATGAACGCCACCTATGACGAGACAGTTTTAACTTGGCAGAGTGATATTGATTGCACCTTTCATATGGTGTCTAGTTTGCAGTGCTTCTAATTTGTTGAAGTGCCTTCTGCTTAGTTACCACATCATAGGTGTGAATATGTCAAGCTGTCCATTTTGTCGTACATATTCCATCCTCATATCATGACTTTGCCTATCATCAGAGTAGTGTTCGTCAGTATCATGCATGAATGAGTTATTAAGAGCGAATTATATTCCTTTTTCTTGTCGGTTTGACCTCACAATGCAAAATCAATAAAGCTGAAGGAAATTGGCAAGGCATTGGATGATGGTGGTCCTTCCGAGAAACTGAAACGGAGGTTCTCTACAGATTCTACTCCGCCATCCTCCCAACAAGATTCACAAGACAACGCAAGGCTAGATAGTCAACGTAGCTGTGTAGATGATGAGCACATCTCCCCTATTCCACCATCACAAGTGCTTGCTCTAACTTGGTACTATTATATGTGGTTGCATGTTGCGTATGATGTCCAGCTTGTCCTATTGCTTATAACTTTGTTGAATTGCATCTGCTTACTTTACACATAATGCATGTAAATATGACATATGTTCCTGTTTCTAGAACATACTATATCTGATCACATGATGTTCTTACATTAGACTATTGTTCTTGCATATCCCGCATCAGTCACTTATGATAAGGCACCTTTAAGTCGCCACTGTGATATTGGTTGTGTCTTGCATATGATTTCTAGCATGTACTGCTTCTAATTTGTTGAAACGCCATACAGTTTGAACTTGGCAGAGTGATATTGGTTGCATCTTTCATATGGTGTCTAGCTTGCAGTGCTTCTAATTTGTTGAAATGGCTTCTGCTTAGTTACCACATCATAAGTGTGAATATGTCACGCCATCCTGTTTTTCATACATATTCCATCCTCGCATCATGTGTTTGCCCTTCATCCGAGTAGTGTTCGTCAGTATCATGCATGAATGAGTTCTGAAGAGCGAATTTTATTCCTTTTTCTTATCGGTTTGACTTCACAATGCAAAATCATTATAGCTGAAGGAAATTAGTCCGACAGTGGATGATGGTGGTCCTTCGGAGCAACTCAAACAGGGGGTCTCTACAGATTCTACTCCGCCATCCTCCCAACAAGATTCGCAAGACAACACAAGGTTGGATAATCAATGTAGCTGTGTAGATGATGAGCACATCTCCCCTACTCCACCATCACAGGTGCTTGCTCTAACTTGGCACTATTATATGTGGTTGCATGTTGCGTATGATGTCTAGCTTGTATTGCTTCTAACTTTGTTGAATTGCATCTGCTTACTTTACACATAATGCCTGTGAATATGACATGTGTTCCTGTTTCTAGAACATACGTGTACATGATGAGCACATCTCCCCTACTCCACCATCACAGGTGCTTGCTCTAACTTGGAACTATTATATGTGGTTGTGTTTTCCGTATGATGTCTAGTTTGTATTGCTTCTGATTATGTTGAATTGCATCTGCGTAGCTTACAACTTATACCTGCAACGATCACTTACCCATAAGACACATTTAACTTGGGACGGTGATGTAGGTTGCATCTTACATTGTCTTCCAGCTTGTACTGCTTCTAATTTCTTGAAATGGCACTTACGACGAGACACTTTTTACCTGATAGAGTGATATTGGTTGCATGTTCATATGGTGCCTAGCTTTCATTTCTTCTAATTTTGTTGAAATGACTTCCACTTACGGTTTTTCCATACATATTCCATCCTCCTATCGTACGTGTGAATATGAAATGTTGTCTTTTTTTGTAGGGACAATTCCAGTTCTGCCCCTAACTCGAACCCACTACTCAGTTTTGCCCCTAATTTTTAGGTATGCTCAGTTTTGCCCCTCCACCGTTAGTGTCACTTATAGAAATGCCCTTTTACGCCGTTACCGTCCGGTCAAAGGACTTTGACCACCTAGAAAAAAATAGCAAAAAAAATCAAAAAAATCTGAAATTTTGTGGGATCGAAGATAGTCATGTCCGCAAGGCGCGTGCAAATTTGTGTGCCATTCGGACACCCTGAGAGCTCGTGGCAAAGGAAATCATAAATTTTGTACGCATGTGAACAGTAAATTCGAAAAAATAGAAAAAAAATTCAAAAAAAATATGAAATTTTGGGGAACTGAAGATACTTAGGTGCACAAGATGTGTGCACATTTTTGTTTTGTTTGGACATCGTATGAGCCCGTACGAGCTCGTAGGAGCTAAACTTTATTTTTTTCTCCGCGAGCTCCTACGATGTCCAAACACAACAAAAATGTGCACACATCTTGTGCACTTAAGTATCTTCAGTTCCCCAAAATTTCATATTTTTTTTGAATTTTTTTTCTACTTTTTCGAATTTATTGTTCACATGCGTATAAAATTTATGATTTCCTTTGCCACGAGCTCTCAGGGTGTCCGAACGGCACACAAATTTGCACGCGCCTTGCGGACATGACTATCTTCGATCCCACAAAAATTCAGATTTTTTTTGATTTTTTTTGCTATTTTTTTCTGGGTGGTCAAAGTTCTTTGACCAGACGGTAACGTCGCAAAAGGGCATTTCTATAAGTGACACTAACGGCGGAGGGGCAAAACTGAGCATACCTAAAAATTAGGGGCAAAACTGAGTAGTGGGTTCGAGTTAAGGGCATAGATGTAAATGTCCCTTTTTTGTATGTATTCCGTCCTCCTATCCTGCGCTTGCCTTACATCAAAGTAGTGTTCGTTTGTATCATGCATCAACCAGTTATGCAGAGCTAATTTTATTCATCTTCTTGTGGTTTTGACTTCATAAGGAAATATCAGAAAATAGGAAGGAAAAGAGTAAGTTAGGGGATGTTGGTGGTCCTCTGCACCGACGCAAACAGAGACTCTCTAGATTTGCCACTGCTAATGAAGTTGAAGTCCCAAGTCTACATGATGAGTTCATCTCCCGTACTCCACCATCGCAGGTGCTTGCTCTAAGTTGACAGTGTGATAATTGGTTTCATGTTGCATATGTTGTCTAGCCTGTATTTCTTCTATTTTGATTAAATTGCACCTGCTGAGTTTATACGTTATACATGTGCATATGACATGGCGTTTTGTGTCTAGAATACACTGCATCTGTCTATCATACCATGTTCTTACATCAAAGTACTGTTGTTGTGTATCCCGCATCAGTCACTCATGATTGGACGCTTTTCACATGGCAGTTTGATAGTGGTTGCATCTTGCATTGATTTCTACGTTGTACTGCTTCTAATTTTTCGAATTGCCACTTATGACACGACACTTTTAACTTGGCAGAGTAATATTGGTTGCATCTTTCATATGGTGTCTAGCTTGCATTACTTCTATTTTCTTGAAAATTCTTCTGCTTAGTTTACACATCGTAGCTATGAATATGTCATGCCGTCCTGTTTTTCTTACATATTTCATCCTTATACGGTTGTCTTACATCAAAGTATTGATTGTCTGTATCATGCATCAATGAGTTATGAAGAGCGATTTTATTCTTTTGTGTTGTGGGTACGGCTTGACATGGCAAAATCAAAAAAGAGCAAGGAAAATAATATAGTAGGGAGTGGTGTTACTCGTCGAGAGAAACGGAAAAGGATCTGCCGTCCAGATTCTGCTGGTACTTATAGTGCAGTAGAAGGTCCAAGTCCACCGGCTAAATCTACAAACACAGTATCACCTGCTCCACCAGCTGCAGCATCCGCTTCAACTATACCAGCATCTCAATGAGTTACTTGTTCATTTGCTCCGGAACTGGCCAGTTCCCAAGCTGCCTTCACACCTAACACTACTTCCAAAGCACTGCTGACACAACAGGACTTGGCAAGATCAGATGAACCTCATTAGCATCAACACCAAGATGGTACCTGACCGAGTCAAGTTGCAGTTGCATGCTCCTTTATATGTACTCTCACAGTTTGATGTACACTAACACTTTCCACATTCGTTGTCAAACTAGCACCACAGCGCAAGCGGAAACAAACATCAGGGATAATGCTTGACAGATTAACAAAATCTAAAGGAGGAAGAATGGAGATCCATTTTGAGGCAGGTTTAAAAAGGCCACGTGATGCTACAGAGTCAGCCAAGTTAGTATCAGAGGCAGCCGTTGCCATTAGGTGTCATGCACGTATCCTCCCAACGTGGATCCAGTACATGAATGAGAAAGACAATACTCAGTTTAACACCTTCCTTGACCATTTATCCGTAAGTAATGTTATTCATCGCAATTAGTAATATTGTCTTGCTCTGTCTCATACTTTCTAGCTTCCTCCTAATAAGACTCACATTCTATATTCAACAGATGAGGTTCAAGTTTGATCCAAAAGATGATGCAACTAAACAAGCATGCACTCATGTTTTTCAATCTGCTGTGCGACAGTATCGGTACCACCTTAGAAAATCTCACTTTGAAGGCATGGCTAATAATGAAATCGCCCAAACATCTCTAGTGGAATATATTACAGATGAAGACTGGACAGCCCTCGTTAAACACTAGTCTGATCCAAAGTATCAGGTAGGCCATATGTATTTGATCAGACCACATATTGAACTTGTATTTATGTATGTGCCTTACAAGTGTATCTTCTTCTAGGCTAACTGTTTGAAGAACAAGACCAACCGTTCTAAAGTGAAATTCTAACAGACAACAGGATCTCGTAGCTATATTGCACACTACGAGGCTCTTGTAAATAGCTGCTACTTCCTTCTTTTTCCTGGGTCGTATTATCGTATCTATATTGACTTGTTCCAAATATAGAGGAAAGCATGTGCGGACCAAAAAGAACCTGAACCGAATGCAATGCAAATCTTCCAGGATTGCCACACCAGCAAGATGAAGGGCATGAGCACACCAGTTCAAGCCGCTGTTGTAAGTCCTTACTCCTCCTGCCTTTGAACTGATTGGTATTGTGATGTGTACATTTAACTACTTGGTTTGCAGCCAATGTCAGTTACTTTGTTCACTTTTATACACAGTTATCTTAACGTATCATTTCACCTTACATGGTTTAAAAGAGATGAAGGATATTCTTTTGGTCCTGATCTGTAATCTAGTTGTTATGTTCACGTGCGCACACAATGGTAAAATAGCCTGCTTGTTTTATATATGTTTTCCCATGATATGAATGATGTCATACTATGTTCATCCTACTTTAAACCATGTCTCTTTATCCTTAGATGTCAACGAATGTGAGGAAATAGACAATACAGTAGGCATGCTACATGGACATATGTTCCGAAAGTGATTTTATTATGTAGTCGGCACTACAATACATGCTAATGTATTACAGTAGTTCACCAAAATAATTTATGTATAAATGTGTAACCTACTTTGTTTGTTTTTATCTCATTAGTAACTTATCTGGTACACTAATCTACAAGTTCAAACTTTCAGGAAGCTATAGAACAAATGATTGAATAGCCACAACCACCTGAAGGTGACGAGGCTACCACAGGCACAATGTCACCTCTTGCTGCAGTGCGTCAGTATCTCTCCACTAATAGTGCAAAAAGCACCTTCCTGCGTAATTCTGGGTTGGTTGTGAAGGTAACTTCGTCCAAATCGCCTACTGAACAAAATCTCCCTTCTAGACAGAGTGATATATCTGTGCTCCAGACACAAGTCCGATCCCTAATGGACGTCCTTGTGGAAACAAGAATAGTGCACTACAAAAAAAAGACACATCCGTGACATTTTGGGCCGAACGAAAAAAAATTCTGTCATACATATGACACTTCTATGATGATAATTGTGACAAAACCCGGTATCATCATAGATGTGGTGGGCTCCTACTTCTATGACAAAAAATCATGACAGAAAATGGGCTTTTCATCCTGGGCGGGCCGGAGACGCAGCTGCATGACATTCTTTGGGCCGTCCATAGCAGAAAAAACCGTGGTAGAAGCGATGGGGAGGAAAATTTCGGGGAGTTCCTGGTTACGGTGGGAGGTCGAGGGCCGAGCGATGCGCGTTTCTCTCATACATGTACGCGCATGTGTGTGAGGCATTGGCTCTAACTGAACCCGAGCGAGGCGTTGGGCTCTAACTAAACCCGAGCGATTGCACTGCAGGCTACGTGTTACTGAACCCGAGCGATCGATCGATGGCTGTTAACTGAACCCGATCG